>NC_026149.1:5378036-5408782 GCF_000512975.1 Sesamum indicum | reverse complement strand
AAACAATGGAGCAAATGTCTAACGTGCACAAGTTTCTGTTGTCAAATATTCATCATTTACCTTATAGGCTAGATCATACAACTGCACCCTCCAGGTGTTATATTGAAATTGTACAAGCCAAAGAAAAGCAAAAGACTATACTTCTTAAGGCCTTTCCAATTCCATCACCAGAATGTACCTGCCCTCATCGTAGCACCATTTGCCTTGTTTGATTCATATTATAAAATTTAATGGGATGGAAATAAAACGCCAACTAAACCCCATCAATTATTTCAGTGTTTAAATTGAAATATCGTACATGTAGTATGCTATGAGACAGTAAAACAGTGATTGATGAAAAGATTTACAGAATATCATTAAATGCAAAAGATCCATCTTTTTTAAATTATTTCATTTTACCATAATAGCTTTTGAATAATTAGAAAATCAAGACTTTTCAATGTTTAATGAATTTAATTTTAAAAATAATAATTCTTGCAGACCCAACATAATAAAGAATGGATACTTGGATCACAAAAATTATGTCAACTTTAAGTGGAAGAGCATATGAGAGACAAAAAGAATTCTAGCTTAGACCAATAAAAGATATGGTGTATTCCTCCTCTTAAGAAAGATACATTTTGTTAGTTATTAAGGAAATGCAACTATACCTCAAAACGGGATATAGCTGCAAAATTAAGCTACTAACGGCTCCCCAACTTTTTTAGTTTTTGTTTTCTAAGAAAAAATGCTGTCAACGACACCATGACCTTGGTACATATTTTTTATCCCATAAATCAAGATTGTAGGATTGGACCCAGTATTAATTCAAGCTCTAATAATGACAACCAAACATAACTATGCATGATAAACAATCATATCAAACCTTATCATGCGATATAAGCAATCTTATCCAGCCGCATCACATGAACCAAATGGAACCTTTATGTATTAGAAGACCATTCACTCCTCCTATTGCTTCTTTATTTTCTTTATTCTTTTTCTCATCTCCTTCCTCCTCCCATCTCATATTACCACCTCTCAGTCACAGTTGAACAGCAATCCACCGTTCCAACACCAAAGGATGACCAACAGCACCGACCTTAGTCCACGTGCCCAACATGGGCACGCAGGCAAATCCATTAATGGTGCAAGGAAGATGTAGTTCAGTGTCTAGAAGAACTTTAAATTACAACAGTAAGTGTTGCAAATATCCTAGCTTCACTTGAAATTCTGCCAGAGCAAGCAACAGAACAACATGAAAAACAAAATCAGAAAAGGTAAAGTTGTTATAGATCATTTAAAACACAAGAAAAATGAAATATAACCTAAATCCTCCAGAACACAAGATTTATCTATATATAAACAACTCAGTCCCTTAGATGTTCATAAACAATTGCAATCATATCTGCAATCATTACAGGTCTGTAGAACTCATCATTGTTGTTTAATATATTCTGTAATTCAAGTTGTTCAAATTACCAAAAAAGTACGTCATATAGCTGCCCCAGTGTTCTCCAAACGCAAAGAGACCGCTGGAGTTACATATAAAGAGCAGCACGATTACTTTTGCTTCAAGGGAACGAGTTGACAGAAACCAAATATATCCTGCCAACCAGATTGCGAAGCTTAGACTTTAAAATTTGAGATAATATTTCACTTTGTGACCTAAGACACATTCATCTGCAAAAGAAGATCAAAAGAACAAAATCATGTTCAATATGCAGTTTCCACCTTCAAAAAGCTCAGGGAAACTTTTCCATTGGCTACAAAATATGGATTTTAACAAGCTCCCAACCTCAATGATTCTGCCTTAAAAATGAGAGCAATGCTCCACTACATATTTAGTGCAAGAAAGACTTAAGCTGATATGATTTTACTCAATAAATTGAATTTGCATCATAGACTACAAGAACACTTACCTACAACAAGCAACTAACCTAAAGTAACACAAAGAAAACAACAATGATAAGCCTTCATGTAGTTGCTTTATCTGCTCAAAGAAGAATCTTTGAAGCCTCTTCTCATATTAAAGGTGTGAGAATAAGTAAAGAAACAATCATCCTTGGCCCCTTATTGAAGAGTACAATGCAAAATAGCAACTCTCATTCCAAACACAAGATATACACATATACACTTACACGGTTTCAGATATCAACAAGATTATAGTAATTAAAATTTAAAGAGAGACCTATCACAGATATGCAACTTGAACTTTTAAATGTTAACACTAGAATTCAACAGAACCACACAAAGAAGGAAGATAAACTACAGGTAAGGAATAAAACAGAGATTACAAGAGACTGTAAGTAATATGTCAAGATACTAGAAAAGAACACGAATTTTATGCTTGAAGGAGAAATGAAAGAAAGAGTTTCATATTTTCAAATCTTAAGAGGTTCAGAATCTCTAGTAGATCCACTTACATAATCACCATCTTATTTGATAGCGAAAAGAAAAACATAACACAATCCCAAGGTCCCATCCCTCGTCCATACTATCCAGTATCCACAAAACATTCAATCTGAATAGAAGAAATACAAAGCCACATGCTGAATAAAACTTCAAAAGGAAGACAAATTGCCAAGAGTCCCGGTGAGAAGACTCCAAAATAGCAAATTGAAAAACAAGCATGCATTGGAAAAGAAAAAGAGATCATCATTGACCCACAAGTAAGAAATATCTATTTACCATGAACAAAACTAAATTGCAAATAGAATTACCCAAAGATTCAAAGGGATCCGTGTAACTCAAATTATCCATAAAAAGGTCATGAATAACCAAACGTAAATCTCCAACTTCAATAGTGTATATAACCGCCAATACAATCTCCAACTTCAATAGTGTATATATCCGCCAATACAAATATATATAGAGTCATCAGTTAGGAGCGAAAGACTCTGAGGTTTTGTAATCACGAAAAATCGATCATTTGAACTATGCTTCTGATCATCACTTGACCCCCTATTCTTATCTTTTGCAGCTAAGAAGAAAAGATGAACTACGAATAACCATAAAAGTTTTATTAAAATTAAGCCCAAAGCTTACTTTTTTAATCTTGGAATTTGAAGCTCAAAGAAAAACAAAACCCTAAATCTGGCAGTCAAAATTGAAAAATCACACAAATCAAACAGAACCAAGAACACTTACAACATCTAGTAATCAAAACCAAAAAGTGGCCTCATAGAGAAGATTAGGTTGATCCACATATGGTACTTCAGACATATGCTTGTCAATAAAATTTGTCTGTAATCATAGGCCAAAACACTAACAAATCAACAGTAAAAAATTCAAAGGATAAAAACCAAAAGAAATTTCAAGAGAAAACGGAATAAACAACTGATGGGCTCGGTTTATGGGTGGTGATATATCAGGATGGTCGGCAAGGCATGGAATGCCATTACGACGAACGAGACCTATCACAATTACTCATCATTGCCCAGATATATAAGTATATAAATAAAATGCGATGTATGAACCATTGTAAATCCGCACTCTCTCCCTCTCTGCTTGTGTGTTCCTGTGGGCAGGGAAACGTTGGATGGAAGTTCTGTACTTATAGAGAGGCGGGATGGAAGCTAGGGTTTTGCATCTTCCCCTTGTTTAAAGTCGGCAGGCGCTACGCCACTAGAACCCCTAAAATTATGAGATAATTATTTAAATTTGGTTAAAGTATTATAAAACATCGTATTTCTTCTCTCATAAAATTCGACATAATTATATATATATTTTTTATATATTTAAAAAATTATATGTAATACTCTCAAACTTAATAAATATTTTTTTTAATAGTCATAATTCACTGAGTTTATTGATATTAAACAAAAAAATTTGGTGAAAATACTAATTAACTTATTATTGATTTATCGCATGTCAAATAAAATTTTATACTGTCAAATCACCTTTATACATCATCATATGTTAATGCATATGAGAACGTATATATTCACCATTATAAGGTAGTTTAGATAAAAAAGAATTATTTGACCTGTAATAAGTAGGTAAGAAGTCAATAGAAAATAATATCAATTTTTATTCAATTTTTTTGTTAATATTAATAAATTTAGTGAGTTTTCACTAATAGAGATACCTATCTTTTAGATGGAAGCAACTATTAAAGGTACCGATATAATTTTTTAAATCATAATAAATTTATGTGTAATTACATCAAACCTTAAGGGAGAAGAGTATAATTATCCCTTTACATAAAAATGTTAAAAGATTAGGCAAAAATGAAAACTTTGTATTGCTACCAAATTAATTTCTTTGAAAAATGTGGTCCTTGTATCTATATATATCTATATTAAAGACATTTTTACTCACAACTAGCGATTTAGGACACGACCATAAAGCATGTAACGTAGAAGGTGGATTCCAATAAAGAATTCAGTATTGTAATAACAATGTCTCTTATACGCTTCGAGACCTATTTAAACTCTTAAATATGTGGCTTTAGTGACTGAATGAATGGGATAGAATTTCTTGTATTGATCAGTAAGGTAAACAAGAAATTGAGTTATAAATATAGATGCCTAGTGTGATTGAAGCGGTAATTTTGCATAATGCGATGATATTTTAGGGGTGTCATTGTAACTACCTCTAATATTGAAAATGATTCTATATTGTATGCGTCGTATATGAAAATTAAAATAAAATGTACAACAAAAGATAATGATTGACTGAATAATTCTTGCCCAAATTAGGTTTGGCCGAATCAACCCAATTACAGAGCAAATGCATCACACTTGTTATGTGATTAGTCACTTTTCCTGAACTGTACACCAATCACACAATAAGTGTATTGCACTTGTCATATGATTGGTTCAAATTCAGCCATATCAGGTCTGAGCTAAAATTTTCCGACTGATTGCATTAAATATCGTTATATTTGAAAAATCTTCGATCGTTACATCTTACTTAATAAAAAAAAATAACTTAAAAAATTCAGGACAATCAATCAAAAAATTTTAACTTAATAAAACACTCAACTTGATATCAAAGTCAAGGTAAGTTTTCTTTGTTTCGCTAAAGTTAAAATTGCCAATCTAGTGGTCTCATAATTCAACTATTTTTCACTTTAATTTATGACCATTGTTGATTTAGAGAGTTCATAATTAGAAGGAAGAGACTCTGTACTCAAATAGAGAGAGATAGAGAGGGAGAGAGAGGCAACCAACCAATAGAAAGAGTTGGTTGGTTGACCTTGTATGCTTTCCCGGGTTTTTTGCCAGTATTGGAAGGTGCAGCCATTCATTCCACTCCCTTTCTCCTTGTTTATTCCTTTCTCTTCTCTTTCCTTGTGCCAACCTGCAGCTTCATCAAACATGCACCCCACTTCCCATTTCAGCTCAACACACGCAAAACTCAAGAAATCAACTGCATCTTTTCAACTTGGAGGGATTGGAAGAAGAGCCCCTTTTCCGTTAGTACTGGTCCCTGGGAGGGGTTTTCCCTTGTGTGCTTTCGCTGTTAATGTTGGACGAAGCCCACCATGATCAATCAAATGTGGTTTTTGTCTCCCCTCTTAGTTAGATTTCTAAGATGATGGTTGAACCAGAACGCTGCGTAGAGAAATCCACGTTTTCAAAGTTACACGAAATGCAGGAAATTGATCAGGCAAGTGGGATGGAGGGAACGGATGAGAATATTCAAGTCCCGCTAAAATCTGTAGACGATGCTGAATTGCAGGCAGCTCCAGAGGTAGTTGCTGTTGCCAATGGATCGATGGATAAAGACCCTGTTCCTCCACCCTCTAATGATGGAGCTAAATCAGGGAGTGCACCAAAGAAAAAGGAGGTTTCAGGTATACATTCTTCATGTTTATGGTAATTGCACTGCTATGTTTATTGGTTTCATTTTATCCTCTTGAAAACACTTATAGACGGAAAATTTTCACCATAAAAATGGAAAGAAATGGCAACGCCACCCTGAACTTTGCGAAGAAGTTCACTGCTTCCGAGGAATCGCGTTGTCTTTTTTCTTCCCTGAGAGGGTTTGTTGGATTTATCTTTAAATTTGAGGGTACATGCCGGTTGATGTATCCAAGGTTTTCTGGTTTTCTCGTACTCCTGCAAGAATTAGGAACGTTGTAGTATCATGATTCGTACCCTCATCATAATTCTAATGTAAGTGCTTTTCTTTTTTGAGTTTCATGTCAATTCTTGTGTCTGGTTTAGAAATGGATATGATGAAGGAAAGATTTGCAAAGCTGCTTTTGGGAGAGGACATGTCAGGTGGTGGAAAGGGCGTTTCTTCTGCTTTAGCCCTGTCAAACGCCATTACGAATCTTGCAGGTGAGCCTGGAAATGAACAAGAAAAACGAATTACTGGGATTCGATTCTTGTCTGCTTATTTTCAGATTGTTGCTAGATTCACAGATGAAATCCAGACAGTGTAATTTGTTTAACTATAGCTAATGTATCCGTTTCTATCAAAACCGTGCAGCTTCGGTTTTTGGAGAGCAGTCGAAGTTGGAGCCCATGTCGCCAGAGAGGAAGGCAAGGTGGAAGAAGGAAATCGGCTGGCTTTTATCAGTCACGGATTATATAGTCGAATTTGTTGCTTCTGAACAGAAATCAAAAGATGGAACAAGCATGGAGGTAACATCCCATTCGTCACTCTTACGCTTTCAGCATTTGTGAGTGATGACAGTTCCAAATATATCTTTTTGTGGCTTGGTAGATAATGACGACACAGCAAAGGAAAGACCTTCTCATGAACATTCCAGCCTTACGCAAGCTTGATGCAATGCTCCTCGTAAGAATCTGCTCAAACGCAATTATTCTCCCAGTGAAATTTCAACTAAACAGTGTGTAATTATGATGTAACGATGATGAACAGGCCACCCTAGATAATTTCACGAATCAGCACGACTTCTGGTACGTGTCGAAAGATGCTGATGAATCTGAAAAAGGAGTCCAAAGAGGTGACAAATGGTGGTTGCCCACAGTGAAGGTTCCACCAAATGGACTGTCTGAAGAGTCGCGTCAGTTTCTGCAAAAACAAAAGGAATCAGTGAATCAAGTGCTCAAAGCATCCATGGCTATAAATGCTCAAATACTCTCTGATATAGACATTCCAGAAAGCTACATTGAATCCCTTCCCAGGGTGTGTGAAAAGTAGACAGACTGTGGGAAAAATCTGTTATTAGAATATTCATACTTCAAACATTTGACATAATCTTTGTTCTTGTAGAATGGCAAAGCGAGCCTGGGAGAATTAATCTATAGAAGCATTACTGTTGAGTTCTTCGATCCTCAGCAATTCCTATCAACTATGGACCTTTCGTCCGAGCACAAAGTTCTTGACCTCAAGAACAGAATTGAGGCTTCTATCGTGATATGGAAACGGAAGATGCACCAAAAGGATGCGAAATCTGGATGGGGTTTAGCTGTGAGCGCTGAGAAGAGAGAGCTTTTTGAAGAAAGAGCAGAGACAATCTTGCTCCTGTTAAAACATCAGTTCCCTGGACTTCCTCAATCCTCACTTGACATAAGCAAAATCCAATTTAACAGAGTAGGAAAAGAGACCAATATTGAGTTTTCCCTTCCAATCCTTCTTAATCTTACAATCGCTCACTGTGTTTTCAATCTGATTCTATAGGATGTAGGTATGTCTGTCCTAGAGAGCTACTCAAGGGTACTGGAAACATTGGCCAACACGGTGATGTCCCGCATAGAAGACGTTCTATATGCTGATTCAGTGGCTCAAAATCCATCACTTGCTGTGGTTAAAGTGGAGCAGCCTACTGACCCCCTGCCTTCACCAACGATAAGCAACCCCCCAAACCCTGAAGAAGAGGCAGAGAAGTTAAGTCCTGCCCCTGAAACACCTACGTCAATGACACTTTCGGATTTCATGGGCTGGAAAGATGAGCCTTCTGAGCCGGAAGTTGTCAAGAGTGCTTCAACGGCTAACGTGGAGGCTCCTCCTCCCAAGGATGAAGAGGACAATGGAGCGTTTAAATATGCTAGTAGTACCCTTAAGAAGTATCTATATATAGATAAGATTGATATGACCGGTCTGAAGAGTCCGATTGCACGACACTAAAGGAGCGAGAGCAACAAATATAGAGATAGATGAAGAGTGAAGACACAAGCTAGAGAGTAGTAGAGAGGAACTCCTGCAACTATATAGACCCTCAGAACCTAATCGGAAATTAGCTCACACATCAACTGCTCTTCCTTCCAGTTGTGTAGGGGGAAGTATGAGTTTACTTGGCCCTTGGTGTTGATCTGGTGAGATGGTTTAACCCTGCATTTCTGTAACTCCACCTGGTAAAGGTTCTTGTCTATGGCGTATCATTACTCTTTCTTTGATCAGATAACTAAATAGAGAAAGATGCTATAATTGTTAACAAGACATACTGAGATGGAGCTCTGAGCTTAGCTGATAAGTATAGATTAATTATGTAAAAAGATGTTTGTAAAAGATATATAGATAGGATTATAGTCTAGAGTCAAAGTTCTAAGGATCATTTAAGGCTATTTAGCATAATTATCATTTCTTGTCTTGTTCTTGTTTGTTTGGAGATTATAGATACCTCCACCCCCCATTCCTTGAGCATAGTTACATTGTATATATATAGCCAATGCATCTTAAGGTGGTTTTGTTCGAGAGGTGTGAATAGTTTGTCATGTTGTATTTTTTTTTTTTTTGTTGTTATGATGTTAATTATATCCTTTTTCATATAATAATAGTTATATTTTGTTTACAAATAAGTAATTTTATAATTAGTTTTTATATAATAGTTGTGAAATTCTTACATAGTTGAATTAAAATAGAATTCTAACGAAAATAAATTATAATAAAACGATGGGTAAGTTACAATGGGCTCTTCTGATATTTGCCAAAATTACAAACACTCTAAACTTACAAATACCATTCTAAGATTACAAATACTTTAACAAATGCCCCTTGTGACAACTCATTATAGGAGGATATTTGTTAGGATATCCGTAATTTTAGGGGGTGTTTGTAATTATTCAGAAAATAAGGTGGTATTTGTTATTAAGGAAATCTTAGGGGAGTCCATTTTAATTTACCCTGAAGAGTTTTATCCATAACTAATAACTAATTATCTATATTCTAAATATATACCTATCTATGTATCTATCTATATCACTACATAAAAAATGGCTATGGGCTATAATTTTAATAACTATGAATTAAATATCGTGGTAAAATAACTTTTATTGATCATGAATAAATAAAATTAATATGTATAGCTCAAACAAAACTTGGCCCGAAAAATATAAAAAAGGTCAATGATGCCCAATACACCAATCCCAATTGAGTCAATTAAGGGTAAACATCAATTTTCATTAAACTTTTTCATTAACATAAGAAAATTTAATAAATTTAGACTAATAAGGGTACTTATTGGTTGGACAGAAGTAAACCTCATGAATGCTAGATGTAATTTCTCAAACCATATGGAGTTTACGTGTAATTACACCTAATCTCAGGGGAGGGTAATGTAGTTATCCCTAATTTTAATATAATACTAATCACACTTGAGAGTTAATTAATTACATACTTAAATGAGGTCATTTTGTTAGACGAATTAAACAAAAAGTAAGTAACAATGCTATCAAAATATTTATATAAATACACATTCATTAATCTCCTTTACCCGCAATTTGCAAATATAATGCTGATAATGTCGCAAGTATTTTTGCCGGAATCTTTATTTAAATTATATTATATTATATTTTATATATTATTAATTTAATATAGTTTAAATTATATAATAAAATATTATAAATGATAAGTAGTTTGAGATGTTTTTAATTTTTATTTATTTTCTGTGATGATTAAAACTTCAAAAAATTGACTGCAAGTTGATATATTTTACATTTCTTATGGTTGGACAAAAATATCCCTCGTACTTTGAGTAATTATATTATTTTCAATACGTTTTAGTAGTTTGCACATTAAATCATCACCAAATTATTTTTTAATTAATTTTTTAATAAGTGAAGAATTTAAATTAAAAATGGAGCATATATTAATATATATATATATATATATAGTAATACACAATAAATATAATATAACCAATAGCTCATATATGTTTTTTGAAAGAAATTGATAAATATATATACTTAACCAAAAAATAAATATTTTTAGGAAAAAAAAAATGAATAGATATATTTTATCGTAATTTTTAAAGAAAATATGTTAAAAAAGCCGAATATGTAATTATTCAATTTTATTTAAAAGAATAAATAGTTAATAACTTAATTTTATTACCAAATTAATAAAATAATTCTATGAAAACTTTTTGTGTATTTATTGTATCTATTCATTACATCTAACACCCCTGAAGTAAGCTCCTCGTTAGTCAAAATTTACTGAATTTGATGATATTAACAAAAAAAAGCAAATGAAAGTTGATATTTACTCTTAATTGATTTCTTAATGATTTATTGCAGGTCAAATAATTTTATTCAGACTAACTTATCCTTATAACTGTGAAGATTTACCTCCTCGCATGAATTAATGCGTGAAGACGTATGAGAATAATTTGATCATAAAAAATTATTTGACTTATTACAATTCAGTGATAAAGTCAATTTGGGATAAACATAGATTCTTTTTTTTTGATATTTTAGGTTAATATCAATAAATTCGATAAATTTGATTAATTTAAAAATTTATTTATTAAACGGAAGCAAACTTCAAGAATGCTGGATACAATTTTTCAAATTATAAAAAATTTGTATAATTATATCAATCTCACAATAGAAGAATGTAATTATTATTATTTTTTTTTTTAATACAATGATAATTTACTTATTTATGATTTCACAAATGATAAATTGCATTCAACATTTTCAACCCGTAGACTAAAACATGATCCGTAACTTTTGAAACAATTGGAGTGTGGTAAAATAGTGGAGAGCCCACAGATCGCCGCGTCAGCTCCTTGTAATTGCGGACAAACGGTCAGTCAAATTATGCTCCGGTTTCGGTTCCAACCGCCCACTGTTTCCTTTCCCCTCGGTCACGCTTTTAAGTTTTTAACATTCTTGTTCTTCCCTCACTTCCCCACGCATTACCTTGATACAGAAGTTCAACAGTAACCAGAAGCCAGCCTCACTGTGACACAAAAACCCTCTTTTCTCAAGTTTCTGAGAATCCGAAGAATGTCTGATTCTGTTTTCGCCAGCGTTGTCCAAGCCCCTGAAGATCCCATCTTAGGGGTAACGTAACATTAACATCTTTTTGCTGGTTTTGTTCTTATGGTTTTTGTGGATTGTAGTTTTTGGAAACATTTGAAGGAACATCCGGGATCCCTTGTTTTTGTGTTTCCCCCTTCTCTCGTTCCTTTTTTTTATTCTTTGCTGATTTTTAACTGTGGTTTCGGTATTGGAGTCAGAAATGATTCCAGATCAATTTGAATGAAGTTTTGTTCTTTTGTAATTTCTGCTTTCTATGTCATGCAAATAATCTATGACGCTGATTTTGTTTTAATTTTAGCTTTTTATTTGAGCTGATATGTTTGGATCTTGGATCATAAATGAAACAGGTTACTGTTGCATACAACAAAGATCAGAGCCCAGTTAAGTTGAATTTGGGTGTTGGTGCTTATCGAACCGAGGTCTGTTCGTTATTCCTCTGAAGGATAGAATGTATTTTATCAAAGAAATGGAATGTGGCGGAAAAACTTTATGTACAATTTATCATGCTTGATGATCCGATGTTTTAATCTAAAAACAAAACTGGTTTCTCTGTATTTGGTAAATGCCAGGAAGGAAAACCTCTTGTTCTCAATGTAGTAAGAAAGGCAGAGCAAATGCTTGTGAATGATCAGTAAGTTTGTCAATGCGCATAAATTTTGAATTGGGTGGTGACATATAAATTGTAATTTTCAATTTCTTGTTGTACAGGTCCCGTGTGAAAGAATATCTTCCAATTACTGGATTGGCGGATTTTAACAAATTGAGTGCCAAGCTTATTTTTGGAGCTAACAGGTAACAGAACCTGTAACTGAGTTGGACTTGCACCTGGTTGGAACTGAAAGTGGATCTTAGATTTTGGTTTACTGAATGAAGCAATTGCTTTATGGTCTATCGGACTTTTTAATTGTTCGACAAGTTCCTTGTTAAGCGGAATTAGGGTCATCTTTCGACGAAATCATTTGGCCGGAAGAAATGTTAAGGATTATCATGGAATTCTTTCTTTTGAGGTGATCTTGAAGTACAGGCTGAATCATCTCATACTAACATAGAGATGCTCAATGAATTGTATCAAAGTTGTTGAAGTTTTATACTGTTGTCTTTGAATAAAATATTTTCAACTCGTGGAAGGTGAGAAGCAAACAAGAGTGGAGCTATAACAGCTGCGTTATTCTGGAGCTGTGGAAAACTATGTATTGTGGTTATTTGAAGTAGATTCATATTTTTGCATATTTAAAACTTTTTCTTGATTAATAACTTATATTTGTTCTGTTGCTTTTTTTGAACTTTATAATGAGCAAAAATCTTAGTGTACTAATATTATTTTGTTTATTCCCAGTTGTCATCTTTATGAAGTTATATTTATATCAACTCTAGATTAATTGATTGTCTTTTGAACTGTGAATACAGCCCCGCCATTCAGGAGAATAGGGTGACTACTGTCCAGTGCTTGTCTGGTACAGGCTCTTTGAGGGTTGGAGCTGAGTTTCTGGCCAGACATTATCATGAAGTAAGTCACTGGCCTTCACTTTATTCTGTCAGTAAAAATTCCAAGATCTTGAAGGCATGTTGATAAAATGCGTATAATTCTATTGCCAGAAAACCATATATATCCCCCAGCCTACATGGGGAAATCATCCAAAGGTTTTCACTTTAGCAGGATTGTCAGTAAAGTCTTATCGATATTATGACCCAAGTACACGAGGCCTGGACTTTTCAGGTATTAGACTCTCATTTTCATTGTGGCATTTTTTCCCCTCCTTTTTATGTTAGACTGCTACTTTTTCTCTCTCCTTTTCTTTCTTACTCTCTAATGGGTCCATCTGGATTTTCGAATTAGTCTCAAAATAAGTCATCTAAGCTGCAGTAACTTATTCAAAGATTTTGAATGAAGTGCTGAATAAAATTTTGTTTCTGAAGTTAGCTCACTTCTGCTGAAATGATTGTTACAATTGTTATAATCTATACCCTACCGTACCTCTGTATATAGGGCTCTTGGAAGATCTTGGGAGTGCACCATCTGGGGCAATAGTTCTTCTTCATGCATGTGCACATAACCCAACAGGGGTAGACCCAACTTCTGATCAGTGGGAGCAAATCAGGCAATTGATGCGATCAAAAGGATTGCTGCCATTTTTTGACAGTGCATATCAGGTAGGTGGTAATGATGTAACTAGATGTTAGAACTGTTTCTGTAACAATAGAGTTACAAATTACTGCAATTCTGATAGATCTTCTTTACTTGGCAAATCTGATTTTGAATTCAACAACCTGCCCAATTGCGTCATGTAATTGATGTAATGAGTTTCTAATTTGTAGGGCTTTGCTAGCGGGAATCTTGATGCGGATGCAGAGTCTATTAGATTGTTTGTTGCTGATGGAGGAGAATGCCTTGCAGCGCAAAGTTATGCTAAGAACATGGGCCTATATGGTGAAAGAGTTGGTGCTCTTAGCATTGTGAGTCTCACACCTGCAATTCCAGGCGTTTTATTGATCATTCCTTTGGTTTTAAATGCAATTGTATTTATAAGAATAGTATTTTGGTGAAAACTTGAAAATTTTTATGCTTTAAAGTTTACAGACAGCATTTCTTTCCAAAGAGGTGCTCACACACACCAATGAGGAAGTTGAATATGTGGTTCTTCTTGGGTGGTTGGTGACGGTGAGGGTTTAGGCAATAGTCAAGGAAAGGGAAATAATCAAGAAAAAGGGATCTATGCATTGCTGGTTGTGATAGACAACCTATCAAATTCAAAAAGTATGCAAGTGTCATGAATCAAATCAAGTTTGTAGTTATTAAAAGATCATTAATTATTGTTTAATAGCTCTGCTGAAAAGATCCATGTAGAGATATAGCATTAATGAACTAGTGTAGAGCATTAAGAGAGATAAAGTCAATCGAAATGCTAAGAATTTACTTATCCTGATATTTATATTGCCTCCTAAATCACCAATGTCATACCAGAGGCTAACTTTGATTCACAGGTATGCAAAACTGCAGACGTTGCGACCAGGGTTGAAAGCCAATTGAAATTGGTCATCAGGCCAATGTTCTCTAATCCACCTATTCACGGTGCATCTATTGTGGCTACCATATTGAAGGACGGGTACAGATTATCTGAATCATATTAGTACAAGGAAATTGCATTCTTTTCTTTACTTGCTGACCAAGTGATGACTATTCACTTTTGCTTCCTAATGACATTGTATTGCTGGCCTCTTAAACGTCATGGTCGACATACAGGGACATGTATACAGAATGGTCCGTTGAGCTGAAAGCCATGGCTGATAGGATTATCAGCATGCGCCAGCAACTTTACGATGCTTTATGTGCTAGAGGTAAGATGATTTGGGTTGCTTATATATATGTCACAATCCAATGAATTTATAATTGTTTTTTTACTTTGTTATTGGGTCGAACTAAAAATAAACATATATCTATCGACCTGTCTTTTTCATTTTTTTTTTCATGGGGGCATGAATTTGATCCATGCCTTAGAACAAGAAGGCTAATGAAAATATTGACTAAGGGTCAATGTCTTAGAGATCCATGAAAACAAATCTGTAATTAAGGTTTTTACTGGTGACTCTTCAAAAATGTGCCGAAGTGAGCAATGAACCATGAAAAGAAGGAAGGACTTGTATATGAAGAGTATGTGGAACTTAAGATAATCCAGCATCGCACTTGTAAAGAGTCTCTCTCTGATATATGTAAGCATGAATTGCATATATTGCATAACAAGACCCCAATAGAAATGTTACCCATTAAATTATAAACTAGATTACATGCCAAAAGATATGATATCACTATAGATAACATGAAATCCGGATCATATTACATGCATATCTTGATTTACGTTCCCTATGCAGAGCTTAATTTACATTTCCTGAATGTATACATGTTTTAGTTGAATCCCTGGCTTTTGTTATACAAAAAAATCACAAACTTTGACGTCTAGACTTGTCTTCCTACCAAATACTACTCATTTCCATGTAAGGTAACATTATAAAAAATAATTTTAGCCTCAAATGCTTTAGCATTACTTATGTCGTCTTTCCACCAAGAGAGCTAAATTATCCCCCAAAGTACATTAGCCCAACGAGTCACTTGGATTATTAGTAACAAACATCGAATGACGATGACTATTATGACCCAAGCTTGAGAAAGGTTGTGCATCTTTAATTTCTCAACTTTGAGGCATGAAACTGGATCTAAGACTTAAGAAGTTGGCAAACAAAAGAATTGAGACAATGAGAGCATTTTGAAAGTAATATTGATTTGTTATGACTATAAGATTGCTGTTGACTTGCTCTAGATAGTTAGTCATTCATGTTTGTAAGTTTGTTGCACAAATTACTTGTAGTTACACAAGGTTCATTAATACAAACATTACAATTTTGATAAACTTAATAATTTTACTATAGTTGGGCATTCTCCATAATTCTTTCTTACTGCACTCGTCAGCTTACTCCTGAAGCTTCATTCTTTCCCAGTGTCGCCCATGCATCTATCTTCTCTTTTGCCTTGACGGAATCAACTCTAAGTGCTTCCAATCTTGACTTATTGCGCTCAGAATATTAATGGATTCCAATGATCCAGTTTTCTTTGTTACTTGTGCTTCCAATTCACAACTCTTAAAACAGTCAGAAAGAGAGGTGACAGTAAAAAGAGAAAAAAAAAAGAGAGAGAGAAGAGAAGGAAAGTGAATAGTGTATTTTGACTTATCCTAATATGGGAACCTTATTGTTGTATGTATATGGCTGTTATAGAATAGTTGGACATGTTCTATTGTTGATAATTTATGCTTGTAGCACAGGTCAAAATCTGATTACCACTGCACTTTGTTTACCTTTTCTCATTATAATCTCATTGGTGGTTTGTCGGTTGTTATATATATTGTGTTCGTCTTTCAAATTTGCTAATGTATTGACAGGGACACCGGGCGACTGGAGTCATATTATAAAGCAAATAGGGATGTTCACATTTACAGGGTTGAATACCAATCAAGTTGCATTCATGACGAAGGAGTACCATATATACATGACATCTGATGGGTAAGAAATTTAATTGTTGATTTGCACCTGATAACTAGTAGTACTTAAATGTTGAACTTGGCATAGATAATTTGCATCTGAGAATTCGGTGTGCTACAAGGCTAAATGGTGTGAGAGTAGTTTGCTTTTGTCTAGAGCAACTTATTTGGTGTTAATGAATCCTTAACAGATTACAGAAGTTACGAGATGCTTCTATCTGTTAAAGTAGGCTATCATAGTCTTTCCATACTGATAAACCTATTCTGCAGAAGTTTCAGTTTCCTTCCTCACGTCCTCTCTCTCTCTATATATATGTATGTACATATAAATATATTAGCACATATATGTATATGTGTGTGACTTATTGCTCTGATTACCATCTATGGAGTCAGAGTAGCAACTCATCTTCATTGTATGCTTCACCATCTGATAACATGCATAAACAACCTCCATTCATTGAACATTTGATCATCTTCAATTATGTTTTTATATCTCATTGTTCTAAAGTATTAATATAACCCAAAGTTAATAACCAAGTTCAGGCATGAAAGAATGAGATTTCGTTTTCTCCACAGGAAAATCATGTCATGCATTCTATTGTTGAAAAATTGTACATGTGCCTGGGTTTCTGGGTTAATGTGGTTTGCTGAGAGGCACAAACCCGTCAACAATTTATTCTCTTGAAAGCTTTTGACTCATCTTGTGGTCATTGGCTCCCATAGTGAACTGTGTTTACACAAATGAAGAAGCACAAATCATGGAAGATGGGTTGTGTGGGTCAACCATAAATGACTCAACCTTCTATAAAACCACAGCATAAAAGAACCCACTTGGTTGCTGCGCATTTTGTGTTGGCCATACTGAAACTCCAGCTACACTGGTATAACTTTGCGGCCCGTCACTTACCTTTTAGTTATGTATAATTAAATGGTCGAATGCTCATAGTAAGCAGAGAAATGGAAGACTAGAAGGCGTGGAGCATCTAGATAACTAGACCAACTAAAGTAGTGCAGCACCATCCTTATTTGATTCTCAACATTTTCTTTGAAATTCTTCTCTACAATCTCTTACATGAAGCATGCGCCTAAATTCTTTGTTCTTCTCCCGCCCCTTTCTTTGCAGGAGGATCAGCATGGCAGGTCTTAGTTCAAAAACAGTTCCTCATCTTGCAGATGCCATACATGCTGCCGTTACCAGTGCTGCATAGATCAGCCATTTTCGTAATGAGCAATTTTGGATCACTCTTCACATGATTTAACTTCTTCAATAAAATGAAACGGGATTTTAAAGAGACCATCATACTCGGTCTGACACTTTCTCTGCTTGAATTGGAGACTCCTAACGAATTTATGCTTTTGCTAAATAAATACTGTCTGTGGTTGCGTACTGGCGGAATAGTCCTCCATAGTTACTCGGTTTTTCCCAGTTCAGGTTGGTCATGCCCTTTATGTGAATTACATCAGAAGTGATATATACACATCAATTTGGGAGATGGAGCATTTCATAAAGGACTATTGAACTAAGAGGGTGTTTGGTTAAGCTTATAAGCTCCTCAAAACATTTTATAAGATGTTTGAGAGTTTATAAATTTTAAATATTTATTCCGCTAATTTTTTTTTAAAGAGTTTATAACATCTCAAAATAAGATATATTGGACCTTATAAATTTTTAAAAAAAAGTTATTTTTTCTAATTTTTTTTATAAGATCTTATAAGTTATATAAAATTAATATGTTATAAAACAAAAATATAATATATACATAACAGGATCCGCCCATCCCAATCCGATAAAAATCACCAGAAACATGAATTCAAATAGAGGATCAAAATCATCCCGGGCGAAAGTAGGATTCATCTCCCCAAATGCCGTCTTTTTGGGGTCATTAATCCAGTCTATCAAACTCCAGAGAATCCACCAGGAGAACCATAATCTTTTCAAAGCAGAAACTAACTATGGTTACAGTTAAACTCCACCACCTCAAACTAACTAGAACCTAGATATAATGTTCCATAGTTGTAATTAAGTAAGAATTTGTTTGCGACGCCGAATAAGCGATGTGATGTCTTTGTTCTGCATCACTTTCCAACTGATCATGTTGGGTTTCTGCCTGTGCGCTCCCTGCATCCACAAGGTTCGCTGTCATTGTTATGGTATCACGCAACACTTAACAAACAAGGAATCCTACCTGAAACTGGAATCTGGATTGCTCAGCTTTTGGCAATATCGCTAGGCGATCATGCACCGGAACCACTGCCAGAACAAAAAATGTAGAAATATTAGAGAATGTTGATTTTGGAACTATTTCATTAAGCGAATTTCTGATTCTATTACGTACCTGCAGGTAAAAATTCCTTGTTTTTCACCCTATCCATTTTTGAGTTCTCAACTTGCGAAGATGGCTTGCAGTTATAGGTGTGCAAAAATAGTGGCTCCTCCGTCTCGAATTCATTTCTTTTTTCATTCTCCGCCTCAACCTCGTCTTTAGTACACCTGCATTATTATGTCGAGTTACCTCTTGTTTTTTTCAAAATAAAGCAATTTACCTCATTATTAGAGAACTAAAATTTCCTTCAATCCATTTTCTCGAATATTTACAATCCAATTGCCAAACCGAAACTTTTAAGGGAAAAAATGCATTTACACACACTTCGTTATGTGATAAATGAGCAAAAAATTCCATGTGAAAAAATTTGCAAATTATCTCTTATCTAAATCATTGATAGGGGGTAATTTGCTAATTCTTTTTTCATAATAATTTTTTTTACTCATTTTGCATATCACAGAAAGTAAATTGCATTTATCGCGGACTAAAGCTGATCACCTTGATTCCACATTCTTCGTCTCAGAATCTTTTGAAGCTGGTCACAAACAAAAGAAACATAAAAAAAAAAACACATGTAAATGTATGCAGAATATCATAAATAATCTATTGAGTGAAACACGATTTCAAGTTATTCCGCACGCGGCAATATATAGCGACAGTGGTGTCTGGAGAAATCGGCAGTCAGGTAAAATCTTTCCAGGGCAAGTTTGTGTGACTGTTGCTGCCATGTACCAATTCTCTGTCGACAATACGATGAGAAAAACTCATTAGTGAGCGGTCGTTCTTTCAGAGAATTGAGAAGGATATACATTACTGAAAAGGGTTTGGAGGGTCGTCTGGTTCTGACCAATTTCAACATGTCAATTTTGTGTTCTGTTTGAGGAATTGAATCGCTATTACGAAGAGAGTATTCAAGATTAGCTGAGATGCCGCCTAAATGATCAACCACTGTGGCAACAGCCCTGGAAATGTACTCCTTTGTTGTCTCTACCACACTGCATGCTTACATACAAATTAGAATTCAAGGTAAATGTGGGTGCAACACTATAATGACAAAATTAATACTCGTTCGATGGTTTAGGACCGATGTGGACCAGTTTAGAAAAGACTGACCGAGTAAATACTCTTAATTGGGTTCATTTTTAAACTCAGAATGGATGCATGGACCAGCATAGCTGAGGCCTAGTCCGGGTCTGGACCTACCTCGATTGGGCTTGTTTTATTTATTTATGAAATTGTATTATTCTTTTGAACAGTTACTTAAATTTATAGTTGTCTTATGAAATAATAAATAAAGAAAATAAGTAATCAAAATTACATAATGAATTTCAATAATAACTTGAATGACAAGCTTGTAGTATAATTAAGTTAGATAATAATAAGCCCAAAATCCAATCGCGCCAGGGCCAAATCAGCCCGCTTTTCTTTTATTATGCTAATACAGTCTTGGGCCGACCTAATTCAGTCTGCCCACCGTACATCTTGAGTTTCAATTAAACTTAGTCATAAATTAGTTTTAAATACAACGGAATCTTTTGCAAAAATAATAATGTGTAAAAAACTCTGAATGGAAAAAAAATAAGATAAAATTTAGATTTCTCGTATTTGGATTGAAATTATGATTCGTCCTACTTCGTAGTCAATGTTAAGATATAAATAACAAAATAAGAAAATTATAGAACCAAAAATATATTTAAGCCTACGCAGAAGTAGAGTAGAGATGATGAAAGTGAACAAGATTTGAGACCCGAGATAAAAGCACTTACATTGTCTTGTCTTGTGTGTTTAAGAAACTTGTTTCACAGTAATCAGCAGCATGGTAGAGTTGAGAGCTGAAATTCCTCAGCTCCTGCAACCAAATTATTCACACCCCTCAAATCAGTATTTATTATAAAAGAAGCTGAACAAAAGACTGATGTGCAAAAACATGACTGACTTGCACACATTTCTCCAACTCTTTTGCATTATCAACCAAACAAATGCTGGAGTCCTCCTGCTGTATTCTTCTCGTCTTTTCCATAGTGTTTTTTCAACACATTCAAACTTAAACTCTCTCTCTCTCTCTCTCTCTCTCTATATATATATATATATATATATATCATGTGTATGGAGAAGTCGGTGATTAATGGAGTCTCGTGATTCTTGATATTTAACTTTTTCCTGTGTCTGTTTGTGCTCAAGTGAATATTTGATGGCAGAAGTGAGAGAGGGAGAAGCAGCCAACGACACATTTAACAGAGATTCTATCTGTTTGCATGCAGTTAATTCGAGGATTTTGTCAGGTCAGGAGAAACAACATCGCAAACCTAAGTCCTTCGGTGGCCCGTGATCTTCTGTTTCTCTCCTTTTATAACTTGCATCAACGAATTTTGCTTTTTGGGAAACCTCGTGGACTGACGACAACCCAAGTAGGACGGCTTTTTGGTGTTTGAGAAAATATTTGGAGGAAAATTATGTGTACGGTTAATAGAATAAATAAAAATAAAATATGTATTTTTTGTTTTGTCTTTTTGGCCTTATATATTTATATTTTTGCCCAATTTTTGACGAAAAACAAAATTGAACCGCAAATGAGTTTCATATACTTTAAGTTTTATTTATCCTTCATCTATTTTTTCGAACCAAACATCAAACTTATTCTTATACATTTGATCAAGCTCGAAACATGTGACCACGACTGTAGATCGTTCTCAGCCACATATCCTCCCAAGATCGAGTGATTGGGTCCTGAGAATTGAAACACGAACGTGGGGCTCGTCGGGTGTGTCCCCGACTACGACTCTCCGACGCTCAAGTTAGAGTTGATTGAGGTAGAACTGTGCGAGCTAAGATTGTAGGTCGAAAATAATAGACAACAGTTACCTCAATAAATGACGTCTCAGAGTATTTATAGTTTCAGATATATACGGTGGTTTGAGCCACGTGTCACCATCTAGAAGATAGCGTCTCAGATCAAACGGCTTTTATTACTCGGGTCTTCAGTTGTTGGAGCGGGTTCTTTCCGACCCGTCTTAGTGGTATGCGGATCTTATACCGAAAATTTACAAAAATGCCCTTCATTAAGGGTATTTTTGCCAAATCAGGATTTTTCCCATCATTAACATTCATTTTTAATTCTACTCTTCTTACGCACCCACTTTTCGCCCAACCATACAAACCCTTAGAATAGGAAAAGACTCTACAGTCGAAAAGGAATGTGTTGAAGAAGAAAATATTGATATTCGTGAAAACAAATGAAGGTGCTGAAGAAAGAAATGAATCAAAGAAAAAAAGAGAGGTCAACTTACCAAATCGACGCAGATGTAGCGAATTACTGAAATGGTTCTGACCAATTAATCCTAACCATGTAATAAAGGTAGGTGCGGAATAAAGTAGTACTTTATCCTTTTCTACCTTAATTATCATAAGATTGTATCAGTATAAATATCACAGTCATCATTGAGAAAAGAAGCGGGGAAATAAAACAGACTTATACTATATTCTAATATTATCATATTAAAATTACACCCCAAACTAATAAAAATTTAGTCGATCTCATTTTTATACCATCGATTTCAAAAACTGAAAATAAAAACATAAACAAATAGGCAGAGAGTGGCATGAGCCAGGAGTGCGACACGAGTAACATGGGGACCATATTCAAAACATTAAGGCCTCTCCCAGTTAATTATTTCTTTTCTGTTGTTTACAATTCTGCCCCGAGGACGACTGATTAGTTTAGTAATAATATAATTAGTAAAATATACCCAAAAAATCAATACTGAACAATTTAAAATTATAGAAAAGTATCAATTATCTGGAATAATACAATTGAAATACATAAAAATACTTTATAGTTGAAATTAATATATACTCACAATCCGAAATAAATTTGTATATTTATAAATATTAGTATTGCATTAATTTAATTATCATCGTACATTATTAAACAATATGTATTAATTGGGCCATAAAATTCAAATTAAACTGTTAGATATGGTCAAACTTATAGAAAATACATTTGGTAAAGTTGTAGATTTATTGGATATACGGATGTTGAGATATCGTACTCAAAACATAAGAGTAATCTTTCAAGATGTTATATCGTTGAATTAGGTCATGTGATTTTAAATCTTATCGTGTGATTTGATGTAATGGACATAATCTTATA
This sequence comes from Sesamum indicum, assembly GCF_000512975.1. NCBI lineage: Eukaryota > Viridiplantae > Streptophyta > Magnoliopsida > Lamiales > Pedaliaceae > Sesamum > Sesamum indicum. The sequence continues at coordinate 5,386,113 of NC_026149.1, read as the reverse complement.
TATATTTGAATTTGGGATGAATCGGGTGCCCGAATTTGAAGATATCGTAATTGTTTATTAAACTTTTTGATCTCATTATACATATAATAAAATAATTAAATTATTCAACCATCATTAGTATTTTTATTATCATTATTTTTAGATTACTTCATAGAAATCACTAAATTTCAACATAAATTTATAAATAATAAAATAGATTGCATAACGCATAATATGTATCTTGATATAAATATAAAATTTAAAAACAGATAAAAAAAACTCATAAGTAAATAACTTGTCAATTTAAAAAAAAGTATATATTAAATATAACATAAAATTTACATGTGTTATATTAAATAATTATTTTATAAAAGATAATATAATTTACCAAGCTGTTGATTAAATTAATTTTGTATAAACATTAAATGTATAAATAAAAGTACAATAATTTATTATTATCCAAAATAAAATGTATGATATCAATTAACAATTATAACATATGGTCAATTTTGAGTATAAACTTAATAAAGTATTGAATATGAAATCAAATATATAAAAATTTCAAAAATAAAAATATATATAAAAAAATAAAAAAAGCTCGCGAGTTGAGGTAATTGTGCTTGAGCTCAAAATCGAGCAGGCTCGACTCATCTGCCAGTCCTAATCGTAGAGATCTTGGCCGGTGCACACGCAAGTACAATCTTTCAAAGGGGTTGTGGATAGTCAATTTTGCTTTCTCATTTTTCGGAATAGTACGCATATATAAATAATAGAAATATTAAACATATGGTCGAAAGTCGTGTATTCTTAGTTATGAGCGTATCTATATCTATGCTATTTACATACGAAAATAGCTAATTATTAACATCATCCCCATAAGTACTGAAACTTACCAACCCTTATTTAATTTGAATAATTTTCATTTAATATCCTTCAATTTTAGTAATATTTCCACTTTTATTCAACGTTGGATCAACAAAATTGCATAACAAAATATAAAAAATAAATATATAATTTAAATAATACGTTTTTCTTCACAATAGCAATAATTATAACCCACCGACCATAAATATTATTTTTTTGGTTATATTTTATACACTTATTTATTTCATTTATATTTTATATTATATAAATTTTTAATTTTACCACTCATTTTATATTTTTTCCTTGTAAGGAAAAAATGTAATAATTTTAATCTCACTCCACATATGTGTATTACAGTTTGTAAGTACAAAAAATATATACATAAAATGTTAAATGAGCGACAAAATTAAAAATTTATGTAATTTTTTTTAGCGCTAGCATTTTTCGTCCAAATTCCAAGGGAGTGGTGTTAGGTGCAAAAAAAGAACTTTCAGAGAGGATGTAAGTGTAATTTAAAAAAATATTAAGAAAAAATATAGTTTTATATTTTCAGAGGAGATTTAAGTGTAATTAATTCTAATTGTTATATACATAATATGTATATTTATACTAATATAAAAAAGAAAAAAATCTCTCGTACTCACAAATAGCGGTTAATAATATCACTGGATTAATTTTTTATGAAGTTAAAAATGCCTTTTAATTAATAAGATAATTAACTTATTAAATTTTTAAAATTTTAGATTAACTAATGAATTAATTTTTTATTTTTTAATATAATCTATTAATTTATAATATATTTTAAAATATAAAAAAATTATTTATTATATGCAACAAAGGAGGAGCAGAGAATTGATGAAAGTAAAAGAGGCATCCGACCCGAAATAGAAAATCCAAACCCAGTCTTTGCTACCTGAAACAGGAGTGGAACTCCGGGGCCACCACGTTTTTGGCGATGCCCACACTGCATCAACTCGTCGGTCAACTACGAAATTGCCTTGTCATTGTGGCTGCGTTTTCCTCTTAATTTCGCCCACTCTACTCTACTTATAATTTCTTATTCAAGCTTGAATGCTAGTACTACTATTATTTTGTCTCTGCATTTTCTGATCCAGAGGAAAGAAGAGAGGAGGAGGAAAAATGAAGCAGGCTAGAGTAACTATGGAGGTCGGAAGCGACGGCGTTGCAATAATCACCTTCTCTAACCCTCCCGTCAATGCTCTTGCCCTTACCGGTAAGTTTTGGGGAAGTTGTGGTGTGGTTGGAATTATGGTGACTATCTTTTCACTAGGCTTTGTTTTTTCTTTGTAGTTTTCGATGGTCTGAAGGAGAAGTTTAGTGAGGCCATGAGAAGGGATGATGTTAAAGCTATTGTTGTTACTGGTATATCTCCTTTTTTGGACTTATTATTATTATTTTCTTTTTTGGATTTTCCAGTTTTGGATTGTCGTATATTGTTGAGTGATTGGTGATTGTTGATATCGCTATCAACTGTTCCACTCGATGTATGTTGTGTGGAAAAAGTTACTTTCTGATAGTATTACTGCTTTTGGTTTTGATTTTAGTCAGGAATCTCCAATCAACTATATATTTGATTGTATTTTTTTCAGTTGTCTTGCTTTTTCTAGTATTTTTAGTTATGTTGGTTTTTCATAGAGGATCTAGTGGAATAGTATAATTATAGCAACAACTAAAAACTTAACTGAAGATTCATGTTCATCTGCATGTTCCTGAATTTGGTTACTAGCTGAAGACCTTGTTCAATATGCTATGACCTCTCAGCTAATATGTAAATGGTAGAGAACTATCTCTCAACTCAAGGCACTTGTTATTCATCATAAGTTACCAGGTTTAATTATAGTATCAACATCATCTCTGCGATTCTGTCCCTTAAGTGGACTAATGGTCACGATCATACTGATCTCTTTTATCTGGAGAGATTTGACAACTGATTTTTTAATTTTACTCAACTCTTAGGCAATGGTGGAAGATTCTCTGGCGGCTTCGACATCAATGTGTTTGAGATGGTACATAAAACAGGTACGTGCATAGTCTAATGTCTTTCTTTGTGTTTACTTTAACGATCAAGCTAGAACCTGTACTACGTGCTTGGGAATTAATGATTTTTGTATGTGCAGGAGATATTTCTATCTTACCTGATGCATCTGTTGATATCTTCACGAACGTGGTAGAAGGTCCTTGACTAATTCAATATTCCATGCTTTCTCAGATTTAAGATTTAGTACTCCTGAATTTTCTCCTAAATCTCTTTGCTGCTTAATATTGTCTTAATCAGATGGAAAGAAACCTACTGTTGCTGCTATCGAGGGGCTCGCACTTGGAGGTGGCTTGGAACTGGCTTTGGTTTGTGATTTTCTCCGCATACACTTAAAAATGTCTGGTAGTTTACACTTATTTGATCATATCTGGTAAAGTATACCATCATCATATTTCTAAGTGTTATTGCAGGTATGCCATGCTCGCATTGCTGCACCCAGAACACAACTTGGTCTGCCAGAACTCACTCTAGGAGTTCTTCCTGGCTCAGGAGGTAAGATTGCCTGCTAAGTAACATTTTTTGGTCAATTAGTCAGTAGCTCATTGTAGAGAAATTCATTCATTTCTACTAACTGATTGACATTCTTTTCATGGCTGTTATTCAAGGCACACAACGTCTGCCAAGGCTTATAGGGTTGCCAAAAGCTCTTGAAATTATGCTGGTAAATTTCCTCCCTGTAACTCATCACAAAGCAGAAAGGATAAAGAGATTAAATTTTGGTTCTAAACATGTAAACTCATAAGATGTGCTTTTGTGGAAGAGTTTATTATATGACTGTTTCAGCATACTCTTTTAGTTTCTCTTTATACTTTTGTTGTTTGGTGATTATTATGTGTGTCATGTGTATTATAGGGAATTTATATATCAGTTTATATGACTGTGCTATATATTGAAAAGGAGAAGTACACTTCATTTGCAACCATCTCACGTGATTCAAATACTTAGTCCAAGCATGCATCTTTCTGCCTGATTTCACTTTCTATCATTTGTTAGTGCTCGGCGATTGTAGCCTATGCTGTGTTCCTCATAGTAAGTGTGTCTCTCGTCCAAATTTATTCTGCAACCTTTAAAAGCCTCAATGCTATGTGCATGTAAAGCTTTTCAAGTAGAAAAGAGAGATGTCAAAAATACTTATTCCTTTTCAGTCCCTGTGGATATAACATGGCATTGAGGTGCTTGTACCATGTGTGGGATAATTGAATGTGCATGAATGAGAAAATCTAATCTCAACATAATCGACATTCAATTATTGAAAGCAATATGACTTTTAATTATGTAGTGAAATTGGTAATTGGGATTTTGATAAGTCAGATGGAACCCACAAGTTATTTGGTCGATGTTGAAGTTGCTGATGGTGAAGTTGAGAAAGAAATTATACGATCTATTGGCTGCCTATTCAATTTTTTGCATTGCTTGATATTACTTATGTTTGAAGCGTCACTTCTCCCATTTATCAGGTCTAAGGAACTACTGATCAAACTTCTAAATGGTCGCTTAACTGCCGTTTTTCCTTTCCATGCATTGGTTGCAAAAATCATTCATGTAACTCCTGTGCTCATTCTGTCTGTTTTGGTCAACTTTGAAATAGAAAAACGTTATTTTTCTGTCATGTGATTGAAATCTCTTTGTGAAAGGGAAACATGCGGTCTAGTGTATGCACCATTGGTCAAAGTTTCACAGCATTTAAATTATACCTCCTTTTCATCTTGTCTGAAAGTTTATCTCCCAGAGTGATAGGTTTTTAATCTGCTACTAATTGATGTGAGTATTATGCATGTTTTGTTGTCATTCTGTTTGCAAATGCTGGCTTTGCTTTATGTTGACTCAACGACCATACTTTCACAGTTATCTAAATCGATAACATCAGAAGAAGGAAAGAAGCTTGGCCTTGTTGATGCTGTTGTGCCTTCAGATGAATTACTGAAAGTATCTCGACAATGGGCATTAGACATTGCAGGACGACGCAAACCGTGGGTGCGTTCTCTTCATAGGACAGACAAACTTGGTTCCCTGCCTGAAGTGCATGATATAATAAACACCGCGAGACAACAGGCCAAACAGACTGCTAAAAACATGCCTCAACACCAGGCATGTCTTGATGTGATTGAAGAAGGAATCATTCATGGTGGATATCATGGGCTTTTGAAGGTAATTTCATTTCTAAGACATGGTTTATCAAAGTTATCTGAAACTGTTTTGTTGGGGAGAAACATCTGCAAAATCTTCTTCTTGTTTCAGAATAAATTTATATAGTTGGCAATTGGTTCTTGAAGGATAAATGAACTGCATATTTGGCGGTCTCTTTTTGAACATCTTTCGGAAAGTAAAGGTTATTATGTGAAACTGCGATTTGTTCTTAGGAAACTCTATGTAACAATTTGTCGAGTCAATTCCCAAAAAGAATGGAATGGTGACTCAAGCTTACTATTTTTATACTGCCAAATTTAAAATGCAAAGAAAACAAGGTTGTCTGGATCTTTAGTTATAATTTCTGGAAAGAAGTTTCCCTGAAATTTAGCAACTCACTAGCATATATTTGTTTACTGCAGGAGTCAAAGGTATTTAAAGAGCTAGTCTCAACAGACACATCGAAAGGCCTAGTGCATGCATTTTTCGCTCAAAGGGCAACAACAAAGGTACAAATTACACCACCGACCACTTAACAGTTTTGCCCAGTCATATTAGCAAGGATTTTCTGAACAATGTCAACCAATTAACTGCATACTTGATTAAGGTTCACTAGAAAAATTATTCAAATAAGTTCTGAGCCAATACATTGAATATGGATCTTGAGTTCTAACTTAAGAGGCATGTACACTCTCTGGAACGCTTTTGTCAATGTTGGACTGATCATATTATATTTACTCTCTCGTGATCGTGTCAAAAGAAGTATATATTATTATGGTTCAGAGTTTTGCTAGATACTACTCATTAGATTTATTCCATGTTAGGATTTGAGATTTTACTTGAATGATGGATAACTTTCCTGTCTCAAATATGGCTAGCCTGATGTACCTAAATTATTACAACTTATATATGTATAAATGTGTGTGTGTGTGTGTGTTTATTATATTTGGCTGTTTTCAACCTTGACGGTTCTCCACTTTCTACCTTGACACCAAATGAGAATTGTGTTACATGTTCTGAGTTGACTTATATAATTTATGCATAATTCACCATCTCTATCAAACTGCTTCGTAGGTGCTTTCCAATTGGAAAAATACTTGTGTTACTTCAGATGCAACTCCAGCAGTCTTTTCTGTTCGTTTCTTTATTAGGCCCTCAATACATTATACTTAAAGTGTGATAACACCTTGTCCAAGCATTTATCCATGTTGTATCCATGTGCAGTTTCCATATCTTTGGCTCTTCAAGGCCTATTATCTTTGTTTTCATGTTTTTCAAGAATTATATATTAGTCTTATCTCATGTTTGTCTGATTACGATCAGTACCAGACTTGCATGCAATTTTCATACTTTCTCATTCAAATATGTGCACATCTTTTCTTTTAAAGAAAAGAACTTACAACTTGTTCTTTTTCTGTATGCATAGTTCCCTGAGCTGCTCTACTTTAAGCATACAGTAGAGAACTTAGGATGAAACATCAGCCTACTGGCATCCTGATGAGACCACAATCACGTAAATTTGGGTTTCTGGTTCTTGTTTTGTTCTCGTTATTGTTCTTCTTCTTCGTCAATTATCCATCTTCTCAAAAATTTAAGACAGTCATGCAGAAGTGCGTTTGATTCTTTTCTTTCGGGCAGAGAGAATAGATCAAATGCCTCAGGTAAGCAGAGGATTTTTTAAGGCTCTTCAAGTTTCTATAAAGATGATATTAACGTCAGCACTAGTCATAGTGTAAGTAAGGTATCTTGGCTGTTTTGATACCATAATTCTTGTCCGTAAAGAGAGTATTCCGGTTATTGCATCAGGCTCATGACTTTTATTTGTGAGAATTGGACTCCAAAATCTTACTGTTACATGATAATGTGGTGCCCCAGTTCTGTGCCTCCATAGTTTGTCTATTACGGATTAATATTTTTATGGGAAGCACCTCTCTGCTGCATCTTATTGCTGGTACAGTATTGATGTCCTGAATTCACTTAGAGAATCTATTATTAATAGTAACTAAAATATGCTTTTCCGTTGTCTTTTGCAAAACTTGCTTTTATTATGTCTCATAGAACTTTCCTTTTTCCCTGGATAAAAAATTAAATTAAACTTAATTGTGCAGGTACCTAATATTTCTGATATTGGGCTGAAACCAAGATCCATAAAGAAAGTTGCTGTTATTGGTGGAGGACTAATGGGTTCTGGCATTGCTACAGCTCTCATTTTGAGTGATATTTATGTTATACTCAAAGAAGTCAATTCTGAGTATCTTCTCAAGGGAATAAAAGCTATAGAAGGTTAGTTTAGATTTGCTTAATGCTACCCATTAAATTCTCATTTCTACTCTAACTCACTCAAGTAGTACTTTGACTTAGCAAATAGAGATAATGGATGTCAGCCTATCTGATGACAAATATGATAAGTTGAAGTTGTTTGGGAGCTTAGATGTCCTTTTACTTCACTAATTACATATATCTCTGTGCTTGTGTGGCAGCAAATGTCCGAGGTCTGGTATCAAAAAGAAAGTTAGCACAGGATAAAGCAGAGAAAGCCCTTTTGATGCTTAAAGGTGTTTTAGACTATGCTGAATTCAGTGATGTGGATATGGTCATTGAGGTAATCAGAGAGAGTGATTTTGATCTTCAAAATATATATAGCAACAAATTCAGTTTTTGGAAGCATGAAAATTGTAACTTCTTTCCAACTAAGAAATGCTAAGTACTTGTGATCCTTTACCCATCGACTTTTCTTGATCATGAACTTGAATTGTTTTATAATCCACATACATATTCTTTGTAAAAAGGTAAACCTAATGATCAGTTCCTTGACTATATTTTGCAAAAAGAATGTTCTGCAAAATATAGGCCACTTTAGCAGACAATGTATTTCATCAAGTCTTTACTGGTCATGGATATGGCCTTGTGAACCGTTTAACCTGAAATTCCTTACACCTCTCCATGGAGTTGTAGATATTGTCTTTAACTTGCCAATGCATTCAACTTAAACCAAAGGGGTATGGACCCAAACTTATCGACATTTATTAATGATGTTATTGAACCAAC
>NC_026149.1:5352721-5377934 GCF_000512975.1 Sesamum indicum | reverse complement strand
CTATTTCACACACATTACCCTTTCTGTACATCTATCAATTTTCAGATCCATTAGGCCTCTAGAAGAAAAATGCTCCATAATCCAGTGTAGTCCATTAACTTAAACCTGTGACAACTGAATAACAAATCTAATTACATGCGACAAAGATAACCCCCAAAGTTCTCTTATATCAGAGTATTGATGATCTCTGGCTTAATAATGTTATTTTTGCTGTCGAGTGTTGTGATTTTTCTGATACATTTATGTTTTCATTGCAGGCTGTTATTGAAAATATTTCCCTGAAGCAGCAAATTTTTGGTGATATTGAGAAGGCGTGCCCTCCTCACTGTATTTTGGCTTCAAATACCTCCACTATTGATCTCAATATAGTTGGAGCAAAGACCAAATCACAAGATCGAATTGTGGGTGCACATTTTTTCAGGTTAATGCTCCTTGATAAATTTTGAACTTATTTTGTAAAAATTTTGCACGAGACATAGGCAAAAAAATAATAACAAATTGAAAACCATTATTCTCCCTCTTCCTGGAGTAGATCAGAAGTTTAACTAACAATGCAACTAATTTCACTTTATGATCAATTCCTTGGATTTGTATGGATGAGAAGGGAAGGAGGAAAACAATATTATATTCAGTGAACTTCCCTGAAATTGGAATAGGATGCTTTATCTTATATCATTACTTTGGATCTACCTGTAACTTATATCGAATGATGTAGGACAGAAGATTTCCATATGTGGTAACACAATATTAGAATGAGTTCTTTGCAATATGATAAACAAATTTCCTTACTATTTCTAGGACTCACCAAGTGTTCATAATTTTGAATTTCAGAAAAGGCTACACGCGGCCTGAAATGAAATTATTCATCTTCCTTGACAAACTGTCCATCTTCATATTCAACACCCCTTGTTGAACCATTTAATTCTGTCCGGCTGGAAAAAAAATTGTGGTCTTACTAAAAGCATGTATTACCAATGATTCTTGCATCTACATATGTATACTCGTCATTATGGCTGCAGTGTTATGAGAGGTTCCATTTAGATGCATCAATTCTGTATGTCCACAGGAGAAGTTATTTTGGACATTTTGGACCGTGTGTTCTAAGATACTGGAAGCTGTTTCTGTTTGGGAATTATTATAATTTTTTGCTAATTGAGTTGTAATTGTTGACAGTCCTGCCCATGTGATGCCTCTCCTGGAGATTATACGGACGGAGAAGACTTCTCCTCAAGTAATTCTTGATCTAATGACTGTTGGGAAAACCATAAAGAAAGTTCCTGTTGTAGTTGGAAACTGCACTGGCTTTGCAGTCAATAGGACCTTCTTCCCGTACTCCCAAAGTGCGCATCTTTTGGTTAACTTGGGGGTTGATGTCTTCAGAATTGATCAGCTTATTAGCAACTTCGGCCTGCCTATGGGTCCATTCCAGTAATTTCCTTTTAATTTTTTTATAATATTTGTATCCATCCAAGTCTTCACTTCTCTTTCTGTGACCAAGGTTGTTTTCTCTTCCAGATTATCCCATAAACTGAATGAGAATTTGAATAAGCTTTTCATGGACTCTATGATAGTTCAAGGTAGCAATTAGCAAATAGTTTATGATTGTGATTCCTGGTCTTCTACAGGCTTCAGGATCTTGCAGGATATGGAGTAGCTGTTGCAACAACAAAAGAATTTTCTATGTCATTCCCGGAGCGAACCTTTGAGTCTCCGTTGGTTAAGCTTCTCATAAAGAATGGGAGAAATGGTAGAGATGAATTTTTTTTACTGCTTAATTTCAAAATTTTTGATTTTATCTTCACATGATACTTACAAGTATTACTCTTTTTGTAGGTAAAAGTAATGGAAAAGGATACTATATCTATGAGAGAGGAAGCAAGCCGAAACCTGATCCTTCTGTGCTTCCCATAATAGAGGAATCAAGGAGGCTTACCAATATTATGCCTGGTGGGAAGGTATAAGTAGATTTTTTTATTCCACAAACAAGATTAACACATAGACGTGTTTAACTGTCTCTGGTGTTAATCTTGCTCTTTTACTTGTACAATGTTGGTAGTTAGTATTTCTGCTGAATCCATGCAGCCTATATCCGTTACTGATGAAGAAATTGTCGAGATGATACTCTTTCCAGTGGTGAATGAGGCATGTCGAGTTTTAGATGATGGTGTCGTTGTCCGAGCATCAGATCTTGATATTGCCTCTGTTCTTGGCATGAGTTTCCCATCTTATCGGTCAGTTGTCAATGATAACCTTCACCTTGTATATTGAAGATTCAGTTTCCCTGTGCTCTGAATGCCATGAATTCTCAAGTACTTAAAAGATTAATTGGCAAAATCAGGACGCATGTTGCAAAGTATAGTTAACTAAATATCAAGCTTTCTTTTCCTGCCAAGGAACCTATAATGGAGAATGGAGAGAGAATTACATTGAACCAAGGAATATGCATTTAAACTTGAACTGGATGGCACAAAAAGCAGGAAAACTATCAGTGTAATAACAAAATGATAGAGATGGAAAAACTGATGTAATAACAGGTGCGAGATTTGGCAGTCGAGAATCAGTGGGCAGGGAGGTGTACAAAGGGGAAGAAAGCGATATATTTCTATATTGTTACCTCAATATTTGTGATGCATATAATTGCAAAGATACTAAGTATAATTTTGCCATTTAATTATCCTCTGTTACATTATGTTTAAAAATGGTTCTACTACTATTGTTTATTTAGAAAAATTTCCATTGAGAAATTTGTCTGTTGTGGCAGTGGTGGTATTATTTTCTGGGCAGACACCATTGGAGCAAATCGCGTGTATAGAAGTCTCCAAAAGTGGTCTGAATTATATGGTAATTTCTTCAGACCATCAAGATTTTTGGAAGAACGAGCAACCAGAGGGATCCCATTGGTAAATATTCTTTTAAAGCTTTAGATAACATCATTCCACTTTCCTTCATGCGCTTATCATTCTATAGCTGGCATTGATGAAACTTTATCCTAGATATTACTGAACAAACAAAAATTATAGTGGCATATTTGATTATTATACATCTCCAAATTGACAGCATGAGAGAAATGCTGTGGTTGAGAGCAGAACGAAACCAAAGATCATCTTAAGATATGAGTGCTAATTTATAACTGAGTTTGGTTCATTCTTTTAGTTGTTTGGTTTTGGTTGTTTCATAAAATGGTAATAAAAACATATAGGAAAATATGTGGTGTTTCGTTTGTTGTTGTGCATTGTCTTTGATAATTAGTGCAAATTAGTGGTGGCGCATTATATCTTTTAATAATTTTAAGATGTCAAAACTTATATATTAAATTGATATATTAGTTTAAAATTATAAAAAATATATAATAATTGGAGAATATATATGTATGTACATGTATAGTAATGATTATGATTCTTTTTGTTGTAATATTTGGGGAACGATGCTTGGTAAATGAGAAAGATATATTTAAAATGGGATTTGTTCTTTACTTTTGGAAATATTTTGGGGCTTTTCGAAATGGAAAAAAAGAATTTAATTAATCATAGACTTGAGCCTGATGCATTTAATAGTCAGAATGCAGTAACTGGATCTGAGGATTCCAGGAGATTGATGCGCCAGTGCATATCAATTGCAGGGGATGACGGAAATTAGTCAAATACAGTCCTTGAATGCAACTGTTGAAAATGCTTATGCCAGATAAATAAATGCTTTTTTCTCGTTTCTCTTAGTCTTCAGACAAGGAAAAAAGTAACCGGTGATAACTAATTGATGACGTCCCAGGGGCTCTGTCTGTCCTGTATTCTAGTGTGTTTATGTGGCGTCATGCATGCCCCTGAACGAAGTTTGTCAAAGGTTGACAATGTATACTGATTCGATGTTGCTGTTTTATGCAGAGTGCACCTGCTTCGACATCTTCAGGAGCGCGGCCGCGGCTATGATACTACTGCTCAATATTCGGGAGTAATGGGAAAAATAAATTTATTTGCCATCAATCAAGTGAAATAATGTTGTTTAGTGACATTTGCAGCCCGGCTAGAATAAATGGGGTCAGCGTTATATTGTTCGTTCTATTCTGTGACAAGAAATCATATAGAGCATTTTACCGAATGGTGGCGAAAATTTCTTTTGCTTCCATTTTCATTGTGGGTGGACTTGAAAGTTGAATGCGAATTGGAATAAACAAGAAATGTAAGCAAAAAATTAGATATATTATCATACTTGACTTTATTTATTTTTAGCAATTCTTTTGTTCTTATTTTGAACTTGTATCGCCTTCATAATCAATTAATCATTTTTCCATCATTCAGACAAGTTTGTAAACACTATTTAAATTGCTGGTTAGTTAATATCTATTCGTTATTTAGACCAATTAAGAAAATTATTATTTAAATTTTGAAAATAATCAATTTGCACCTACTAAAAATTTAAAGAATTAATTTTATTTGATTGATTGGTAGGCCGTGAAATGCTACTAATAAATTAATGGAATAAATACATTTTGCACTCCTAAATTATGCATATTGTCTCATTACACCTTTAAAGAGTAATAAAAACAATCCTAACAAAATAATTTAGCACCAATAGGACAAAAATGCTCTTTTTACTTACTCATATACCTTTTTACTCTACTTATTTTAATAAGGGTATTTTTATCATAAAAGAATTAATATATATCATTAAAGGCCATTTTGTTACATTTTACGGTTTGGGGGTGTAAATGCACTTTATCCATAATTCAAGAGTGCAAAATATATTTAACCATAAATTAATTTATCAACATATTCTTGTAATATTATTGCAGAAAAGACAGAAATTGCATCATCCGTGTAAAAAAATTCTATTGTTTGACTTTAATTTATATTTATAATAGAAAAACATATTGTAAATAAATAAATGGTGAGGATCCAAACCTTTAGTAATTACTTGGATAAAACCTAATGGGTATTAGACAAGACCCCAATTCTACGTAATTTTTTGGGTATCACTTATATAAAACTCAATCGCTATTTTATTAGGTAGGATATGAACGTATCACTATGAATTATTGATTGGTTATGAATTCAAGTAGGACGATAGCTACCCATTGACAAGCCTAAGGACACCTAATGCCTTGTCGGGGAAGAAAAAAAGAGACTGAAATTTTATATCTTAATTGGTATAATCAATGAATGCACAAATCCAGCATCAGATTAGATTGTAGGAATGGCATCTATATGTAGTGTTTTGCTGCGACACCGAAGAAAAGCCAACTCGACAATGGCCTAATATTACAAGAGGTGCAGCAGCATAACTTCAGGCAAATAGACAGTCCTAAAAACATATCACAACTCTCCTTCAGGTTTTGTTCACATTGGGGCCATTATTGACTGCACCGTGTGCAAGAGTAATCTCTGGAGACGTCCTCCGTGGAGGAGCAGCAGATCTGGCAACACCATTGTTTACAGGCTGTTGATTCCTAGATCCAGTTTTCACATTTGAACTGCTCCTACTAGTTAGATCATTTTTGTTACCTGATTGCATTCGTGCCAACGAAGAATACCTTGTTTCTGTAGAGTGGAAGAGATGGGTCAGTAGTTCTCAGAAAAAATAGGCGAATATTGATTCTCAGTTGGGAAGTGCCGGAGAGAACTTTGAATGCTTAAATAACAAGGAAGTTTTTAATGTAAATCAGTGCCAATTATGCCCGATAGATATAGTTTGGATCCTAGCAGCATGCTTATGCAAGAAACATAACCAACATGATGAAAGGCCAGACAACCCAGTATATCAAGTACAGGAAAAGATGGAATGATTATATTCATAATAATTCAGTTTTTGAAAGAAACTGCCACCTTAGCTACAGTACATAGAAGTTTATTACCACACAACCAAGCTCTTCATACCTGTGTATGTTTTGCCCCTTTTCTCTGGATAATCATAAGATTAGTATTGAAAGTTGAAGATTTCATGGCTGCATCCTTAGAAGTCAAGACCTAGCTGGGATCTTTTGATACGTAGAAATCCCAAAGTTTTTTGGCAATTTAGTGAGCTATGAAGTGCTGACTATCTTGAACCTAGAGGTTAATCTTAGCATAAGAGTACATCAAAAGTGGGTGAAAGGTTCCGTACACTTTTGTGTTCCTAAATCTGTACAATCATGGTTTATCAAACAACAGAGGCAATGGGCACCATTGCTTTCTAATTCTTGCTTTCCCTTGACCTATCTTTAATTTTTTGCTATGTTTCATGTTGATGGGAGCATGCAACTCCTGTAGAAGCAGAGCAGGATACTTAAAAGTCTCATTTGTTTCCACATATTGTATTATTGCTTTCTGTTTCCCTACTTGCAGATGCAAAACCGAGTATAAAGTACGATACATTCTACCTTGGGAGTGGCCTACACAGACAAATCTAAAATGTCTCCGTGGGTTCCTGCAATGATTCTCCCAATTACAGTAGCCAAGTTCTTAAAATTATGCCATCAAAAATAAGTTAAGCAGTAAACCTAATTCACATGGTACCAGAATAACTATACGGTCTTATTACAGGATCTATATAACTTCTTTCTTCAGAAATATGGAGTAAACCAAACTCTTTAAATATCTAGAGACAATTGAATTCTTGACTACAAACATGAGAACAGGATATCATAAAATAATAGAGAAGCTACACAATTTCCATGGTTTTCCCATGGTATTTTATATTCTCATAAAAATTTTATGGTTTTCCACAGAAATGAAGCAAACCCAACAGATTTAAAATAAGCTACGTAACAGAAAGCAGGGACAATGAAAACTTGCCTTTTATTTCTCCTAGCGTGATTAACCTGTTAAGGCAATCCCGGAACTTAGTTAAAACAATTCTTTCTTGCTCAACGTAGGCCTCAGTCAGTCCTTGCTCATCTGGCAACTGGGAAGACACATTACTATGGACCACTGATCCAATAGAAGCAGTTGTACTAAAAATTGTGTCTGCTTCGTCACACATTAGAGCTAATGTACTGGGAGACATTGGCCTTCCTTTTGATACGTCAGCTCCATCTGAACCAGACTCGTCAGGGTTGGCCTTCTCTGTCTGGTTTTCAAGTGAAGGTTTATCATCAGGCCGAATCTTCTCAGCTGCAAAATGCTGCTGGCTTTGAGACAGATGTTGAGTTGATGAAACCAGTGAGGTTTCTCTAGAATCTTCTGCTTGCTTTTCCACTGCGTTTCTTTCCTCTGAAACCATTACAAGTTAGAGATTCAATTCATAAACTGACAGAGGGAACATCAGATTTATCTCTTAAGTCATCCTCAACATAGTGTCTAGCAAACACTATCAACTTGGTGTTCTTTAGCAGTGCTTTATGGAACGCTAAGACTACCTGTTTCGGCATGCATTTGAAGTGTCATAATACACACTTCCAGTTATAGTTAAACTTAACTCATCTTTACAGTAAATATGACTTCTAAATGCTTTTAATAGTCTATCAGAGACCTGACACTTGGACAAGGCTATTGGATGTATAAAATTGTGAAGCTTGCAACAACTTACAAGTGTTCTCTAGTGATATCAGGAGCGTCCAATTATTTAGATAGTTTCTATTACATTTAACTCCATTTCACCACCAAAATAAGAAAATGATTAACACATATTATCTAAAGTATATATGTAACTCAGATTATGAGGAATGAAATTCCTGACAATTAACACAAAATAATACTGAACATGCATACTTGAATGCAATTGACCTTTCTCAAAATCTTAGGAGTGAAAAATTGATAATTCCACAATCTTATTGTGAACTTCTGCTTGATAATAATGCGTTTTTACACTTCCACAACCCTTGGTCAAAGTTCAAAGTGAAATCCAGGTAAAGTATTAAAAGAGAATCCTTAAAGCTGACTTTGATTGAATGTGTTACAAATTATCGAGTACTCGACTCCAATGACCAGATCTCATTCTGAAACATACAGCCTTGGGTAGCAATTTTTTGGCCTTTCTCTTTCTCTATTACATGTTAGATGCTTCTCACAATGCTATAGTGCAGTGGGGATGAAATACTAATAATTTCTCTGTTCATCTTGAACCAAATTTTCGGGCATAGGCCGTTCAAAGATCACCCTTTCCTTTGGCTTCCTCAACTCCAAATCCTTGTATTTACTCATTCCTCACCTCAGGTTGGGGTTGCCCCTCACACGCTACAGAATTAGATAGCCTTAGGATAAGCTACAGACTAGAAAATGGCAATAAATATAGACCACCAAAACAAGTTTCTGGATAGGATTTATTAAACTTAGACGTCCTCTGAAAATACGAAATTACACCTTTTCCCTAAAAAGTTTCAGAATTACACTTACACCCCTCCAAAGATTTACTGTTTACACGTGACTCTCTTCCGTTAGGGTTTGGACCAAAAAATATTAATGTTATCAAAAAGAAAAAAACATAAATTTTCAATTTTATTCCTCATCTAATATTTCCATGTAATAATTTTGTATTTACAAGAAAAAAAATATAATGATATTAACCTCACTCCATAAGTAAATCTTATATTTGTCCCTTTATAAATACAAAAAATATATATGAGAATGTCAAATAGGGGGCAAAATTAAAAATTAATGTAATTTTTTTGCTAACATCACCATTTTCCGTCCAAGTCCTAACTGAAGGAGGTCAGCCGAGAACTTTTTTGCTAACATGAGCAATTTCCATCCAAACTCACCCCTTGATCTTACTTCTCATGCTCCGGTTGGAACTACTATAAAATTAAGTGGTGATAATTATTTGTTGTGGACCCGTGCTTTTGGCTCTTTCGTTGTATTTCAGAAAAAGTTGGAAATAACTGATGGTCCTCTCGCGGAACACGAAACATATTACTGATGGTCCTCCTGCTATGACTGAGTAGCTATGACACATTGGAATCAGATGACAGTAACATGAGGACTTTGTTATTAAATAGCATGGAGGGCCTCAAATTAGTAATCTACTATCTTCTTACCAACAACTAAAGATATTTGGATGCATAGGTTGAGATGTTTCTCCTCAGAACAATATCTCTCAGTTGATCCAAAAATATGAGGGTTCCTTACAATAAAACAAGTTTCAAGGTGATCAATCCATAAATGATTTAATATACTGAATTTAAGTAAGAGTTGGACAAATAAAATGTACGTCAACTTATTACTTGTGATATACCACCCAAAAACGACAATGAGAGGAAATGGCAGTTGTACAATTTTGCCTGATCAGAATTCTTTTTTAATCAATATCGCCGAGGCTTCCGTTTCAACTCAAGCAAGTATATTATCTCGTTCCAGATCAGTTGGTGCTTTGCCTACCTCTGTCCTATCAACCATCACCAATAGCTGCGGCTGTGGACAAGATGGTGGTCGTGGTTGAGGACATGATTCAGGGAAAGTCATTCTTCCGGACAATGCATTCATTGTGCACGTACTAATCATATAATGGGCAACTGCAACAATTACTGAGAGTGTACCTACCCTTACTCCACCCATAACTGTTCCTAATCAGGTTACACTTACTCATGCCAAGTATTAACAGCTGTACCAATGTCAACATTTTCATGCCTCTGGTTCCTAGATACGTCGTGGTTGCTAGATTGAGGGGCTACACCTACATCTCTTACGACAGGTGACAATTGACAGGTTGAAATTTTCCACTCTTAATCTCACTACCCACATTGCTCTTGCATTGATTGTGAATTGTTCTTACCTCTAGTGCTTCTGGAGTCCTTCATCATGTCCTATACACACCACTATTTCCTGTTAGCCTTACATCTATTAGCCAAATTACAAATGACTGTGTTGAGAATCATGAATTGATTCTCCAAATAACTGTAAAATCACAAGAAAATCTTAGTGATTCTTGTGATATCTATATGATTTGATTTGGAAATATTTCCTTATTTTTATGTTATACACATATGTAATTCACCTATATAAATAGGTGGAGGTTCATCAAACTAAGAGATAATAATATGATTTAGCCTTTTGGGCATTTGTCTCGTGGACATAGGTCATGATCGAATCACGTAAATATTCGTCTTCTATTTCTCTCTTCACTTATCTAGAACTCTGACATGGTATCAGAGCAGGTTAAAAAAAAAAAAAAAAAAGCCTGCTGAAACCCAACTGCACGCCTCCACCACTGCTTAGAACCTTAACTGCTGCGCCTACACTGCTTGTGCTATGTAGGCAACACTTCCTCCACCAAGCCTTTAGTGTGGGTGTTCTACATCTAAACTGTTTGTTTGTCGGTCTCATTCTGTAACCGACTTTTCTACTCCTTACAGTGTTCTACACCTAATTTGTCTATCTGTGTAATCGACCTTGCTTTTATGGGCTACGTGCCTTTCTACTGGTGTTTTGCACCTAAAACTGGCTGTCTGACATGATGTCTCTATTTATGCTACTGTGGAAGTGTGTGCATGACATGACGAAGCCTTGCCCTTCGGTGACCTCCCCCGGCGTCACACTGAAAGAAAAGTTTTGACTTATGTTGTCCAAGTTGAACATTACAATCAACATCTCCATGTCCAACTTGAGGTGGAGTGTTGAGAATCATGAATTGATTCTCCAAATAACTGTAAAATCACAAGATAATCACAACAAAGTTGTTGAGAATCAATTCATGATTCTCAACAAAAATCTTAGTGATTCTTGTGATATCTATATGATTTGATTTTGGAAATACTTCCTTATTTTTATGTTATACACATGTAATTCACCTATACAAATAGGTGGGGGTTATATTATCAGACCAAGAGAGAATAATATGATTTAGCCCTTTGGGCATTTGTCTCGTAGACGTAGATATGACCAAACCACGTAAATGTTCGTCTTCTGTTTCTCTCTTCACTTATCTAGAACTCTGACAGACAGCATTGCAATTTAACCTTTCCTAAGTCCTAAACATTGTAATTTTTTTTCAGGGTCTGAGACTCTGAAACTAGGATGATGATTGGTGGAGGCTATGAACATGAGGGTTTATATTATCTGAATGCTGACTCGTGCATCATGGTCTCACCAATGGTACTACATCTCATTATCTTTGGCATTGTTGTCATGGTCATCTAGGATTACACAATCTTAAAACTACCATTTTATGTATTTCTAAATCTGAGCCTGTATCTGTCTGGGAATGCAAAGCTCCTCAGTAAGGTGAGCATCACCAGACGTTGCAAAGTTTAAGAAATTCACTTTTATTTTGACTCCTCATACGTAGTTCCAAGTATAAATCAACTCTTAACTATCTAACCTAAGTTCAGTATGGTTTTAATAGGAAGAGACACTTCCCCTTTTAATGGATTATTCTGGAATCTAGAAAAGGAATGTTGTCATCATTACTGGGGACAATTTTCATGAGATCCACAAAAATGAAAATATGTGAAAGAGCATCAGCTGGTTAGGCACATATTTATCCAAACATCAGTTCTTGTTATTGATATGGTTGACAATTTTCTAAAATATTTCCTATGCTAAAAATGATACTGTTTATGGGAGGTGCATAACAAAAACATGCATATAATAGGAGATCATGATATTCAGATAAATTAGATAAAACCACCAAGCTTGTAAAGATTTACAAACCCATCTATACCTGCAAGCATCTTTGCTGCTTCTGCTGAATATACCACAAGAACAGAGCAGAGTTCCTTCAAATCCTGGGGCTGAATGATGTCAGCTAATAGAGACCTTTAATTGCAATACACTAGTTAGTTTTCAGAAAAATAGTGATAAAGTAATTCTTCAAACGAAAGGTATGTGTACCTATAAGTAAACTTTGAGGGGCTCAAGACTGACGTATTACCAGGGCGAGCCCCAGGAATTGAAGATAATGAAGCGGAAGGTACAGAAGCGTTAATTTGGTTAGCCTGTTATACGAGAAACTACTCTATTAGAAATACAACAATGTAAAACTAAAGCAAAACCACGGGCTGTCCCTCCAGCCATTAAACAGAAAAAAGGGAAAAGATTGACTTAAGTAAATAAGTTGTTATCAAACCAGGACACAAACAAATTTTTAACCAATTTACCACATTCTAAGTAGTCAACTTCTTGTTGAAATAAGTAGCTAGTCCACATTTATTCTTTTGGCTAACAAATATAAAGAGTCAAAACTATCCATCAATATTCGACCTAGCAGAAATTACAGTCCAGCTTTATCACCTGAGCATAGGGTGGATCAAGCTGGTACACCTCGATGTTTGAACTTATTCCTGAGCTCACACTTATGTGAGGAAGTGGGGGCCTACTGTGCTCAAATTCGGAACACTAAAATTAAACACTAAGTGAAGCTTTTGCAATCCCTCAAATATCTATCTAAGTTTCTTGTGTTGTCAAAAATGCCTCAAAAGTATGTCATTTTTCAAGTTTCAATGATTAAAAGTACACCAACCATTCTGCCTGACATATATTGACTGACTACCATAAATTGTATCACTCTATCCTGATTCCTTCTGCCTTTTGTATACTTTTGTATAGCATTATGAGCATATACGTTTTACGGTTTCCTCATGCAATAGCCCTTCATTAACTTCAAGTTTCAAAAACATCATAATGTACTAATAGCTTTTATTTCAGTTCATTCATTTGGTGGTGCAAGCATATGGAACCGTAAATTTGATTTATTTGAAAGGATATATTGGGGCAAGCCAAAATGGAGACATCTAGCAATAAGAATGGAGATTGTCACTTATGAATTATGATCCGGTAAATGAAGATGTGTAAGAAAAACATGTTTTCTGGACGTAGATGATTTCTTTCCCCTTCTTCACATCATTATTGAATGGATTAATATCAATCTTTTGTCAGTAAATGTTAGATCTTGGTGAGAGCAATACAATTTCCACAAAATTTAAATGTCAAACATCTTACTACAATAAAGATCTTATGAATATAACATTAGTTCTGATTTAGCAGGCTAATCCTGATTCAGGCAAAACCAACTAAAGCTCAACTTGGATTCGCTACCTATCTCAAAATCAACCCATAGCTTTAAACAGAATGGATAATGCATGAAAGTTTTCAGCAGAGAACCACTCTACTGAGAGAGACTATTATGTGACTGAAAGTTACCACCTTTCAAGGAAAGAACGAAATTTACCTGTTGCAACTGTCCAGGCTTGTGACCAGGATCTTTCACTGCTGATGCAAAGAAGAGCTCTTGACCTTTCCGCTTTTTATTCAATGGGGGAGACCCATAGCCAGAAGATCCAATAGCACCTGTGATGGCAGCATTTGCTGCCTGCTGGATATACATCATGTTGTTGGCATGATCTCCATGAAAAAGAGCCTGTCTCTCTTCACTTCCTTCATAATTTTTGCAGTCCATGCATTTACAATTTTCGGAACAAAGAATATTTGCTTGGAAGCACTCACAGTACTTCTTGAGACATCCTGATTTCTTGCAGTGGCATCCTTTGTTATGCTTCCCTGAAACTAAAACTTCACCAGCCTCTTCCTGCGTATTTATAAGATCAATTAAGATGCTGTAATAGGCGAAAAATAGATTCAAAAAATTGCATTTTTATCATTTGTCTTTAATGGAATAATTGTGTATAAAAGAGCTGATATTTTTAGAAAGTAGTGGTAAAAGATTTCTTCTTCAATAAATATGCAACATATCATGTTGAGAAGGCTGCCACAAATATATGAAACCCATCCAGATAACATACAGCAAGAATGTGGTAAATCATCCAAACAAGTACGAAAGATAAGAAACCAACTAAAGGGAACACTCTCTATGAAAACACATTTTCTTCTGATTTTAAGTGCCTCCTGTGATTCACGAAAGACATCACTGGAAGAATGGTTTCAACCAAAGCACCCTGCTATTTTCTGGTTGTAACACCCTCAAGATTGAACAACTGCACAACACAAATAATGATCCTGAAGAAGGTCAATACGTTAACACTTAACAGTAAGTAAGGTGCTCATGACTCCCAGCCACAGATATCCATTCCCATGCAAGAGCCGGAAACTAATTTAGAGAAGATAGTATCTCCTCCTGGAAATGAACTGTTACAGAAACAAAAGTGGAAATTCAGATTAAATGCCCACGATGTTGCAGTAACATTTAAACATTGCCAGGAAAGATGATATCCCAATGGTCAATACTGATTTGAATCTGGTGAGCCACTTATTCAGCCTCTCGATTGTCTGGCATCATCAAGAACTTTTAGAATTGTAGTTATAAGGACTTTTAGGTTTCAATATTTTGTTGCCAACAAGGTCTAAATTCCTAAAAGATTGCTGTTCTGTGAGGATAAGTGAAATTGCAGGCATTATGTGTCCGGAATACAACTTACGACAGTTTATAAATTCTCAACAAATCATCAGGCCATCTATGACAGGAAAGAAGCTCAAATATGCACTTCTGTTTAGAGGAATTGCCAACCAGAAGTATCTAGAGCAGCATATAACTGTATTTGAGAGGATGCCAAGTATGAAAAGCCCAAGCAAATTAGTCAACTAACACAAATAAAATAAAAGGCTACGATGCTTAAAAAAGACAATAATCCCCATGAAATGCTTGCAAGTAGGATCTGTAAATGTACTAATGTAAGATCGCATTTTGTGTTCTGACAGTACCCTGCTATCCCTGGCTGCATGTGGGCTGCTAGCAATTTTTGGCCTGAAAGCATTTGGATTGCGCTCCAGTGTAGCCTCAACTGCTTCTCGTCTGGCAGCTTCGTTTTCTACATTGTTGTGACAATTCACACAGTTGCAACCATCACAATAGATACCGGATGCAAAACATTCACAATACCTGATTATAAAATTGACCAAATATACATTAGACTCCACTTTTGGAAAAGTAGAATACAGTCCAGATATACGATAATAAAGGGACAGGCCCTGGAATGTGCACTAACTTATCAGTCTGGTATAAAGATCCAAGTGGTCCAAATGATAAACAAATAAACAACAATTACTGAGGCACTTCAAAAACTACAACTGTCCACCAGCAAAGGAAATTATCAGTTGCAAAATGCACACTGTGATGTGTCATTATATCAGAAAAGACCTGGCATGGTTAACAAATATGTTTTGAAGAATTACACAATTGTTTTCTCCACTTCCCATATTCACTTTGTGTAAATTATTGTCAATGGATGAGCTACAACTAATTCGTCTTTGATACATGTTGCTCTATTAGCTGCAGTACTATTTGACTAGGGATTGTTTCCAAATAATAAGAAGGAAGATCGACTATAATGCTTGAACTAACTCTGAACAGTGTATAACCAATCTTTCTTATTGCCAGTAATCTGCAAGCATATTAGGATATTTCATGCCAGCAACTCCACAGGAATGGAAATATCAAGGCGGTGCAGACCAACCATGAAGTGAATGTACCAGGAGAAAATTGAAGAATGACAGACCGCCTGAAAATTTTGAAAGTCCCCCATCCAAACCCCATCAAGGATAAGAAAATAAAATCTGGCGAGTGAAGCAGCACACATGCTTCTAGGATATGGATTGGACGTATGCATTTTCCATATACTATAAGGGTAAGTGCTCTAATACTCAATCCTTTGCTTTCATGATTCCACTAGTTTTTGTCATTTGATTAAGATTCAGAAATTGCTATACAAAATTACATTTGTCATATAATGAACAAATGAAAATCAGTAGCTGCTTACAACTTCAAACAACGTGAATGTTTGCAATTGCACTGCTTTTGCTTCTTTGGGGTACCATCTTTTACTTCATTCACATTTTGTCTCGGACGCGCTCTGGGGGATTCAGGTTTCCTGAGGAAGGAGGAGTGTTAATTACAGTACAAAAGCAAGAGAACTATCCTTTTGAACAATATTTTGCCCATGGGAAATGTATCACTAAAACAATTATATTATAATAAAAACAATTGAAGAATCATAGATCAAGGAGTCCCATAATAGCATGGGACATCTGTTTCCGTAAAAAAAAAAAATGAACAAATAAATATAGAAAAGTATTCAAATAGATCTTTGTATGATGCAGCCTTCAGAAAGTAATATCTTATGTATATTTGTGCAAGCCAATTAAGCAAACAACATGAGTACATGGAAACATTCTCGCTAGCATGACCTGATAATTTTCTTTTTTTAGATGACCCAGAAAATCCAAGAAAGCGATTCGAGAAGCTAAACTTATCAAATAAAACTTCCACAAACTTATTTTTAAATACATAGTCAAGGGAGGTGAGTTCTAAAGAACTAAAAGCAGCCCAAATAGAAGATGCTAGAGAAACAAACCAAATAAACCTCAAGATGATATAGTCCTTAGAAGTGACAAACTCATCCACTGCCAAACAATAACACACCTCAAACTTTATAAGCCTCGTGCAAAATTTTCTCACCATCCAAGCTATGTCAAAATTACAAGCTGACAAAATTTGGAAAAAAACTTAATGGGACATGGCTCAGACTATAATAGCTTAATTCTTCAGACAAATCATTTTATTAATTTGTCCATCCAGATTCAGAGCTTTCAAAAGCCCCTAACTAACCTCCAACATCCCCTTTGAGAAAAGTAAAGAGGGTGCAGGGGTTCTTAAAATCTCATGAAAATAAAATGTAGTCCTAATGTTTCTAATTTGGAATGCCCAAAAATAACCAACAAATATCAAAGATCAAAAATTAGTATGACAACACAAATAATAACCAAAAAGCCTAAAAATTGCCATGAATCAGTGTCATTCAGCTCTCAAGAGTAAGATTTCCCACAATAAAGTTCCAGCCTTTACAAGAATAAATAATAAATATTAAATACAACTGCAAAAGGGACTCACACAAGAGGGCGTACGGAAGGATGAGCGGATGGCGCAGCCGACGGTGGAGGCTGCTGCATCGTCATAAACATCATCTGCGGCGGCTGAAGGTGTGCCGGCCTCGGCAGCTGGCCTGGTTTCACTAAGTGTGGCTGATGCGGCACCGGCGGGCTCGGTTTCGCTAACAGTGGTTGTTCCACATTTGATGCGGATGCGGCACCACTGAAGCCAGTAAAATCCAGCTGCCTCACAAGCTTCCTAGCCGGAAAATCCACTGGCGCCGTAGAAGAAGCTCCCGACTGTGGCGGCGGCTGCTTTTTTGGAGGGAAGTCTCCTCCCTCTTTTTGGTCCATTCAGGAACCAAAATCAAATTTTATGGAACAATTCCACAAGCCGAAGCGCCAAAACATTCACCAAACAAGAACTTTCTTCAAAAATTCCAAACAAATAAAACTCGAATTCCACTTATTTTCCGCCCCAGAAATCATCCAAAATCCAAGAATCTCACCTTTCAATTTCAAAGAAAAGAATCAAACAATTCGAAACTCAAAACTCTGATTAATCACTCACACGAGCTCAGATTCAAACAAAACAAAAAATTCCAAGAAGACCAAAAATCTGGCAGCAATTCAGCCTAAATCAGAAAGACACTCGATCCCTCTATACGCATACAGATAAAAATGCATGTATGTCATGAATGAATTGATAGAGAGGCAAAAGAAGGAATTTTTCGAAAAAGAATGGAGGATGGGGGCTTTGAGTCCTCTTCCTCCCTCTCTAGCTTAGCTTTTGAAATTCAATTTTGTCAATTTTGAACGGCATGATTAGCATGGCAATCTCATCCAACGGTTGCTATTCAGAGTTTTGATCTCACGGCTAAAATTCATAGAAGCCTCGGAGGTGCACTTTACGCCGTGGATCTTAAGCGCCCTGTTCTTTGTCACGGAGCGAGTGATGCTGTAAGCTGAGCTGTTGTTATATGTGAGCAAGCGCAGGGCATAAATTAGGGGTGACGAAAATAAATAAATAAATAAATATCAGCTAAACTCTATTTCACTCCTTATATCTTTTTATATAGTTAAAAGATTTATCTGTGTTTTAAAAATAGATTAATTTTTTTTTTATATTTTGATAAATTCAACACAAAATTTCTATTTTCTTAAAAATTAACGATAAATGGGGTACACGCGATTGAAGTGCGTTTGGATTTAATTTTACGTATTTTAATATTTTTGTGCCTTTATCTAAAATTACTATAAATAAATGACTTTTTTTTAAAATATAAACTCTTATATTCTTAAACATATTTATATTAAATATCAAAATACAAAAAATAAAAAATAAAAAAATTACATTACAAAAACTAATATACTAAATTTTATTTTTTAAATTCAGATATCTAGATTAAATAAATATTAGCAATTATAATATTTATAAGTTATAAATTAATCTAAATATAATAATTATTATAACTATCTAAAATTATTTTTAATTAACTAAAATATATATTTAATTATTATAATTATTTAAAATTATTAAAAAAAAATAGGGGCGGTTGTCGTCAGCACCGTCGCCACAGCATCGTCGCCCTCTTTCATTATCTAATCTGTGTCGTTGCCCATCTGGGGGGCAGCCTGGTGGAGGTGATGGTCATTGCCCACTGGGGAGGGGGTAAGGCAGCGGGATGGGTGAGTGGAGTTAATTTTGTTTATATTTTTTTCAAATAATATTTTTTTATATTATGTATTTTTAATTAGTTGAATTTCAACCCTTGATTTCTTAAAATCCAACAATCAAGATTATTTAATTAGATCGGATGGCTCTAGTGTAATCAATACATATTCAATGATTATCAAAATAAGAAATAATATATATTAAGTAAGGGTGTAACAGTTATTTTGTAAAAAAATTAACCCGTTGGTTGATTTAGCAGGGATGAACAATTGAACTACATTTAAGAAAATAGATATAGTTTTTTGCCTATTTTAAAAATAAAAGAGAATTTTTAAAACTTTTTAAAATATAGAGGGGTTTTATGTATTTAAATTAAAAAATTAAAATAACTCAAATCGCTTGAATCAATTGAATTGAATTATTTTTTATGATTTATCTTTCAAATTATAGTTCTAAAATTTTAAAAACATCGTGCCCTATTTATCAATTTGTTTTGGTTTATAACTAAAAAAACGATTAAAATTGAACCACACCATTAAATATATAATTTATTTTTAAATTATATGTAATAATTTGATAAAATTAAATAATTATTTAAAAAATTATATTCTAATTATTAAAACTCAAAGTTCATATATATGTGGGAAAAAATTTAGAGACCCCCTGTGTGATAATAGAAATGTTCAAAAAAATTATATGAAAATTAAAGTATCAAATACCCCCATATGATATAAAATAATGCTAAAAAAACCCTCTCCGTACAAAAATTGAGCCACACTCGCTTTGACTGCGATTTTCCTATGAAAGCACCTTTTTTTTTATATTTTTTTCCTTCTCTCACATTTAATATATATAATATTATATATATGTATTTAATAATTAAATATTATTTTATATAATAATTATTTAATTAAAATATTATATATTTCTATTAATAATAAAATATTCTTTTATATAATAATTACTAAATTATTTATATAATAAAATATTATTATGGATGGTGGGGGAGGAAAGGGGAGGGGTGAGGGAAGGATGGGTTTGTAGGCGAGAGGGGTGGGAGGTGGGGTGTTATAATTATTATTTTGATTTTTTTTATTTATAATTATATATATTATAAATATATTTTAATAATTATAAATTATATATAATATAAATTAAAATAATTATATATTAATAAGTCTAGTTTGACCGGTTGACTAGAAATGGGTATTTTAGTCATTGTTTTTAAAAAATAGACTAAAATTAATCAGGAGACAGTGTGATTATTTATTCGTAACATAAGAGTGATTTTTAATATTAAAATTTTTATAAGTGGATTTTTAATATTTTATTATATCACGGGGGTTAAAATGAATTTAACCCTATCTTCAATGGTTCACATTGTAAAAGCTTATTTTTATAAAATTTAAATTTGGACTCTGAACAACAAAATATATTTAAGTTTTAAAATAATAGACAGGTCCATTAGAGTTACTCATTTCCTTATCTTTCTCTTTGATTTTTCCTCATGTTCTCTCTCTTTATTTTCTTTTATGTTTTGTCTTTTCTCTCTTCTATCGCCCCTTATTCTGTATTCTCTCCTCCGCCGCCTCAATCGATGTATAAAATTAATTTAAAATAAATTTTTATTAGTTTTGAATTTGTAAAATTAATTAAATATATTATTGTGATTTTTTTTTTTTGCTAACATTATGTTTTTAAACATGTTTATAAATTTTTTAGTTATATTATATATTGAACTATTGTGTATTTAACTTTAGTTATTTCGAAACTTGTTAGATTTTGTTACTAAAGACTTCACCTGCATGTTTTTCAAATTATTGTGTGTTGATTTTAATTATTTATATTATTTTTTTTTGTTAATCTCAATATCTTGTTTTTGTTATAAGTATTAATATCATCAAATCGTCTAAACCGCACTTTTGATTTTAGTTTCAAAATAAAAAATTTTAAAAATTATTTATAAAATCCTAAATAGCAGTTTGATATTGAAAATAGTTTTAAAAAAATCAAAATTGAACACATATCACCCCTAGCATAAAATAAAGAGAAATCTTCCATTTTATTATGCATGTGTGATTTGTATTAATAAATAAAGGTTTTAGTTGGATTAATAAAGTTTGGAATTATATATTTTTAAATGAACAATTACTTCTACATCCACCGTTATTTGATTTATTTATATAAATTATTTTTATCTTTTGAAAAAATTACCTGCATATATACCCATCAAAAACATCAACTCATTTATATAAATCGTCTCCATTTTCTGAAAAATTACAAAATATACTCTGTAGATATTATAAAAACTACGAAGATGAAAAAAGAGACATCAAAATCTAAATCTACGAAGAGCAATAATAAAAGAATAAAAAGGACTTTATGTTTGATAAAACAAATAGTTCCCTTTGGTCCCAAACCAGAGTCGCAAAATGATTTCACATCCCATTATTAAATTTGATATCTTGCCTCTACTTCTCAAACAATAATGGATAGTTCTAACTATTTTATTCCATTGGGAGTACATCATATATGTCTATCTATCTGTATCATTTCTGGATTGGTTTCTATTTGAGCAGCTCAGTTTTCTTAAACTCATCATAAAAATATGAAGGAAAGTTGCTGGAGGCAATGAAGGATATCCATCAAACAATCATGAGCAGCAACTGGAATTTAATGGAGACTCGAGCATTAAGCTGAAGATAAGAGTTCCGTGTGTAGTTTCAGAGTCAGAACTAACATGTGAAATGCACTGCCAGAAAGAGTACCAATTCGTACAGAAGAAAAATACATTGATACAACCTCCATGTCACCCACGGGCTAAAATGCACCCCCTCCAACACCACGCCTATCATCTCGTCTTCGGTTCATGTATATATCACGCTGATAGTCTCTAGGTTGCACTCCACCTCTAACAGGAGAGCGGCTCCTCTCCCTAATATTAGAAGCCCAGCCACGAGGAAGAACTGCTGGTGCTGGAGGTGGAGACAATGGCCTCCTTCCATACCCTCTCCTCTCGTTGAAGTAGTTATCCCTTCCACGATCTCGATGGCCCCAATCTGGGAGCATAGGTCTATCATACCTGTACCTGTCCCTAGGATCATCTTCAGGGTAATCTTGCCTATCACCACGCACTAGGGGATCAGGGAATCTGCCTTCATGTCTTGCCGGTGGTCCAGCAGCTCTGAAGTCTCTGGGAGCATCTCTGGGCCAACCACGAGGAGGGGACCTATAGCCACCATTCATAATTCTTCCAGGAGAATGATCCAATGGAGCAGCAGGAACACGCTGCCTTGGAGGAAAAGGGGGTCCCGGGTAACCCCTCCTAGGACTCCCAGATGAAGCATAGCGGGGCCTGTTGCAGTTGTTACAGTGCTCACGCCTTGCGAAATTCAAATTTTTACATCTGAGAGATCACAAAAACTATATTACAGATAAAGAAACACATGGCATAGCCAGAACTAAAAACCAAAGTTCTGTCAATATAAAAACTCTGATGCAAACACAGAATCCCACAACAAAGTTGCCTCATCATGCAACCACAAGACATCTGCTATTTTTTCACCCTTGGTTCATAGCCTTGTCAGCACACACCCCAACTGCTAGGAAAAATTGTCTCCAGCCTCTACCACTAATGAAACCCAACATCCCATCCCCAAAGAAAAATAATCAAGTAGGCAGTTACTTGAATCCATGCATGCAATCAAAAAAGTTCTTAGGTTTAGATTGTTATGGGGGATGTCAAACTCCAGAATAAGTATTGAATTAACAACACTATTTGCAGATGAGTCCCATCACCAAAGGGGAAGTTCAGGAAGTGAAAAAATAATTTATAGAGAACCTATATACAATAAACCGAAAAGTTTACAGAGTGTTTGATGGGATTGAGAGAGACACCTAAGAAGTATAACTCTAATAGAAACTAACACATATCAGATGATGTGGATCTACAGGCATCTTCAAAAGCTGCTTGCATACAAATTACAAGCAAAATATGCTGACTGGATGGCAGTGAAGCAGACTACAGAAAAGTGAAAGTGAAAATATTAAGCAACAGATAAACAAAAATTGTACTCTCTAAAAAAATGTTTTTGGTTTTACGAAATACAAGACATGTAAGATCAACTGGAAAGGCAATGGTAAAGGATTGAGAGAATAAAAATGAACACTCACGAGGGATCAGAGCAGATCCAATCTCCTTCTCTTGGACGAACATTAGGGTTATTTCGAGGCAAACCCTCAACTCTGAGTGATCCAGGACCTCGTGCAGAACGATCATAGTCTCTACCAGAAAATCTACCATCCTTCCCATGGCCATAAGGGGGTGAGTAATCACGATATCTACCAGTATCTCTCCCATTGCCAAATCCACGACTCCTTGCACCATCAGAGTGTTCAAAACCTGGACTAAAGCGATGATGTGCATCCCTACGACGCACAGGAGAAACAGAACCTGCACGCATTCTATATCCTGAAAAAAGCCAGTGAAGCCACCAAAATGTAAACACCCAGTCACATAAGTAGAAGTCACCAAGAACACTGTCCTATAAGCCAATTTTGCAACCGGAGAAATGCCTAGACAAATTTAAATTATGTCAACAAACAGTAACCATTGTCGAAGCATCTCCGAGTCAAGAATACGAACAAGGCAAACTGTACTTACCCACACCTAAGATCAGAATTCAAGATCTTGAGAACAAACCACAGAACTTTTACTAGGTTTGGCTGGCAGCCATGACATTGTCAACCATCACGCATTAAAATTTTTTGTCCCTACATATGTTGCAAACTATAAACAGAATAATCACTAACGGCAAGTTGGCAACCAATCCCGCACACGAACAATGCATCAAGTGTTTTAGATACAAACGGCAAGTTGGTAACCAACCCGATATTCAGACAGTCACCATAGACATAAACTTTGTTCATAGTTCCAACAGAATGCAGAAATCTCCAGGTTCAGAGGTGTTTATCCAAATGACATGACCGACATATCCAAATTATACACATCTGAGTCCCTGTGCCACAAAGCCAAAATAACGTGGCCAGAAGGTTTGACCATGCAGACCATACAAGAGACAAAAAACTAAAATCCACCAGTGATGACCTTCCAAATGATCATAAGATTCAAACAATCCCACCAATGTATTCTTTCACAGCTGCAAACCCTGTCCATGCAATATCCTTATACCCATATATCCATTCCTTACCAGCAGTGAGCTTGCTAAACATAATTTACACACTCCAGGATCAAGCAAAATGAATTGATATAAAAACTGAAACCTCTGTCTGCTCTTGCATAAGATTTTATAATTTCAGAAGCCCCAATCAACTCTGAAATAACCATTGACATATAGAGGTTTGTACTCGGAACGCAAAAGCATTAGATGCTAGATTTCAGCAGTCATTCCCAGATTTTTTGGAACTTGCATGCCTCACCCTCATTGCCATCAGGATTTTCTGACTTACCAGTGAACCTAACAACTTTCAAGTCTTCTGTTAATTGACCAAGAGCCCAACCACCATTTAGTACATATCCCTGGTCACTGCTTTCGTGGGCAAGTCAACATACTTCAGATACTATGTAAACGAGTTAAATTGCTAATGATCATCTGTTTACTTGATGGCATAACATGCCCACACCACATTCTGCAGAACCATCATAACTTTTCAAATGCATAAACCCATGGCCAGACAACAAAACGAGTCAATATTCCAATAATCTTGTATATCCATATTTACCATCTTAAAAACCAAAAACAAGAACCAAACCAGCTCCAACATGCCTTCCTCAAGACCCAAGTTCTTGCACCAGGCAATGTTCACAGCTGTAGAAAACAACAGCAAAATTCACCATTCAACAGTCCATAAGCGACATTGCTTGACATACAGCACAAGGCAATGGCGAAGGGATGGATAATACTGTAATATAAAATCCAAGCTCCAGACGTCTGCCTAAGATAACTAAGGTACGTAAGGAAGAAGGTCATGGTATCTAAGTAAAACTATGCTATAACAGGATAAGACTAATTGCAAATATGGGTCACAAGTACCTACCAACCAAGTTGATTGCTGTCTATCAAGAATGTAGAGAATGACACATATCTTCCCTGATAATGTTATAGAGAATTGTTTGTGTTCTTTGTCATGGTAAAAAATTTCATTTTACAAGAATCCTTTTCCTATTAGTGGACAGAAGCAAACATTGTAATTTTTTCAGGAGTACGTGAAAGGAAGAAAATGACAACCATACGTAATATTTCAGAATCTTTCAGAATGAGAAACCCGTGATGAAAAACTATATTTGATAATTGATAGTTTCTTATGCACAGCCTTTACTAGCAAGGAGAAATACCACAAGTTCAGTCCAAGAATAACAGCACATAGCAGAATGCTATGTTTCTCAAAAGACAAAACACATTTCTCTCTCATCTTAGTAAAAAGGAACTTTATCAAGAAATTTTAATATGAAATATAAAAATAGCCACTATAAGTTTCTATCTACACTCATGGTTCTTCCCAATGGTCAGGGAGAAAAGGAATTGCATGGACACCATAAAGCTGGGCAAAACCAATAAATAAACCAATAAGTTAATTGCAAGTTCCTAACCCAGTGTAAGAAAACAACTTCACTGTAGCAATTATAATCAAATACATATAAGTCTGGCTCAACAAAGATTTATTATCAGCACAATTAAGCAAACACCACTATATTTTTTTCCAAGTAGTCCACTACTCGGATACAAATGCAAGCATGCATAATCAGTATAATTATTGTCAGAAACAACTTTACTGTAGTAATGATCAAAACAAAAAC
>NC_026149.1:5332201-5352638 GCF_000512975.1 Sesamum indicum | reverse complement strand
TTTACTGTATAGCTACTCACTCAAAGAAATCAACACTCTGGTATCTCTTTGCAAGTATTATCCTAGACTCGATCCACAAAACATGGAACTGGCTTACTCGGAGCTACATAAAGTTTAGAATTTGAAATTCTTAGGCATGTTTTCTTGTTTAGTTTGATTAACCATTATGTCATGAGATTATGAGAGTATTTATCATAAATATTTGAATATCAATGTTGAATTATTAACATAAACTACTGCACAATCATTACTCGACTCAGATAATAACAAGCTTATGATTCTATGGATTCTACAAGCGACACTCACACACCCAAAGGCAAAGAAAATAAAGTTGAGCTTCTTTATTATGCCTAAATCCCGTAAAATCTCAAGCTCTATAATTCACTGTTTGCTCAAACCAGAGTATATTGAACTTGGGATCAAATTTGCTTTTCAAGCAAGCACAAGGTATAACTCCTTATATAGAGCAGTTAAGAACTAAATTGGCATCCAGAAACTTGCAAATTTTTATGTTTCTTTTATGCGTAAGATGGGAAGTATCCAAAGTCCGCACTCGCAGTACTTGCATATGAAAACAAAAACAACTATCTGCCAACTAATAAAATTAGAAACAAATCCTCGCAAAACGAGGAAAAGTAAAATAAACACAAAGGGTCAGGGTTCTCCAAATAATCCATCGAGGAAAACAAACAACAAGAGTAACAACCAAAAGATTAAATCATAGCATGAATAAAGAGCCAAACCATGGCCATCGTGTCGATCCGAGCGAGAATACGGAGGCGGATCGCGGCGAACCTCGCCAGGTTCGTAGTCGCTGCCAGCACCGGCTCCGCCACCTCCTCCGCCGCCGCTGTCCGTCGGACGCACGACGAGGCTGCTCAACAGTGGCTGGTGCGGTGCCTTGTGATCCTTCTCTCGCGAACCCATCTCTCTCTCAGCGCACATATGCCGGAATATTTTGTGTAAATAAAAGAACAATTATTTTAAGGGTAAGACAGAACCCTAAATAATGGGGTCACGAGTAACGGGATCTTGGCATGGAGTGGATTTATCAATTTGGGCTTTCAATTTTACTTCGGCCACGCTAATAGTACGAGTAACGGGATCTTGGCATGGTGTGGATTTATCAATTTGGGCATTCAATTTTACTTCGCCCACGCTAATAGTAGGCTATGTGGCGTAGGTTCAATTAAATTTGGGTAATTTATATAAAATGTCCTTGTATTTTACAACATTTGCACGAAATTCCTGATTTTAATTTTAAAGCCCAAAAAGCCCTCCTGATTATTTTGTATAATCCAGACGGGCACACTGCTTTAGTCAACTTTTACACGACCAAGATTTTTATCAAAATGTTCGTTATTATTATTTCAACCGTTAGATTAATGCATAATGTATCACAATCTTAGAATTTGATCAACTATTTCACATCATTGATCTTAAGTTCTTAATAATGAATGATTCAAATTTTAAGATATTTTGAAATCTTATTAAATATACAAAAATATATATGTATATTAAACAATATAAAGTCATAAGTAAAAGACAAATAATGTTAATGAATACATATCTACATGCACCGGTGTATATAAATATATGGAGTAAAATCGCACTTTTAGTCCCACTAGATAAGATCGTCCCATTTTTAATTTCAAATGCTACGAGTTTAAGGCATCAGTCCCAAAACCCTAAAAGATGGACACTTTTCATCCATTGTCGTTCACGATTAACGACAGAGGCACGTGTTGACTTCTTACCGTTAGTTAAAGATTGGCTAAAACAAGAATGTTAAATAGCACTGCACAGAAAAAATAAATGTTTCGTCCATTAATTATACAGTAAAACTTCTATAAATTAATAACATCTCTAAAATAATAAAACTTTCGGTCCCGATTTGGACCTTTGTAAAAAATCATCAAATTCGATAACATAATAAGATAATAGTTAATTGTATACAATAAATTGATATTATACATGAATATATTTAATTAGTTACAAAAAATTAGTTGATGCATGAATATAATTAATGAAACATATATGAATTGATTTATTTTCAGTACATATGTACTAAATTTGCTAAATTTTAAAAGTCTCTCCTTTAATTAATAAAATATTAATTTATCGATATTAATATCTATTTAAATTAATAAAATTTCATAATTCTAAGGTTATTAATTTATAAAGATTTTACTGTAATTTGAGTAATAAATGCAGCACCGTACATCCCAAAATGTTCCAAAAAATGCAAAAATATGAGTGACAGTTTTTGTCCTAAATCATACTTACATCCATTCATACTGTTAAATCCTAAACTTTTTAAGCAAAAATTGCAAATGGCCAAAAGATTCAAATACATAACAACACATCTCATTGTGAGCGCTAATTTTATCGTGTTTTAAAAATCAAAATACAAATACCTTCATACGTCTTCACTCGTTAATGAATGCAAAAAGGTATATCTTCATCGTTATAAGTATAATTTCGTCAAAAAAATTATTTGACTTGCTATAAGTCAGTAATAAGTCAATCAATGATAAATATTAATTTTCATTCATTTTTTTTTTCCTTAATATCAACAAATTTAGTGAATTTTGACTAATACAGAGACTTATTTGTTAGACGAAAGCAAACTTGAAGAGTGTAATTTTCCAAACTATAAGAATTTTCTGTGTTTATATCAAATTTCAAGAGAGGGAAGTGTAACTATCCCTTAAATTTTTGATATGATTTAAAAGTTAAATCTTATCTTATTTAAATTTTGTATTCCCTTTTTACGATTGTATTTCTTTTTTCTAATCAGTACCTTTTAAAGTTATTTTATTCCGCTGTACGTCCCACAGTGTCTATGTTCTGCTGATTGTAGCCTGATACGTAGCAATAAAGCCATCAAGAAGACAAACCGAATACCAACAATCCCACCGGCCACATATTTAGCCGTGCCCACCGCTGAAGTTCCTTTAATTTTCACTTTCCGAATAATTATTTTCGACAGCAATTATCACTTCTTTGGTGAAAATTGAAGGATCGGAGCTCAGGTTAAGGTGATGAAGCTTCCGAAGTTTATACGAGCTCTCAGATTCGCTGCATTTGTAAATCGGTTGAAAATCTATGAGAGTTTGTATTACTTGATTGCTTCATACCCGTAATTTAGCATTTTTTTTACATGTTTGATTCTTTTGAAATTGAATGCAGGCCTGTGGTCTGTGGAGTGAGATATATGCAATTACTTTTGTGTCTGTACGTATGCATAAATCTGCAATTCAGGATCTCGAATCATGCTCGTTCAGTGTAAATAGGATAAAGTTGGTTTATTCTACGAGAAAGTTTAGATATTTAACAAAGATTTATGGCAAACTGAACGGAAGTGGGAGGGTTAGGCCTTCAAAGTGTTAAATGATTTTGAGCTCGAGGGTTGTGCTTATTTCTTTACTTTATCAGAATACAGATGCTCAGCACTTGGGATTGAAATTATGTCAACTTTTTTGGGTTCTGAGTATCTCTCTCTGTAGAATGTAATGATCATAATTTGTTGGTTTTACAATCAGCCTTTTGTGGCCTTTCATGTTAAGAGTTTGTTCTAACTATAACATTTAATTGAATTACAGTACCACTGTATGACTCCAAAATCAGTGATCGGGAGGAAGGTGTTAATTGAGATTTGAAATGTTTGAGAACTTGCACGGATACTCAATGCATAAGCGAACAATGATATCAAGGGATTACAATTACTCAACTGATGTAGAAGATAGTTCAGGTAACTTTATACATTCATGTTTGTGTAAAAATCTTTATTTTTTTGGCCGTGTTAATTTTTGA
This sequence comes from Sesamum indicum, assembly GCF_000512975.1. NCBI lineage: Eukaryota > Viridiplantae > Streptophyta > Magnoliopsida > Lamiales > Pedaliaceae > Sesamum > Sesamum indicum. Next base: position 5,348,822 of record NC_026149.1, on the reverse strand, counting down.
CTGACTCAATAAAAGTAACATTTATGTTGAGCTGTTTTCTGCAGCATTAGATTTTTTTCTGTATTTTTAATTTTTTCAGATGAAGCATCTGGAATTTCCTCGTGTTCACAATGCAAATGGAATTCTGTCTTGATATAAGTAATGGCATGGATATATCATTGATTCCCTTCATTCTCTCGGAATTGTTTCCATATCTTCACTTAACTATAAACTGACAGTAAATTTTTAGAAGAAATGTGTTTTGAAACAAATTATTTCTGTGAAATGCGTCAATTATTATCTTCTGTTTAAACACAACAGTTTGATATTGTTGGGATTCCTGTTGTCTCCAGAGCTGGTAAAACACATTTCGGAGCAAGAGACTGCAAGTCCCCCGTGGAAGCTTTCTTTACCACATGTGCTTGTAGCAACTCTAGTTTCCTTCTTATTTGGCTATCATCTTGGGTTTGTTTTTCATCACTTTTTCATGTTATTATTTTCAGATTTACCTGCCATCTGATTCCTTATTTGACTAAAATCTGTTCTTTCACAGAGTTGTTAATGAACCACTGGAAAGCATATCCGTTGATCTTGGCTTCCATGGGAATACCCTGGAAGAAGGTTTCGCACATGCTTCCTTTTGCAACTTGTAACTTTTGATTATTTGAGTTCCATATTGATGTGGGTATCGCAAAATTCAGGATTGGTGGTTAGTACCTGCCTCGCTGGTGCTTTTATTGGATCCCTGATCAGTGGTTGGATTGCTGATGAAGTTGGGCGTCGTAGGGCTTTTCAGTTGTGTGCATTGCCTATGATTGTTGGTGCTTCGATATGGTACTTGAAAAGTCTTTTACTTTGGTAGTCATATCAGGTGCTTCAATATGGTGCTTGAAAGTCATTACTGTGGTCTTTTACTAAAAAGTCAAGGAAAGGGAAATAATTTGGGCACATATTAATTTAGGTCGAAGTTATCAATCATCTCCTTGGACTTTGTTGAAATATTTCCTTCTTGGGATACTATTGGTCTGTCTGCATGTTGGGTGGCCAGTTATCATGAACTTAACAGTCAATAAGATTCTGTAGATACTATTTAAGTTGTTATATCTTCTAACATACAGTCAACATATATTGACCTTTCAGTAGAATCTTTTATTTGAATGGAATGTCATGTAACATAAACTAAATTGAATTTTATCTTCTTGTTTATTTATCTTTTACTTGGAGAGTCGCTAATATCTGTTTTCCCAGTGCAACTGCTAGAAGTTTGGGTGGGATGCTTCTGGGGAGGTTTCTAGTTGGTACTGGTTTGGGCGTGGGTCCCCCTGTCGCGTCTCTTTATGTCACAGAGGTATTGAACTTTAAACTTTTTGCTTATTCAAGCATGCGCTATTACTGGAAGGATCGGCTCTTATCTAACTCGTATTGTACTCAAGTAGATATCACCTGCTCATGTGAGGGGTACTTATGGAAGCTTTATTCAGATAGCAACATGTCTTGGGCTGATGGGGGCTTTAGCGATTGGGATTCCTGTTAGGAGTGTTTTTGGCTGGTAAGTCCTATTAATTGAGATTAGTGTTGATAAAACTGAAGGAATTTATGAATTCTTGGGGATGAAGAAGCTGAGCTCATATCTGCATTCTCTTGACTGTATAATTTCTCAGGTGGCGCATCTGCTTTTGGATATCTACATTTTATTAATGAGGTTTTGTGCTGAATCTCCACACTGGCTATACAAGGTTTCCAGTTCTTCACATTTTATATCATAATATGATTATCTTGTATGTTTCTCTCATGTTTTTGCTTCCTTGAATGGAACTTGTAAACTGGAGTTCTGTTCGTAAAAGCTTTCACTGAATATTACCTACTTGTGCTGGATCTTTCAATTCTTAAATACTTTCCCAGTTGTTTTATTCGGTGTTTTATTTGCTGCACCTGAGAATCTATACACCATCTGAGCGTGTGTCTGCCTGTATTGGAGGCTGTGTTATGAGTGTGAATGTATCTCGGTAAGGTCTTTGAATCGAGTTAAATATGCTATGATTCGCTTTTATGGTTGTATCTTAGTTTTGACATTCCTTTGCAATCTACTTGGCATAGTTTCCTGAAAATCCTGCTCTGGTTGAGTACTCTCTGGCTGCCACCTCCTTTTCAGTGAACTTAAAATACTGACCTGAATGTGCATGAAATGTTTTACTGCATAAATATTTCATCTCGAGAAGAATCCATTTTCACATCTTTTTACTTAAAAAGACATGTTTGGTTGCTGAACTACATAATGGAGTGACTGATATTAAACTTTGATATCATTCGGATGGGACAAGTTTGAAATGGTTCTCTCTCTCATTCTCTCACTCTGTGCACATATACACATATGTATATATAGATATTATATATTCTTTTGTTCATGTTCTAGCAAGGAAGAAGTGATGGTTAAAAACTTCGGCATCTTGTTGATGGCAACAGTTTTGAAAGGTTTATATATTCTTTTCTTTGATTTGGTAGCAAGGAAGAAATGCTGAAGCTGAAACGCAGCTTGAAAGGCTTCTTGGAGGTTCACATGTAACAGCTGCAATGGTGGAGCTGTCAAAGACTGATAAAGGAGATGAAATGGATACCATAAAGCTCATAGATTTGCTCTATGGGAGGCATGCCAGAGGTGTACAGAAACTTATTGGATTCATATGTTTGGAGTTTCTGCAGTCTATTTGTTATTAATTTTCTACTGCAGGAGCCTGCCCTGATTTTTTTCATCTGCTCTCTATATATTTTTAAATGCACCAAAATGTTGTTATTCACTCAATTCTTTTGCAGTTGTTTTTATTGGATCAACCCTATTTGCTTTACAACAGCTTTCTGGAATAAATGCTGTATTTTATTTCTCTTCAACTGTATTTAGACGTGCTGGAGTCTCCTCGAACCTGGCAAATGTTTTTGTGGGGATTGCAAATTTAATAGGTGATTACATGTTTGCAGGAATTTTTTGTTTTGCCGTTTCATTTTCTGCCTGTTACTTGATTTTGGCTTTCAAAATATCTTACTCTTTTATGTCTTGTCTTATGATTACACTTAAATTTCTATAGGTTCTACTATTGCGTTGGCATTGATGGACAAACTTGGAAGGAAGGTCCTCCTTCTCTGGAGCTTCTTTGGCATGGTACACAACTGAGAATCTTTCGTTTTATTCTGAATTAATGAAGACATATTGTCTTTGAAGAATGATATTTCTACATCTACTAACAAAACTTTTAAACAGCAATGCTGCCAATAGAGATGGCAAGCAAGCTGTACGGGTAGACCTCAAGTCCCTTGCTCTGCCTGCTAAGTAGAACCTTTACTTAGGTGTTACTCTATTCTATCCCTTCTACCTTTCCCTTTCCATGCAAATCCTGCCTCGTAAGTAGCACATCTGTTCCATGTTCTGATTCAGCCTGCTCGCTCTCATCCATCCTGCCCTCATTTGGCCCCTCTATTCATAAATACTTTTCCTTTCCTTCCTCCCCGCCCTCATGCAACTGGAACTACTTCATGTTATTATGCTTGACTTCCCACTAAATCCTGGTTCTTGGCCCCTTTGCATGCAAAGATCTCTTCACTCACTCATCTGATTATCTATCAAGAAACTTGCTAAAAAAAACAAAAATGCTAATTATAAGGGAAATATTTGAATTTGTCACTTGTATTTATTTGCCATAGGTTGTAAATATTATGGTCTACCTGACGTACTTTGTTATAGATACCCTCTAAATCAAGCTGATTGATTTATAAGGGCTGGATCTGGGTTTGGATATTCCTGATGTATCTTGCTCAATACCTGCACCCAGCTTAAGACCTATTTTGTTGTACCTGCAGGATGCGACATTGCACTTTCTTCCCATTTGACAAGGGGGTCTTTACATATCCAAAACTTTACTGGCTCAGCATATTTAATACCAAAAATTCAAAAGATTGTTCATCTTTGGTCCCCATTTAATATTCAGTTAAAAAGGTTAGAAGGTGAACAACGCACATGTTAGTCAATTCCATGCAACGGAGGGAAAATATGCATGTGATTGCCACATGCAACACTTGAAAGGAAGTTTTGCTCTACTTTTTTGTGCAAACTTACAGTAAAGCTTTGCCCCCCCCCCCCCCCCCCCCCCAAAAAAAAAAGAAGATTTTGAAGTTATGTAATTAAATTCTAATGACTAGATATATAACTAATCAATTAAATATATGATAGTCAATAATTTGTTAATAATTAATTTAATAACTCGATCAATACTAGAATTTAACATTGTCTGACCTATTGACTTCAAATATTAATAAAAATTCCAATTAAAATATGATTTTCTTTGTTTAATAGTTTATTGAGATATCATTCATTAAGGAGTACATATATGTAACATTCGCGCATTTATATAATAAATAATAACATTATGTGTATTATGCAATGCATATATATATATATATTTTATTATGTGAAGATTCTCTAACAGCTTAAGGTTTTACATGAAGTGGTCGTTTAACATGGTATCAGAGCTAGGTCATTTAAGAAGTGTGGGGTTCGAATCTCATTGCCATTCATGTATAAAAGAAACGTTTCACGTGCAGGGTTTGAACGTGAGAGGAGATAACATGTTAAATATTAAATGATTCTCCTCCCTAATAGATTATGCTTTTAAATGAGGTGGTCGTTAAACAATTATTTATATGTATTTTTACATAATTTTATGTTTCAATTATAGTTCACATTTATGGATATAATAGAACCTTCTAATCTTCATATCAAATCTTTCTCATAATAAGAATTTGGGTTTGTTTAGCGACACCCACTTACGTTACTCTAGTCCTTTCTAATTTCTTTCCCTTTTATTTTTTGAAAAAATTGTGACTAGAAAAATTATTTTATAATCTCACATATTGTCAAATATTTAAGTTGCAATAGATAAGTTGAAATATAATAAAAATTTATTCAATTTACTAGCTAGCTACTAAATATTTTGATGAGCCTAACAATTAAGCCACTAAAATTGGGATTATCTTTTCGTTTGTTGTTTCATCTTTTGTTAATCCAAATATGTAGTTGAAATACCATGAAGTTGTTCAGAAATTACTGAATATTTTGGAGAAAATTGTACGAAGAAAAACAAGAGAAGAAGAAAAAAGGAAAATTGGGGAAAGAGGAAAAAATAGGAAAGGAAAAAGCAAAAAATGAAAAATAATGGGGGTAATAAAAAATAGAAAGGAAAAAAACTAAAAAACAAATAAAATAGAAGCTGGCACAGCCATTAGTAAAGCTATTGAAAAAGGAGTGAAAGTGCACATGATAATTCAGATTGTGTGACTAAATATACTTGGCCGTAAAACTCGGGACTACATATGCGACTCCCGGTTGCCTGGGATGAAAAGTGCAATTTGGCATGCAGGATACACATTAGCAACTGCATACTTTTATTGTATTGTCATTTACCACTTGCAAAGCATTCTTCCTTTTACATGCGAAGTACTGTCATTCTGTATTATACAAACATTACATGACTATGCCTTTGTTACTACTTCCTTCGTATCAGGCTATATCAATGACTCTTCAAGTTCTGGCATCAGCTTTGTTTGCATCAAGTCCTAATGCTTTTTATCTTTCCATTGGTGGGATGCTACTGTAAGTTTAACTTGGCTCCTTTACTTTACCTTGACACTATATGGATTGCATATGCATATTTATTTGTCTAAGCTATTGATCTTTTCAGTAATCCAATGCCTATGCTTGTAAGCTGGATTTATTTCTGGAGCATTGCTATGAGTACTCCAATCACCAAAACCTGAATGCCCACATGCAGGCACACACAACTATATATGCTCACCCTTTTTTTAATTTCAATCGCCATAAGTTTTGGTTTCTCTTGTTTTCTTCTTTGCCTATATCATCTTTCTCTATGTTGTAAACGACGCCTCAAGAAACAAAATCGATTTAAATCGATGAATTGCTCCATTGACTTTGTTGGTTCAAAGCATATTAACTTTGCTAGCCGAGTGAATTACTTCGGACTAAGAAGAATAATAATGAGAATAACAACTCTGCTTGGCAGAAAGATAATTCCTGCTCTTGTCAAGGTAATATTGATGAAGTAGTTGATCAATAACCTGCATATTATGGTACGATACTGAGGCTGGGGATGTCTATTCACAGGTTTGTCTTATTGTTTGCTGTTGGAGCTGGTCCAGTACCTGCTCTCCTACTCCCCGAGATACTTCCAAGCCGTATTAGGGCTAAAGCTATGGCATTTTGCATGTCTGTGCACTGGGTAATTGGCCCTTATTCATCTGTTCAGTATACAGATACACGTGTACAGCAATAGTTACTTGTCTTTGATCATTCATCACATGTTAAAAACTAAATGATCTCAGAAACTAATGATAACAGGAAATCAATACAAATGTAAATACCATATCGACTCTCTGCTTGTACTTTGCAGGTATTAAACTTTCTTGTCGGCCTGTTGTTCCTACGTTTGCTTGACCAAATGGGGCCTGAGCTTCTGTATTCAATGTTTGGTACATTCTGCATGCTCGCAGTGGTCTTTGTAAAACGAAATGTGCTGGAAACAAAAGGAAAATCCCTTCAAGAAATTGAGATTGCTCTTCTTCCTCAAGAATAGTTTTGAGTCGCTGTATCCTTTGGAGTTCCACCGTTGTATCAGTTTAAGCAGAAGTGATCGGAATACGTCCCTAATAGATTAGGTTTCTTCCACTGCCACATTTTTGTATAAGAGAGCATGGCCAATCTTGTGATGAGCTGAACATATTTATTTGGTTGCAAATTGGTGTACGGTGTAAGAAGAAACGTTGGACGTGTCTATGTCTTGCCACTTGAACAGTATTTGCTGCATAAGGACCCACTAGTTTTAAGTAGCATCATGTTAACTGCAAGTTGAGTGTCTGAGTACATGCTGTGTGTTTGTGTTGCTATATTGACCAACGACCTGGGTTTGGTGATGGGTCCGGATAAGTTGGGTGGTTCTTCTCTAAATCCCCTCAAATTCCTAAACTGGTTTTAAGATGGGTTAACGACTAGGATTTTCGGGTTCTAAGATGTGTTAATGACTAGGATTTTTTAAATCTTACCCGGGTTCGGGGTGAGTCTAGGTGTAACCGACTAGACTTCAAAATGTAACTGATTGACCTGCCTTCCGAACTAACCTTGCCTACATTTTTAAATTATATTTTAAATTAATATTATTATTAAGTTATAACACTTTTTTGATATCTTACTTGATTTTGACTCGTCATTTATTTCAAAATTTGATGCAACTTGTTGCATGGAAAAAATTCGAACTTTAAGTAGAAATAAGTTAGATGTATTTCATACGAGTTGAAAATACTAATTAATAAACACAAAATCCCGTTAAACAAAAAAAGAAAGAAAATAGCAATAAACTTTTGAAACAAGAATTCACTGTTTGCTTCATCAGGGGGTCGTTTGACTTCTTGTGATAAGTTTAGAGGTCATGTTACTTCTTCTTTTAAACAAGTTTTTTTTGCTACGTTCAATATAACACGTATTGCATTTAACCCTAAAAAATACAATTCATGCAGAAAGACAGTAGCATGAATGCCACTGCCAATGAAACCTGCCCCATAGCTGCCTACGATTTTGTTATTGTTTGATTTGCTAGAATGCTACTTCTGCTAAACACACATATATATATAGGTGTATTCCTAGAAATATACAGGGATAAATTCAAATAATCGTTTGTGATATTACAAATGAGCAGATTACTTCATATGAAAGAAAAATTATAATTTATCTCTTTGTGTTTTAAAAAATACAACAGTTTACTCTGGCTCTTATGTTTTTCAAATGATAGGGAGGTAAATTGCTTTATTTTAAATTTTTATAAAAGGGTAATATGCTCATTTACAAAATCAGATGAAGGTAAATTGCAATAAACCCGATATATAAATGAATTAATACCAAGTCAAATTGTTATTGACCCAGAAATAAGCTTTTTTGTTGTGCTGATGTAGAGATGTATGATAGGAGATTGTGTAATTCTCCACATATATAAGTATATATATATATACATATATATATCAACAAGTTTGGAGTTACATGTGAAAAAGGATTGAAGTTTTAGGAAATAATGCAACAAATTAAATATTTTCATTACAGTATTCCATAGAAACATTACAGTCAAAAGACTTTCCAAATTGATGAAATCTTGGTTTAAGAAAATACAAAGCAAAATGAGTAAATAAATACACATTTTATTGCAGGTGTTAGTTGCAGTTCAATGTCGTGATCTTATTGAAGGATTCCTGCCATATATTTTGCAAAAAGAATATATATATATATTATAGGCACCGATATCATGTCAAATAGCATTGTTAATTTTTTGCGGGATTTCATAATTTTCAGTTTTTGCTTATTTGTTATGGAGGATTTGTAGGGAATTACTAAAAGGGTTAATTACATTTTATCCTTCGAACCACAATCGTTTTTGCACTTTGATTTTTTTTTGTGTTGATTTTACAAAATTTTGTAATTTATCATTTATAATTATTTTTCAACCATGTTTTTGTTCAAAAAACATCACCATTTTTACACTTTGATTTTTTTTTTGTGTTGATTTTACAAAATTTTGTAATTTGTCATTTATAATTATTTTTCAACCATGTTTTTGTTAAAAAAAAACATCACTACAATGTACATGTGATATTTGAAGGTTATGTGATGTAAAATATTTTACATATGCAGAACATGTAATATTCTTCCATAAAAAAAATTAACAAAAAGATGATCATATATTGCAAAGTTCAAATAATAAATTTGTCACAAAAATTTCAATGACGAAGAGTAAAATGGACATAATTGGAGTAGCAAAATGCATTTATCCATTATCAAATTTTATGAATAGATACACTTCCTGTGTCATTTATAAAAACTTGTAAACTCCTAACATTTTATTTCTTAAACTTATAAACTCCTAACATTTTATTTCTTAAACTTATAAACTCATTTTTCAAAAAGAACATATATTAGACGTTTACCAGTATCTTATAATAGATTCATATAATTTACACTCAACTATTATTCGTTCGTTTCAAGTTAAGCAAATTCCAAAAATAGACTTATAGAGATTGGAGAGATTAAGGCAGCACACGTAATGTAGAGTTTCTAGTCGTCTACCTCTGTCCTAAGTTGTATTATGTATTGGAATGGCGAATACCATCCAAACGTTTCCTCAAACTCGAGATAGTTGCAGGAAAGATGTTATGAGCCCAGAAATTAATTCTAAAGCATCAATTATGGTGTATCTTAACAAAATTATCAACTCGACATAGTCTCCAAGGACAAGTACAAGGTAACAATTATTCCGGAACTTCCAACACATTATAGGATACATCACAGTTTGAGCACACCACAAAATGGGCTTTTCTTACCTTTTTTCCAAATTTTTTGTTTATTTGCTAAGAGAAAATTAACAGAGCATAGAGTAAGATAAGACACTCCTCGGGCCAATGGAGTAATCACAGAGCCTTTAGGATATCTTCAGCACTGGAGACAGTGAATTCTCCACCTGACTCGACATTAGCAACTTTGACTTTGAGGTCCTCGACAAACAGAGCAAACCTCCTAGACCGAATGCCAAGCCCTTTCTCGGAAAGGTCAAGTTCAAGCCCAAGCGCACGCGTGTAAGTTGCGGAGCCATCAGCCAAAAACTTGACATGCTTATTGTCAGGGAAAGTCTTTGCCCATGCCTTCATCACAAATGGGTCATTGACTGCAATGCAAAAATCAAATACACAGGCAACTCTTAGTAGTTCTAAGCATCCAAGAGTATAAATATTGGCTATGACAGATCAATGTTTTTCAAGGAGCTACAATGGCTTATACTCTCTAGGCTCTTAACGTAGTAAGCATATGACTCGCAAAAGATTTTACTTATTGATATGTTACTATAATAAGATAAAAGTTTCACAAACTACATAAGATTCTAATAATATCAAGAATTTGATGCTTGTGTACAACAACTTGAATTTTAGGCTGAATATGGACTGGGGGAACACCCTGTATTATAAAATAACCATCTCATGAGCACAAAAATTAGCAGTATGTGTTACAATGCTTCTAATAGTTTTTTTCATTTGAACACAAAACTCAGAACCATTCCATACAGGAATAGTGTTGTAGAAATTGATCAACTTTTGTGAATAGTTTCTCTTAATAATGTGATTTCAAATCCAAACTTCGAACTAGTGGCTAAAATCAAGAAGAACACAACCGAAAGGTTGTGATTACTAGCAGAAAGTAAAAAGATTTAAGTTCAGAAAGTAGAAACCCAACTTAAAAGGCATCCATCTGATAGAAGCTCTAACCACTAGGGGTAGACACAATTTTGTAAACCAATCAAAATGCTGCAAAATTCTTGTTATGTATTCACTACAACTTTTTCCAAATTTTCCCATATAAGGAGGATGAGTGTTGTTTCTCAAACTACCCTCCAAGAACTCGAACCCATGATTTTGCAAGATGCTCTTTCCGACAGGCCACCTTGTCTTGTCGGTTGATTGAACCGACCAAATATTGAATTTTTTAATACATATATATATATATATATATATATATTTTACGGTTTAAAGTTCTGGAAAGTTTTAATACATGTTTACCACTTAAATTGGAAGGTCTCGATATAAAAATCCTAGCCACTAAAAAGTAAGAAATCTTCTTTCAATTTCTTTATAAATTCATTTGGTTTTCAATTCACTTCAATATTTACAAGTATTACATCTTTTGGTTATGATTTTTTTGTTATTTCAGCTAATGTTAAGAATTTTCAATATGCAAATAAGATTCTTTTGAATCTCATTGTGAATTAAATACCTAGTGAATTATTAAATTTTCAATTTAATTTAGAGTTACATTATTTCCCTTTACAGGTTTCTTCATTCTTTTTTCTGAATTTTCCATTAATGCCCGACCAAAAAAGTTTGATTATTTACCAAACCTAGAAATTCAATTAGGTAATTGGTACACCAATTTGGCGTTTCAAATTTTCAGTTTTACCGAGTGACACCCTTATTAGCTACCTACTTGCTCACTTTCCACAATCATTTTTCCTCCTCTTCTCTGTGAATTGTTGGTTACTGTAATCGCCAACATGGAAGTGGGAGTGCGAGATTGTGGGAGTTACTCTACAGTAGTTTTACAGATAAAAGAATAGGGTATTCTTGTGACATCACATGAAAACACACCAAAATTAGATTAGGGGATGGTGGGGCTACAAATAGTATAGGCACATACAGATATAGACTTCAATCGGTATTCAAATGCGATCTCGCAACAGGTTAATATGTTTCTTAAATCTCAATAAATCTGGCCCAACATTTCAAATACCAAAGAAAGGCCACAAAGTACAACATAAAATAAGAACTTACCACTGATGCACAAGATTTCATCAACACCCTTTGACTTCAGCTCACCCGCCTTCTCAATGAACCCAGGCACATGCTTCATACTATTAACAAAATTCAACAGCTAAACCCAAGAAAAAAAAATCAAAAACTAAATTTCGATGTTCACCAGTGGCTGGAGGTAGAAATTACCTGCAGGTGGGGGTAAATGCGCCGGGAACAGCGAAGAGTATGACCTTCTTGCCGGCGGCGAGTGAGTGGATCGAGACGCTCTGAAGTTGATCTTGCTCGTCAAAATAGGATAGTGTTCCATCGGGGATAACATCACCAACTGCAACGGGAGCCATTGATTCGTCTGTGTTCGTGTCGAGCGAAGTGGTTGCCCGGTGATATCGAGGTCGTGTTCGTCGTTTGAAGTTGCTGAAATGAAAAATAATTGAAGAGAGCGATTGATGGGTACGCTATGTTATATAGGGGTTTGAGAGCGGATGCGAAGTGGTCTTTAAAAGTGGATTTAAGGAACGTTTCGGCGTCCGGGCGTGGATTTTACCTGACTTGGTATTTTGATGACGACCAACCCTCGGACCAGAGACCTTTCCTTCTTGGCAGCTCCTACCCACAATAATTTGAAGGGATGTACGAGGGTTTATGTAATTATAATTTGAAAATTTATATTTATTATTTTTAATATTTATTTTAAAATAAATAAATATATTTATTAGTTAAAATTTATGAATTTTGTCGATATTAGAAATGAAAATTTTTGGTTAAATGATTTGTTTCACATGCAATAGATCAATAATGAGTTAATTGGAGGTAAATATGAATTTTTATTTATTTATTTATCGTTAATATCAACAAATTTCGTAGATTTCGATTAATGGATGAATCTATTTATTTGATGAAAATAAATATTATTATATATATATCTCTTAAATTACAGAGAATTTACATATAATTATATAAAATTTTATAAGAAATGAAAAAGATTAATTTTCCATTCCAAAATTCTAAGAATTAATATTAATAATAAAAGAGTTGCTATTTGATGTGAGCAAAAAGTTGCTCATGTGATTGACTTTGGACCTGTGGCTTTTAGACCAAGTCTTTTAAGTTGCAAAAAAAACGTTAACACTCTGACACTCAAGTCAATAAGTAGTTATAGAAAGATAAAATTAAGCAAAACGAGATAATAATGCATGTTTAAGATGATAAGAGAATGTTTTCAATAGAGCGTTTTCGTTTGAATACTAGTAAAAACTTGCGTTACTCAGCTCCGGGAGGAGAAAGCTTGCTTTTATAGCTATATTTCGGCACGGAGTAAAGAAGCATGACCTCTTGGGACTCGAGTTGGTAGTTACTGACGATAAGCCTCCTCAAATTCGAAGGTTTCTGGAGAGATCTTCAAGGACTCATATTGGCCAGGAAAACCTTGTGAAAGGGAATTATTGATTTTCTTATCCCGTGATTTTGGTCTTCTGAAGTCAAAAGGAGACCCCTATTACGTGACTCAACAGATGTTAATGGGAGATAACAAGCATGTGAGAGGCACATGTCTCTTGCCGTTAACTTGGATTAAAAAGGATTGATTTTGAGCCTTATAGGGCTAAAATCGACACCTGTCATAGTTGTAGTACTAAAAAGAGTTCTGCCCTAGCCTTATGGGACTAAAAAAATATTTTGCCCTGAAGAACTTATAGGAAAATTCAAAGATGATTCTCATGGTATCTTTCAAGTAATGGTCGAATGTTGTGTGTCACATCTAATGTGTATCAGAGTCTAATAACACCATACAAGTAGAAGAATTTTTTTATATTCTAAGATAATCGAAAAACTAAACTGCAAAATAGAGATTCGTACTTCGATGTGTAAATCAGTAAAGTATTTGAAAGAAATAAAATAAGAACATTTAAATAAAAGCGTGAGAACTAACGAGCATAAGTGGTAAAATGTATCAAAATCATGTAGGAAATACCGGAAATTATTAGAAAAAAGAGTGATGAAATTAGGGTGCGCAAAGTGAAACGAGTAGAAATTGAGTAAAATACTTGCTAAAGAAGTTTTGCCTGTGTTACGTACTTGGTCCCTATTTATAGGAGCACATTTTGATAGAATCAAATGTGGTTAAGGTAGTAAGGTTGAGATATCATCAAATTCTTTAAAATGCTTTTCATAGGGATAAAGCTTATCCATTTAATTTCCAAAAGTAGGCTAAAGCAATATCCTATTATGTTCGTCCAATAGGGTATATCCGGCGAAACCATCCTTGCTGGTGTGATCTGGTGGTGAAAGTTCATCCATCACGTGAAATATTATCGATACGTTCAACAAGATTGATGAATCCTCGACTTGTTGTAATTGAACCTTCGACTAGTAGCTGTCTCACCAATAGATCCACCAAAATCGGGCTACTTCAACTGATGACTTCTTACCCTTATTAATTAGATAAGCTAGGAACCCTTGTCCTTCTTTCAAAAGACTTGTTTTTGGCCTTTGTGTGGTGATCATGATTGAATCCTCACATTTTATTATTTATACTTCAAAACTATACACTAAAGTTTCAGTCTTATCGATTTATATCTATACTATATATAAAAGTATGAATTTCTCATGTATTTGTTCCCATAGTGAAAATACGTTTATATTATGAAATAATCTTTTAAATAATAAATTAAAATTAGTTTTACATAAAAAGAAAACTATTTAAGAATCTTAATTCTAATGCCTTTAAACTACTTGGACATTAACGGTAAATATATCCAATTAAAATAAATAAATAGACAAATAATATTTCTACGTGATTAATTTGATATAAATTATTTTTAAATATTTAAAATATTACTCTATTAGGCAAAGTAAAATTTAAAATGAATATTATTAGAATAATATATAAAATACTAATATAAACTTCAAAAACTAAATATTTATATATATTTATGAAAGAATAAATATCATGAAATTTCAATTAAAATTTATCAATCCTATTAAATAAAATATGCTTTTGAAAAAGTTAAATGGGTGACTTCGAAGTAATTGATTTTTGAAAAAAGTTATATTTTTAGTTTCATGTGTTAGGGTCTTATTCAATTTAGCCCTATTTGTTACGATTTTATCACGTAGCATGAAAACTTTCTCAATGTTACTTTAGCATTTACAATACATTTTTCATTAAAATTGGAGATTTTTTTTCAATTTAATCCCATTTATCATAATTTTCTCGCATTGCATCCTATAAGTTGAAAACTTGGGGATCAATTAGCTATCCGCCCAGTGAGAAAACATTTATGTTTATTAATGAAATTTCTTGTAAAAATATGATTAAATATAAAATAGTGAGAATCTGTCAAGTATTCATTCCTATTGTGAGAAAACAATCATACGTTTACTGGGATATATTGTTAATTGTTTATTAATGAAATTTCTTGTAAAAACAATCAAAAACTAAACATAATGTTTGGATTTGTTTTCTGAGTATTTTGTTGTGTTTTGTGGAGATAGAGAGAGAAAAACAAAGATAAATAAGTGTGTATTAGAGATAGTATGTATGTTTGGATTTATTTTTGGAAATAATTTAAAATAAGTATTGTATGTTTAATGTTGTGTTTTGAGAGACAAAAATTACTATTCATTGTCAAATCATGTATTTTTTATATATATTTATATATATGTATGTATTTTTGCTAAAACAGTTTAAAACACATAAATAAGGTGTTTATCAATGATGGCAAACATTGTGTATGTTTTGACTTGTCCCGAAAATAACTTGAAAATGAAAACAAACATAGTGAAAGAGTTTCGACTAATTATTTTTATTTTACTATTGAAATTTTGAATATTTTTATTTTTATTGATATAAGATAATAAAATATAATCAGTATGAATACGAATACAACATTTTAATTTTGGGTAATATCTTTTATTAATTTGATCGTACCAATTAAATTCAGAAAATGGATTATAAATAATAGAAGTAAACCATTTTCTTATCAATTAAAACAATTATTATATAAACTTAATATATATGTACACGTACATCACTCATCGTACTTTTAATTAATAAAAAACTAAGTGTATTTAAAATACAAATGGTACTTTTAATAACTGTTATAGAGATTGTTGTCTTCCAGCAGCCCTCCCAATTTGGCTCCTACTTGCCATAGGTCAATTAATATTGCCTACTGATGTGATTATTGATTATTTTTTGCATACCAGTAAAATTTTTATAAATTAATAATATTGGGTCGTCATAATTTTATTATTTTAAAGAGATAATTAAAAAATTAATAATTTATTAATTTATTTTTTTTTCGATTGCGGTATGAGAGCACAGTACTGGAACTTTTGAATGTAGTAAGGAAAGTTAGAGATAAAATACAGCTCGATTTAAATTTTCAGAAGAAACAGACAACAAGAGAATCAATATTTGTAATTTTATAAAATTATTAATTTGTAATATATTGAAGGGAGCATAATTTTATATAAGGGTCTTCCGAAAAATTATTATCTTATTAATTTCTCAAAATTATTCATTTAGACCTTAACCTCAAGTCGAGGCCAAGGAAAAATATTATTTTAAAAAGAAGCTGACGTGTCGAGACGAGGAGTTTGACTGACCCCGACTTCTTTATTAAAAATTCAAAATAAGAAAGGTTAGTAGAGGAGTACTACTCTAACATCAAGTTCTAATAAATGTTAAGCCAAACCTATCTAGTCTAGCTATGCCCAACGGTATACGTTGGAGCCATGGCTAAGCCACTGTCGCGGTCCATGCTCTGAGGCTGCTAGCTTAGCGGAGCAATCGGCTAGTAGATTTCCCTCTCGAAAGATATGCAAGAAACGTTACGTAATTGGTATGCCTAATTGGATTAGGCAAAACACAAAAGAAAAAATAAAAATTAATTGTATTAATTCTAATTGGATCAAGTTTTAATCCTAGCAACATATGAACTCTTACATGCTAGGTAGAGAACAGAATGAAAAATGTTAGTTGGAATCAAGTTTGATTGAATCAAATCAATTATATTTATAAAGTAAATATGATATATTTGTTATATGATTGGTCACTTTTACTTAACTATACAATAATAGCATAACACGTATATTACACTTGATATATAATTAATTTCAATTTCGCTGAATTAGAATTTGAGTTAGATATTCCCAAAACGTTGTACAAAGAGACATAGGGGGCGGCATTATTACCATTCCAACAGAAACTTTTGACTTCTCAAGAGTTGGGAAAATCAACCCC
>NC_026149.1:5097199-5332191 GCF_000512975.1 Sesamum indicum | reverse complement strand
TATTTATATTTTCTCTGAGTTTAGGTTTCCCTAGGGATTTTATTTCCTATTATTATTATTATTATGGATTATATTTTTGATCTTATAATTATAGGTGGTTTGTATTTTTAATTTTATAATTTATTCTTTTATCTGCATATTTTTTTACGAATTTAATCCTAAATATCTCATATTTAATTATATTTTTGATAAATTTAGTCCTATATTAAAAATTTTGATTCCATTTATATTGGAGTAAATATCTTTTTTTAGTTCAGTAATTATAGATTGTTAGTACCTAAATTGTCAACACATGACCAAAAAAAGAAAAAAAAGATAAAATGGGAGATGTTTATGACTAAATTCATAAAAAAGGAACAAAATGAGTAAATAGAGTAAATTACAGGACCAAAAGTGTTAACAACCTAAAAATATAATTTTGCATTCTCATGTATATATTAGTAATATTCTCTTATTTTCAAGGGTGTAAAAGTTTTTTGTATACACGTCACACGATAAACACATACACCCTACTATACTATAATATTCCCAATATCACTATAAATACCTCATATATTATTTTTTAAATCAAGTTCACTATTGATGATTGACAACTCATCGCCCCCCACTATCCAAAAAAGCTTCTCTCTACTAATTTTAGACTTGGGAAGCAGTTGTGTGTTGAGGGTAACTTTTTCCTTTATCTCTTATATAACTCATATCTGCGTCGTTTGTGGAAAAATGTTACCTCGACATTAAGAATACAAATCAGGTCTTGAACTCATGATGTTTAGGGGGTGGACGTTGCCCATGAAACATGCGAGAAGGAAGCAAGACAACTCCCACCTCGTGAACAATCACCACCTCATGGGGTGAACCCCTCACACTGTGGCCAAGACTCACCCCGTGAGCAAGCCCCACTGAAGGGATACCCCCATCACTCTGTGACAAAAGACTCACCTCGTGAACAAGCCCACCACAGGTAGTGACCCTACCTCACCAAGCATCACCTCCGCCCCAAAGAGAATCACCTCCTTAGGCGTTCCACCCAAAAAATGATGATTTCCATACAATCCATCATATATATATATATATATTACATGTATTCAATGTTATACTTAACATTTCATATATACATCTTCTGATTTCGATATACATCATATGCTTATTGAATAGTCCATACAACAAATATTAGAATTTTTGTAGGGTTTTTTTCCTTTCTTTTTTTTGGACAGAGGATTCTTCCTAAAAACTGAAACTGTGATCGAACTTTTACACAAACAGATGCCACAATTGAACCACTTCATCGTTCCAAACAATCTTGTGTAGAGTTGATCCTTAAAAGTCTAAGCTCTAACAAATGTATAGTTCTTCTCTTCAGTTCAAACCCCATGTCTGCCGGAAGCACAAGAGAGTTACAAATATTTTCAAGATAAGAGTTCTAATAATATTTCAAAAGTTTGGCATAAATAATAAATAAAAGAATTACTTCTTCAATCTATAAAAGATTGAGTTTAATGCAATTTACTCCTCCGTAATATTGCAAATGAACAAGTTACCCCTTACGAAAAAAAAATAGCAATTTGCTTCATTTTAAAAAAATATAGTGGATAAATTGCTGAATTTTAAAAAATATAGAAAAGTAATTTTTTTTTCTAAGAAGATTATTTGCTCATTTTCAATATCATAGGAGTTTGCTTGCATTTTTCCCTACCAAAAGATTAGTGACGAAACATGTATTTACAAAATTTTTATGCTCTCCTCGAATTCATCCTTAAAGGACCAAAACGTCAAACATCGATAGACTGTAATTACAAGACCTAATTGCAATACAACCTTTTGTTTATGCAAAACTTTCTCACTAGTAAAAGCAATTCGACACCACAAAACTTAAATCATGATCCCTAGCTATCAGTCTTGATTGTATTACCTTGCAATCGAGAAACTTTACTTCGAAATGAGTTTGTCTAAATTTAAGTCAATTATATGGAAAGTGTAATATACTTGTCATATGAGTGGTTTACAGTTCAAGAAAAATGATCAATCACATATCAAGTGTTTGGTTCGAGGGCGACGATATTTTTTCCTAACAGCAACTGTTATATTCTTTAGTAATTTAGGAAAAGGAATATCGTACCTGAATTCTTCCATCAGATGTCCCAATAATCAGCATATCTTCATTAGCATCAATGGCCATGCAAAGAATTTTGGCAGTGGAACTTACTTGAAGTGTTTCTACTCTACTGTGCTTCTTTCTGCACCAAACTTCGACAGTCCCACCTTTGCACCCCAAATATACGAGGTCCGAGCTTACAGCCATAGTGCGTATTTCCGAGGTAGATGGCAGTGATCCAACCATGCTATAGTTTGAAGTGCTCCATATCTAAATTACGCACATTAGGCAAAGGTAAGAAAAACCTCCATACTCGTGTAGTTGTTTAATTGGAAAATAGTATTTTTGATCCCATAATTTAGGGTTTTTTTACTTTTGATTTCATTAGTTATGTGATTATCAACTTTAGTTCCGTAACTTTTAAAAGATAGCACTTTTCATCTCACGGTACATTTTCGTTGGATATTTAACAGAAAACGCATGTGGCCATTAAGTGCATGAGAACTAAAAGTGTTACTTTTTAAAATTTTGGAACAAAAAAGTGATCATTTCGTAACCAATAGGACTAAAAGTATAAAAACCTTAACCACATGCTAAGCATATGGCATTTTTCGTTAACATATTTAACGGAAATATGCTATGGGACTAAAAAATGCTATTTTTTAGAAATTATAGGACCAAAAATGATAATTCTATAACCAATATAACCAAAAATAAAAAGACCCAAAATTGTGGGACAAAAAATAGTATTTTCCCGTTACTTAATTACTCATTTGCAAATCTGACTTACTCATATTTATCTAAGAAGGATTGATGATATCATCCCTTACTTGGAAATATGCACATATCGTAACAACATTCTATTTATGATAAATTACATTTGCACTCACGAGGTTATGTCTAATTATATAAATATTCTATAATCTTTACAAAATTATAAATACACCCCATAAGAGGTGATGTAATGTATCTTAGGGGCTCTTTGTGTAAATTTATTTTTTTGTTAGAATGTGTTTATGTAAATTACAATTATAATTTCAAGAAGTGTACTTGTAATTTTGCAAAATACATATAATATTTATGTAATTAGACCTAAATCCAAAGAATGTTGATGTAATTTACATTATTTATTTGCGGATAAAATTCTAGTAGGACAAAATTTTGCCAATTTAGAGCGAAAGTAGTACACTTACTATGTAACGGCGTACGCTTTGAAGAGAGTAACAAACCTATAACAACTACAATCAACTTATAATATAATTAGTTGAACGTGGCCAAACTTTGATCAGGCCAAAAAGAGTTATATATATATATATATTATTTGTTAATTCTATTTGGAAATTAGATTTTTGCATGCAATGTAAATGAAATTTAGGAGTAACCCAAATTTATGCATAATATTTTTTGACATACAATACCTTAACATTTGCTCCATCAAATGAAGGGCCTGCTGCATATATTAGTCCATCATGAATTTCCAGTGCATAAATGGGATATGCTTTTCCTAACAATTTCTTGGAGCCACTTTGTATGATTCCAAGTGTTCCCGTGGCCAAATCGATTTCCTGCCAAGTAGTGAATCATGAATATTAGTTATCGGGGTTAATGCAATTTATCTCCTGTGATAGAGGGGTAATTTGCACGTCTACAATATCATATGAGGCTAAATTGCGCTTTTGCTATTATTTTTCCATACATGTTCTTATTATAGTTCAATGGAAATGGAAGAGTAATACTTTGGTACCTGGATGCTATTATCCATACATCCACAATATACTTTTCCTTGTACAAGAGCCAAACATTTAGCATACTTCTGTTGGTTCAGTAATTTAGAGGAACCATTCCATGAGTACACCTGAAACATCAAGAGGTTCATGTCAGAGTATCAATTAAAGGGCCGTTTACAAGGCTTGATAAGGATGAATTGGCCATTGTTTATTGTAAGTAATGGTGGGCTGCTAGTAAGCCATTAGGCCCTGGATAAGGCCTGGTAATTTATCTGACATTAAGGGTATGATAATATAATTCGGCTCTATTTCATATTTTATTCTATCTTACATCTTATTCAATGGGGCTCTGTCAGCCATTTATCAGACGTACAAAAGTAAAGGGTCCTTAATAGTGGAAGAATGCGGTTGTGTGCTAACGAGGTGATTTAGGGTTGAGAATGTTCTATGAATGTGAAGAGGAAAAAAGGGGAGAAACATTGAAAATAAGGGGCAAAGTTACACTTTTAATTCTGTAGGATAGGGAGTTCAATATTTTTAGTCCCCTACTTTACTAGATTTTTAAAAAGATTCCAAAATTAATAAAACTCGACACATTTAGTCTCATGTCCAAGTTTTCGTAAAGAAATAGACAGTGCGCGTGTTTGGTATAATGATAGATAGCTTGGCTGCTCAAACAACCGATGAACACGCACATTGCACGTGTCATTGCCGTCCATTTTCTGATGAAAACTAAGACATGGGACTAAATGTGCATAGCTTTCCCAATTTCTAAATCATTTTGAAAATTCCGTAAAATATAGTACTAAATGAATCGAGTTTTTTCAATTTTCCAACCATTTTGTAAATCTCATAAAGTAGAAAATTAAAAGTGTTGAACTTCATATCCTATAAGACTAAAATTATAATTTGCTCGAGAAAAAACGAAAACCACATAGTGTGCTCCTTTACCTTGACTCCGGCACCTTGAGGAATATAACATGCTATGTTGTTGGCAACAACCAGGTTATTTATGTGATCCTTCATCTCCTGAACTTGTTCACAGTAAATTCCTTCCACGCTTACTACCCAAACCTGCGAATAATTTTCACAAGTTTTAGCTATGGAAGATGACAGATCCGAAACAAAAGCTTGTCAGAAGCATATTACTCATGTACCCTGACAGTCCTGTCAAGTGAACCACTGTAGAGTTTGTCCGAGGAATGTAGGACCGCCAAGCTAGTAACTGCTTTTGTATGTTCACAAATTTCTTGGATAAGATGGAGCTCAGAGCCTTCACTACTCCACACCTTCATAGAAGAAGATAATGATGCCATCAATCTCACTCCATCTTACATATGTAAGTACACCAATTGATCCGCGTTATCTTTCAACTGCTAAAAATTTGTATTATAGTCGAAAAGGTCTAACTCAATTAGTAAAGTGAATGGGTCTGAAGCCCGGTATATGAGGGAGATGTTGTTCTATTGCGTAGTAGGTGTTGTTTGGATTAATTTTTTTTTTATATGATATTGTTGATTAGGGTATTGATTGTTGTAATTGTCTTTGTTAGGTATTGATATTTGTGACATGAATGAATACAATACCCCCGCCTCTCCCTCCACCTACCCTCCATCTCCTCACCTTTGTCACCAATCCCTTTTTTTTTTGTATTTTTTTTAATTTCTAAATACTGTGTATATATATATATCCTTTACATGTGTATGTCTATGTTGTGTATTATTCATTGTATAAATGTATTTTTATAATTTTTAAAAAATTATTTATGTAACTTGAATAAATTTGAGCCATCGATCTAATTCAAATGGATGTGAGCCGTTAATTTGTTTATCAAATATAGACCATTGATTTAAATCAAAAAGGTTATAGACCATCGATTTATTTATTAGATTTGAACCGTTGATATATATATCTAACAAGATCCAACTATTTATGATTAAGGGTATAACAATCATTTTATAGGTAAAAACGAAGCAAAATCGCACCCAAAGCATGTGGACAACACTACCGGCATGAAGGGAGTATTTTGCATGTTTTTTAAACAATGAGGAGGATAAATTACTATTTTATTTTTCACAATGGAGCTAATTGCCTATTTTCTATATCACAAATAGATAGATTGCAATTTATCCTCTTCTTTTTTTATAGGGCATTTTTTGAATTTTTTTAATTTCAGATGGATAAATTATATTTAACCCTTTTTGTTTAGCATAATCATTAAATATCTGCTATTTGAGCATAAAATCACATCTTAGGACCTTTTCTAAGTCAAACTTTTATCAGGGTGTTTATCTATTAAAAGCTTTACGATCTAAAAAGAGAGAATATTACGAAAAATAGTGTAATGCTTATACATTGGAGTAATTGGAATATTATGAATATTACATTTAGATGCAGCGATTGGTCAACAAGAAGTCTTGATGTTGTTTGATTGTTTTTTTGGCCTTAAGTTATGAGTAATGCAGACATATTTTTGCAGATATACATATGGGGTGAATAATAATTTACCCCCTTATAATATTGAAAATGAGCATATTATTCCTTATGAAAAAAATATAGCAATTTATCCCCTATGTTTTAAAAAATATAGGGCGTTGAAATTATTGTATTTTAAAAAATATAGGAAGATAAATCACTATTTATTTTTTCATAAAGATGTAATATTTGTTCATTTACGATATCACAAGAGGGTTGCTTGTATTTTTCCCCATGAATATGACATATACGAACTATTGAAAAATCAAAGGTAGCAAGCTGAAGCAAAATACCTTTATAGTTCCATCTGAATGTCCTGAGAAAATTTTGTCTCTGAAGCAAGTTATTGTGAGGACTTCTCCGTTCATACTGCAATCTTCTTCACTTAATTCTTTATGATTCCATATATCCTGCACACCCTTTACGGATCACTACACATTCTGAGTTCGGAAAATTTTAATTTTAGTCCCGTAATTATAAGACAACAAATTTAGTTCTGTATAAATTTATTTTTGGTATTTTATTTTGTAATTTTAAAAATTTCGAATATTGAGGACAATAATGATGGCAATTCACTAAATGGCTGGAAAGCTTAACTGTGTGGTTTAATTATTTATTTATTATCAAAAAAATGTTATCAAAATTATATTTTTTTAAATATGCTAACATATTTGTGCTGAGTCGTGGTTAGACACAGAAAATATATATGTTTTTTAAAATAATGCCTGAGTCGTGGATGGCAACCACGACATGACACTTTAATTTTGTGTTGACGTCCACGACTCGACACAAATATGTTATTGTTAAAAAAATATTATTTTTATAATAAATAAATAATTAAACCTTAATTGTGTGTACTTTATTCCCGCCATTTTAGCAATTTTCATCCGTTTTTCTACTCAACTTAGAAACTCTTAAAATTATGCGATAAAATTATCAAAATGGATACTTACCTTACTAAAATTGTTAATCCCATATTTTCGAGTCTAAAATTACAATCTTCCCACATCTGCCTTATGGAAAAATTCAGTGAAACAAAAGAAACTTACGGGCATCTCAACTGCCATGCTAGAGGATTTCTTAAGCTCCCTCAACCCTTTCAGAATGTCCTTCATATGCGCCCCTAAACCCTGCAATCCTTCTGAAAGTAATGGAAATTCAATTATTTGCATCTCAAGTGCAAAATAAAAATGGCTAGAGGAAACCGGCGAAAAATGCAATTTTGGTCCATTAACTGTTGGATGGGGGCACTTTTAGTCCTGTCCGATTTGAAAATTGCAATTGAAAAAACTGTAATTAAAAAAAATGGCATATTAGTCCAAATCTTGCTAGAAAAAGTTAAATTGATCAGAAATTATCACATACATTGCACATGGCCTAGTTAATTTAGGGATTTTTAATTTTTCTGGCCGCTTTTGCTGACGTGGTATAAGGAACGTAATGGAAGAATTCAATTTCTGTCTTATAACAATAGGGGGTGGCGTATTTAGTCTAAATGTCAGGACGGTGAAAATGCCACATAAACGAAATTGGCTGAAAAATTGAGATCCTGAATTTAAAGAGGTTACATGCTAATTTTCAACAAATTTAGCATTTTCTTAGAGATATTTGAACTAGATGTATCATTTTTATTTTATCTTTTCATTATAGTCCTTCATTACAAATTGGAAATAAGAGGGGACAAAAGTATCACCCCAACAGCCCTCCAGTTACATGACCAAAATTTCAGTTTTCCATTTAAAGTATTATGAAACTAATGAGACATAACTACCAAACAATGAAAAATGCAGCATGGGAGCAAAATTTGAAGCATATTATGTGAAATATTGGTGTACCAACCAGGGTCACGAATGAGGGTATTGAGTGCAAGCATGGAGAGGGCTCTATCTTCAGTGTTCTTTCGAGATTTGAAAACGGAGACAAAGTGCTTGAGGAAGCAGACACGGGCTGCTCCTCGGACCCCAGTGTCTGGGAGAATGGACAGCATGTATGTGAGCCAAGTGGCTGCCATGAAGCATACTGACTGCAACTCTTCGTATCTACTTTTCAGGCCTTCTGCCAAACCCTCAAACAGTAGCCCAAACTCATGGCTCACAAGAGCAAAGGCCACTCTTCTTTCCCACTCTTCACCAGCTTTCTCATCTTCCTACATGGAGACCATAAATCAAATAATCCAGATTTTTAGCATTAGCACACCTTTAAATAAGGATAATTGCTCCTAGGACCCCCCTAGAATAACATAATTACAATTTATCCATGAAAATATTGAATTATCATATCAAAGTAAACCCTTTTTGAAGATGCCCCGTTTATAATCGCACCTCCTTTTTTTGGATTTTAATGAAAAGAATTGATGTCATAAAAAAATTAAGTGAAGTTTCAATGTTTTTTCTTAATGGAAAGCGATGAACTGTTATTAATTAGAATAAATCGATGGCAGTCATTCATGTCGAATATCAATATCTAACAAAAATAATTAACAATTATACTCTGATCAATAATATCAGATAAATTAAATTTAAACAACACCTATTATGCAGTAGAACAACATCCTATGCATATGGTGGGGTTTGAATCCATAACCTCTAAGGTCATGAGACCTCAGCTTCGCCAATTAAATTAGGCCTAATTTGCAGTGAACTTTTAATGTTGCCCCTTATCAAAGGATGTCTGTATTTTGTTAACTAAGGGGCGGTTTGCCTAAATTTATTTAAAAAAACTTATAAACTCGTACAGTTGATAAGATGTTTTTATAGCTTATGAGATGGAAGATCTTATTTTAAAATAAAATTATAAAGTGTTTGAATAAAATAAAATTTATAAACTTATAATATGTTATCAATGATTACGAATTTGTAATTAGCCTTGATTTAATATGTAACGTTGTATATTTTTGGAATTTGTAGCAAAAGAAAACTGTTGTAGTAAGTTGGTGTAAGAATTTTCAACTAGCAACCAAAATATGTTGCAAAAGAAGCTAACCTTCGTGTCCTGATCATCAGCAGATATGTTGTGTCTGCGCTTATCCTTCCTCATAAAGGCTCTATAACTCCTGTCTAGCCCTGCACGTTTGAGGAGAATGGCCCTCGACAGTGACTTCCCTGAATAAGAGAACCTTCCTTGCAGGGACAACACTGTCTCCGCCGCCGAAATTTGAGCAACTGGGAACTCTGAATTTCTCAGACCTGAAATTAGTGCATCTATGGCCTCTTCTCTGTATATGCTCATCTTTCTTGGCTCGTCCTGAAAAAGAACAGCCAGTAGTTAAACTACCAACTCTCTCTCTCTCTCTCTCTCTCTCTCTACCCCCCTCCCCCTCACACACACACACAGAGAGGCAAACATAGAGAGAGAGAAGGGGTACCAGAAGATCAAGTTGCAGAAGTAGACCAGCCACAATAGGAGACTGATCTTGAAGGGCATTTTGTAGATACATGAGAAGGTTATGCATTGTGCTGAAAGTACCTTCATCCTTCAAAAGATGCAAGATTTGCTCATTCAGATTCCTTCTGTTCAATTTAACTAGTTCAGAGAGCAAATGTACTATCTCAAACCGTTCTGCATCGTTTGCTCCGACGAATATCTCTAAGACAGAAGCAAATTCAGCTTTCTCAGCAATTATGTTCCTGCACTTTCCATCCTCAAGAACGCATCTCAGCAAGATAGTCACAGCCGCAAGTCTTTCCTCAACCTGTTCAGCTTGTAGACTAACAACGATTTTCTCAATTGCGTTGGTTGCGACCATGCTTCTTACAATTTTTGCTAGACGGGCTTCGCTGGAACTGCGGATAATATCTCCTAGCAGAATCAATGAAGCTGTTCTTGGATTCATACACATTTTCTTTGAATCGTCGTCCTCTTTGTTACCAAGCACCGCCAAAAGATAATCCACCAAGTCCATTTCTACGAGGCTCGTTGCCTGAGGTCTTAAGAGATGAACCAACACAACAGCCTCCACCAAACCTTTCTTGAAGAGTTCAACAATGCATTCAACGTCTGAATCAACTGCTGTCAGTGTCTGGATAACGCTAACATCTCTTGATCCAAGCTCCGTCAGGAGAAGAATAGTAGCTTTTAAGACTTGTTTATCCACAGAATTGAACAATATCTCCACAAAACCGTTAATGACAGGAGGTTTTGTGAGCATAGATATCATTTCCAGCTGCATATTCCCTTCCTCCCAGAACCGTTCAATTGTGAGAACTGCTGTTTCAGCGTCTCTCAGGACTTCTGATGTACACAGGTCTGTAGTCGCGAGTCTAAGCTCACTCATGGTGCCATCGATGGTGGCTTGGCTTATGACACTATTAGGCGAAACTGAACGAATTTCTGGGCCGACTTTTGCTTGCATTACTTTGAATTGGCTAAGAGCTGATCCCTGATTTTGTTCTTGCCAACTTGCTATGAGTCGCTTAAGCACGTAATTTGTTTTAGGCAGCTGAGTGCTACTCAGCTTCTGGCGAGTAATTGGACAAGTGGAATTTCCCCTGTCAATCCATTCTTGAATAGCTGTTCTTTCGTAAGTCTGGCCCGTCTCAAGAGTCACAGGGTCGTGGAATACGTGTGTAGTTATGGGGCAGACAAAGTCTTTTGGTGGTGTACTCTTTCCTCCACCAAGAACGTTGTCAATGTCTTCCATGAAAAGATGGGGAGAACTGATACATGAGGAAGTCCAGGTAAACAAATTAGCACCAAAAAGCAGTTAAATCACACAAATTGTTGCACTATTTCGAGTTAAATAATACAGGCCCTTGTCAAACACTTAGTTGACAATCAAAAAACAGGGCGACATGACCCCCTAACGTGGAAGGCAGTGAGCTTTTCTTTCAAAAGTTCACGAGTCTTGTCGCCTGTTTTTTTGTTCAGAAAAGCCTTGTACCTACTAATAGTTTCAAGGGGGTAAAATGCAATTAACGGCACTATCTCATACCCCCTCGATTCTTCTAGTGAAAGAGGTTGCTTTTGTTTCTGGCTTGTGATCTTTCTGGAGTCAAACAATGCCAGTGTTTTGATCCTTCCCTACAAGACATGTAAAACCTTTTTTAATAATGAAAACAATCAGCTTTGGTATATCAGACCACATAGAGTGTATCAGTTTCATTGTAAATATCGATTACCTTCGATTCTGCTTCAGAATCTGAGGAAGAATAATCACTCAAGTTCTCATTTGCAGAAGAGTGGAGTTTAGCACCAAAATCATTTTCTATTGATGTTTCTGATTCTTCTGACGATCTTTGATTTGTGATGACCTTCGGAGAGACTCTTTCAGGAACGAAAGACGGAAACTTGGACAGGCTCTTGGCTCTGTTGCTGCTGAATTCAACTGATCTATCTCCACCAGCCCACATTGGCTGCACCAGCATATCAAAAACAAAAACAACGATTTTTCAGAACTTTGAGTGACCTTCCCATTGAAGCTGAATTTTGCAGAAGAACTAAGTGGCTCATAGAAAATATGCAAGTTTATTACAATATTTGATCCCAAGTTCAACCATTTCATTCAGACAGAAGAACTATTTCTTTTTCTGCTTGACACTTTCTCAATCATGCCTAAAATTGCAGGTTACCATCAGTCTAAGTAATATGTGCAAATTGCGCAATGTGTTCTTGATTTCTTCCTCCAGAATGATTTCCAATTATCTTGACAGTGTCAAAGATGAAATTTGAACAGGACAAAACGACAAACAGCAAGAATATTCCAATGGAGTATGGTCAAAAGAGCATCTCAGCAGAAGAATAAAATAATTCTTCCAAATTAGACATCCAATTTATTAAATCCTAGCACTATTTTATATGGTATCAATGGTAATATACATCAATTTATATGTGCAAATGGCATCTTTTCGGTCAAGCGAAAACTACTATAAAATTGTAAAACAAATCTGGCCTGCAGGTAGCTATCATAGTTGAATCATGCATATTTTTCTATAATAATTCCTTTCTAAACCTTCATTTGTGAAGACGACGACTAATTAGCAAGTCAGTCTAACATGTACGACTATATGTGAAATTTGCAATTGTCGTCACTGTCGGCCAGAACTGTCGTAAGACCTATATTTAGAGAATGAAAACTCTAACTTTGAAAAATTATTTAAGATCAAGACAACATCCAAATTTGGTTCGTAGACCGCATATGTGAACACGAGGACTAAATGTGCATGTTAAGACATTGGAAAACATCCGACCGACTAAATGTGAAATTATGATCGTTACCGTATTAGAGTTAAAATTTGTGTATTGAATTTTCTATGTTAGATCCTATTGCATCTATTTATATAGACGTAATGTGTACAATCTTTATACACGTGACATGTTTATCTTAAATGAGATAGAAGATACACCGTACATAATTTGGAAAATAAAAAACATATGACAAAATAGTACAGATGTGGATATGGACACGGAAAAAAGCAACTCTGGACTAATTGTGCAAGTGAAATATCAGGTGCAGAAAAACTGGAAAATAAATTCAGATAATTAAACATTACATTATACCGTCTGTTTGTCGACTCGAATTCTTGGTTTTTGATCTTCTCTTCATCACTGTAAACAAGCTTATCAGCAGTTTCACGGATTTGAAGTACTACCGTTGGTGGTGGAACTTTCACTTGATCTCCATCTTTGTTACGTAGAATCCTCTTAAAGTACTCCACGAATATCCTGCAGTTCTCATCAAGTAAATCCTCGTAATCCCTCTCCAAATCCCTGAGTGCAGAAGCTTGATCGCCGCTCATTTTCGACAAGAGTGTCGTGTTTGAGATGATGGAGTGGTCATCACTGTTGTAATCGGAGGTCAAGGAGAAAGAGTAGAGGATGCTCGATCTCTGCTCGTTGTACCATTCGAGAATGGAAGCAAAATGTATGAGGAACAGTTCTTGGAAGAGGAATGGCGCGATTTCTAGTCTGCATAGTGAAGGGTCAGCTTGGAACACATCAAGAAGGCTGAGAGATGCATCGATTTCCCGGTGGCGAAGATAGTGAACAAGAGATAGGAGAAAGGAAGCGAAGGGGTTGTGGGAGTTGGAGAGGAGGAGCTTTTCGGCGGAGCGGAGAGAGGAGGAGGCGGCGGCGGCGGTGGAGATGGCGTTTTCTATGGTTTGAAAAGCCGAGTTTAGGGGCTTGATGAGGGTTGAAGGGAGTCTTTGGAGGAAGGTGGAGAAGAGATGGTGGCGGAGGTCCGGTTGGGAGAGTACTTGGGAGAGGAAGGTGGCGGCGTGGTGCAGAATCTCCACTGAGGTTGTGGCGGCGGCGGTGGTGGTTGCGGACATGGCTGCGGCGGTAGTAGTTTTTCAGGTGGGGGAGGGGTTCTTGTCTTGTTCACGTAAAAGGCTTCCGAGAAATGGGGTTGGCAACGGATCTTCAACTGTTCGTGCAGGCGCGAAACGCGTAGGACGGCCCTGCTCCAATTGACGATTCTACATCCATACTATATAGTAGACTCATTCAAAACAGAAAGATACTAAAATACACTATTTTTGAGCTAACATTTATTTCTTAAATTAATAAATATAACACTTACGCCTCACTTGGACAAAAATACTCTTATACCTTGACAATTATATTATTTTTAATATATTTTAGTATTTTGCACATTGAATTATTATCGAATTATATTTTAATTAATTTTTTAATAAATAAAAATTTAAATTCAAAATGGAGTATAAATTAATATATAGTAGATACACAATAAATATAATATGACCAACAACTCATATATATTTTTTTAAAAAAATTAATAAATTTAATATGCTTAATCAAAATTAAATATTTTTAGAAAAATATATAAATATATTCTATCACATTAAAGAAATCAATGGATACGTAATTACTTATTTTTAATCTAAAAGAATAAATAGTAAATTTCACAATTTTGTAAACAAAATTAATAAAAAAATTTATAAAATTTTTTGTGTAGTTATTATACACATTCATTACTTAACTTTGAGTTTGTAAAATATAAAAAAATTGAATTATTTAATTCACTGATTATATTTTATTTTATTATAATTAAAATATATTTTTTCAATTAAGAAAATTTTAATTAAAGTTAAAATAAAAAATATTAAAAAAAATTCATTGAACTAAATATACATATAAATAATATAAGAGCAATATTATCAAAAAAATTAATTACAAGGGGTAAGTATTATATTTATTAACTTAAGGGGTAAATGTTACATTAAAAATAGTTTACGGATGCAAAATGTATTTTATACAAAAAATAGGAAGGACATCCCGAGACTTGCCCCAATTAGGAGTGGCAATGGAGCGGGTTCGAGGTGGATTTGGGACCTATCCAACCAACTTCGGGCGGGGCGGGTCTCACCTAGACCCGATTAAATTTTTATTTTTTATTTGTTGTACAAATATAAAAATAATTCAATATATCAGTTACAAATAAATTTATTCCTCAAATATTCAAGTCCAAAAATAAATTCTCAAATCAAAATAAATACAACATCATCATTCATCTTCTTCCTCGTCAAGAATTGTTGGACAATTTTTCAATTTTTCAACTATTGAACAAGTATCTAACAATAAACAAATAAAAAATATAATATTTTATTAATATTTATTCTACCAAATAAAATAAAAAAATATAATTAAAATTTTACTTATCATTTACCTCATTCTACAATCAATGACGAGAATATATTAATGCTTCCAAAATAATATATATATATCATATATATATACATACATTATATATATATTGTCGAGTCGGATCCTAATTTTCAAGATCCGTTACCTGCCCTGGCTAATATTTTTTGGACCAATGGGGTGGGTCCTTTCGGGTACGAGTTTAATTGCCACCCCTAGCCCTAATTATTAACACCCCGCTTTTTGCATGATTTTGCTGTGTGCATGATTATTTATTATAACAAAAAATTGATTATCGAAATGCAAAAGTGAATGCTAAGAAATGAACTTTTGTTATAACACTAATGGGTATTTGCGAAAATTTTTACTTTTAGAAAAGTGATTTTAGTAGAGAAATTTGAAAGTTGTAGTAGAATCAAAGTGGATAGTGTTTATAAGAAAAGTGAAAAACAGATAAAAATTAAATTGGGTAGTGTTTGTAAGGAGATCACTACTTAAATAAACTTAATTGGTTAAAAATCTTTTTGTCCATATATATTAAAAAGATACTATGTTTCTTTAATATTTGCACTTATCATTTGATAATAATAATTTTTTTTGAAAAAATTAATAAATTTTATTGTAATTAGTATATCTCATATTTAAATTTGTAAATATTTGTCATTTATATTATTAAAATATTAAATATTAATGAAAATTTTAAATGTTTGATTTAATAATATTTTTACTATGTAATATAGTTGTTCAATAATTCATACACAATAAATAACCTTGCATGATTATCAAAAAATATATTTATTAATTAATCATAGCAATTTTAATTTATATTTTTCTATGATATAGGAGTAATATCCAATAATACAAAAAATAAAATAAATAAACTTAAAATATTAAATATGTGAATTTATATAAGTATTGCTAGTGGTAAATTATTCAAATTATTTGAAAATTCAACATCAACTTTAGATGAGTAATTTTAAAAATAAGGGCAAAATTGAAATAAGATTATTATATTGAGGAAAAAGTAGTCCATAAAGTTCAATTTATTTACAAAAAGCCAAAATGGCTTAAAAGTATTTTTTTTAGCAGAAGCTGACATCCTCAATACCTCAAAAGTGATTTTTTGAACCTAAAAGTTAAAAAGCGCTTTTAAAAAACTGGCGCAAATACTCTTTAAGTAACTTCATCAATTCAACTCCAAAAAGAAGCAACATTAAGATTCGCTTCAAATTGGAGAAAAATTTTATCATTTTCTTTTATCTTTCACTTCATTTCACAATTAACGACGAATAAATATCAATGTCACCATATTAATGGGATGGACCCTATTACGATAATGATTAGTCAACCTTCTACTACTAGTAAATACAGACTTGGGTGCAATGTAGAAACAAGAATCGTCTTGGTAATATTCCATAAAAAGAATATATAAGAGGAACAATGTTTATCAGAAGTTAGCCATGGAACTATATCTCAAGTTCTCAACATCATAATCGATATCAGCAATGGAACTAAATCTCAACATCATAATCGATATTAGCAATGGAACTAAATCTCCCTTCAGAAATTAAAGAATCTGTAAAATTTCCATTCAATTAACCATGGAACTAAATCTATGTGCTTACCTCTTTCTAGAGGCGAGCGGCACCCAACAAGCCGTAGGTGAATGAATCTTCTTCATGGGGTTCTTGCTAAAGGGCCGAGCGACATGGGGCGAAGTTGGGTGGCGTTAGTGTGATGTTATGAGTCACGGTGTGCAGGAGAGGGTGACTAGGTGTCAAGGGCCGTTAGCACTCCAGGCACTCTTGACGCACATTCGGCCATGCAACTGCTCAATTAAGCTGACCAACAACCTTCGTCGACAAATGCTGGACTCTGCAGCCTTAGAGTTTTTAGGCATAAGTCTTTTGTCTTGTACGTCTTGCATACATGTAAATACTTTTGTTTACTCAAGGGGGACTTTATACTTCCTGAGGTGCAATTTTCAACCTTTTCAGCATTTAGTGTTGTGAACAGGAAAAAACTTTTGAGTATTGCGAACCTTGGTGTAGTCTACGTGATAATGTCTCCATCAAGGCGATCCCTTTACACTAACATCATTTATACAATGTTTAATTACTTTCTACTATCAATGAAATCCACATTCTGAATTTGTGCTCAATTTACTACTTTCGTACTACACCTTGCTTGTTTGTGTTGCTGTTCTCAGATTTCGTGTTTTTATTCTTGTCGGTGCTCTATGCAATTGTCATCAAGAACTCTGTTGGTGTGCTTTCGGGCGGAAGTAGTCGTTTACTGCAGAGTACTAGCCACATAGTGCCCCTTTCTCTGCATTGTGGAAGACACCCCGTGAGAGGCTGTATCAGAGCATCGGTATCTAACCCCATGGAGCCGAGGTAGATTGTTGTGACCCACAGAAGTTCTGCGGGAATATCGGGCAAGATGCTGAGAGCCGAGATCGGTGGTGTCGCCCAGAGGATGAAAATCTTAGTTGAGTAAGATGGTGATGAATTTGGAGGACAAGGTCTCTTACCGAGAAGAGATCATGATGCCAAATTCCGAACTAGAGGAATGTCGGCAGGTGGTTCAAGAAATGGCCGGTGTCTTTGGAGGTCGTGGCATTGCTGATATGAGACATGAGATAGAACAAATGTCTATTTAGATTAGTCTGCTCCAACGTTTGATGAGCAACGCCTCTGTTGTTGCTCACGATCATGGTGTAAAGTTTTCGATTCTTGAACCGAAGACCTATAGTGGTATTCGTGGAAGACAATATTTTCTTTTTGATATTGAACAATATTTTCTTGCTGCAAACGTGGAAGACAATGCGAGGAAGGTGACGATTGAGATGATATACTTGATTAGTGATGCCAAACTATGGTGCCGCACCAAATATGCTGAGATTTAGGCCAACCAAGTGCGCCTAGACTTTTGGTCCCTTCTTCAAGAAGCGATTTCAAGAGCAGTTCTTCTAGAGAGCGCAATGTATAATGCCAAGCGGGCATTAGGAAGTTGGAACATACAACCTCCGTGCGAGATTAAGTGAAAGCCTTTCGACGTTGATGTTGGATATCCGAGATATATCACAAAAGGATAAGCTCTTCACCTTCATGAAAAACCTAAAATCAGGGCACTTCTTAAGTTGCAGTGTCAATGGGTCTGATTTCGGATCAACTATAGCAGTGGTCGAACGCTTAACAAATTTCAATCCTGAGAACCGGAGGAAAAAGCAAGCTACATTTAACCTTGCACAAAATAAGCCAGGAGGAGCAAAGTCGTCTAGGAGTAATTCCAATAGAGGTGGGAGAGATCGGAAGCCCCACACAAGAGTAGTTCGGAGAACAAAAAAAGGGTGCCATAGAAGAGTAGCGGATGCTTCCTGTGCGACGGCCTGCATAGATACCAGGACTGCCCAAAGAAATAGTTGTTGAACGCACAGACGACCTTTACTGGCAAGGGGTTGTTCGCAAAGCTAGTGGATTCACAAGTATCTATGAGTTCCGAGAATGAACCGAAGGAGAACTATGACAACATGGGTGTCATCTCTCAATGGTGCAACACATTGTCCCATCAAGTAGATGTAAGAAGACGATGCCACCCCGGGCAAGAAAGACTGTACCGACTCTAATTGGGAGCCATTCTGAAAAGAAAACACAGCCCCGAACATCTAAGAAGAAATGGCTAATGTTATTTGATGTGAAGATCCATGGTAAGCCAATCCGTGCCATGATCAATACTAGAGTTACCCACAACTACCTTGCAAGCGCCAAAGTGGAGGGATTCGGGCTCATGTTAGGGAAGGGAGTTAGTTGGGTGAAAGTGTTTAACTTGACCGATAACCTATTGCTAGTGTGGCCAAATCTGTGCTGACCAAGATTGGTCCTTTCAAGAGCAAAACCAATATTTCTGTTGTGGTGATGGATGATTTCAAGCTCATCCTTAGGCTTGAGTTTTTGAGAGATACACATACCTTAATTAGCATGTTGATTCATTTATGATGCTGAGAATCAAACCTTATATCATCCCCACACTGGCCGGGCGGACTGGCGAGAAAAATCTTTCGGCAATGCAGTTCGAGAAGGGGTGCAAGCGGAATGAACCATCCTAATTGTGCACCATTTGATTTGAGGAAATTGAATAAGCGTCAAGGCTCATCCCTAGCGTGATTAAAAAAGTTGTTGAAGGAGTTCGAGGATGTGATGCCAGACTAGTTACCTCCGAATCTACCACTGAAGAGGACAGTGGATCACGAAATCGAGTTGGTACCTGGCACGAAACCTCCCGCCAGGGCACTATATAGAATGTCACAGCCTGAGCTTGGAGCTTAGGAAGCAATTGAAGGATATGTTGGAGAGTGGCATTATCAAGCCCACTAAGTAATTGTATGGTGGGACATGTGCTGTTCCAAAAGAAGGCCGACGGTTCCTTACGTATGTGTTGACACTATCGAGCGCTAAATAAAATCACTATGAAGAATAAATACCCTATACCACTTGTAACAAATTGCTTCGACCATCTAAGCCAGGCGAAATATTTTTACGAAGATAGAGACTTGAGGTCGGGCTATTGGCAAGTTGAAATAAAAGAGCAATGACGTGAAGACAATAGTGGTAATGAGGTATAGAGCTTTCGAGTTTCTTGTCATGGTTTTCGGCCTGACAACCACTCCAGCAACCTTTAGCACTCTGATGAACCAGATACTCCACAGTTTGTTGACGAGTTTGTGGTGGTGTACAACTAGGATGATATTGTTATCTAGAGTAGAACCTTGGCCAAACACGTAGAGAATCTGCGGCAGGTTCTGGTGATACTCCTCGAGCACGAGTTCTATGTGAAGGTGCCGAAATGCTCGTTTGCTTATGAGACTATCAGTTTTTTGGACACATTGTGGAGAGGGGAGATTCAGATGGACTCCAAGAAAATTTAGGCTACCAAGGCTACTTAGAGATACATCAACCCATGACGGATTTATTAAAGAATACGAAAAGGCTACTCATTTATAATAGACATGATTCTTTGTTATATTCCACTTATATAATTTCAAATTTACAACAATATAGGAGGGACAATACAAAAAAAATATCTTTTTATGTGAGGAAATTAAATTTTATCATATATAATATATTAAATGCGAGGAGATAAATTTTCGTCACATTATATAATACAAATTGTGACCACTTTTAATTTTCTCATTATAGCATGCATCTGTCGTAAAGAAATTTTATTTGTCACAAATATGTATAATTTCCTCACAATAAATATTGATAAAATGTGACAACTTTGTTTTCCTCACATTACATATTTCCCACTTTTCTTAATTTATTCCCTATAAAAACTTTTTAAGTCTTTTTAAATTTTTCATTTTTTTCTATTTTTAATAAATTAATATGAGGAATTAAATTTGTCACATATATACACAACCTAAAAACTATCTAAAATTACATAATATTCTTTTTATTCTTCCATCAAATCTCCCTTCTCGTTTATCGTTATTTTCCTTTTCCCTTTCTCTTTCTTCAACCAAGACCGATTTCTCTTTCTCTCTTTACACCTTCATCTTTGCAAGTGATTACGCCATTGAGATTACCATACAAAGTTCCAAGTTTCCATCCGAATCTCGTCAAAGGCGGTGGGTTTCTTTGGTGCAAAACTGATACGGTAATTTCATCTTTTGCCACCCAAATGATTTATTTCGTTGTAGATGAAGTTACTATGTCAATTCTAACCTTGAATTTTTTCTTTGCATATTATAATCACTAGTTGATTTATCTTTTTTTTTCTAAGTGTTTAGGTTGTGGATTTTAGTAGTATCGGTGGGTTTTCTTGGTCGGCACAAATTGATTACTCTACTACAGGTAATTTCATCTATTTACGCCCAAAATATTCTGTGGTAAATGAAGTTACTGTGTCAATTCTCACATTCAATTCATTATTTGCACATGATAATCATTAGTTGCTTTATCTGCTTTCAAGTGTGTAGGTTGTGATTTTGATGGTTAGTTTCAGCTATATGCGCGTGGGTGGGGTGAAATTTGGAATTTTTTGTTGATTTTTTGTGAAATTTGGGGTGAAACAGAACAGGGGCTGTTTCTGCATTATATCGGAGGCTGATGCTTGTTTCTGCTAGATAAAATTTGCAGCAGAAACAACCTCTAAAGTCTAAACAGAGGTTGGATCAGAAAACTAGAGGCTGCCTCTAGTTTTCTGATCCAACCTCTGTCTAGAGTTCTCTAATTACTAGTTGTACATTTCTTGATAATGATCTAGATTATTTAAAATGTATTTTCATGGTGCAGTTTTAGGAGATGCCTCTGGGAATGACAATAATGAAAATTGACATATGCTAGAGAACCGTTATAGTTGATAACTTTCATAATATTTTGTTCACTATCTTCAAAGACTTAAATACTAGAAATATTTTTTTTAATATGTATAGATGTAAACATGTCATTTTTAGGTACAAGGTCATGGATAAAAGTTGGACGAGTGAGACAAATACCTTTTCTGAGTCGTACATTAAAGGTGTAGAGTTCTTTCTCAACTTTGCAAAAGAAAATGTGATGGGTCCAGACAACTTGATTCATTGTCCTTGTCATTTGTGCAACAATATAAGGTTCAAAACTCTTGATGGAGTTAAACTTGATTTGCTTACACATGGTTTCTGTATAATTATCCGGATTGGATAGGCAAAGTTGCATTACATTGCGAAGAGAAGCAAAACTCTTTCTTTATTGTATCAAAATTAATATTGTGAAACATATGTTTATAAGAGTTTATTCACTTTAGTTGAACAATGTTTTTTAGATCATTATTTTGGTGTATTCATGGATTTAAGAAATATTTTTGAAGTTAACTATTGAATTATAGATATAAGTGGAGATTTTTTTCTTCTTTTTTGTACATCTATAAGGTAAATAGAGGCAGTTTCTTTCTCTGTTTTTTTCTGTTACAGGGGTAGCATTGTAACGAGTTAAGAGAAGCAGCAATGCTGCCTCTTTTCCCCTGGAAAGGGGCAGCATTATGGCCAAATAGTTTATTACTTTTAGTTTTACCTTATTTTTATGAAATTTTATTATTATTTAATTAGGCCAAATATGGTCCTCACTCATTTTCCAGCCATGTTATATTACTGATTTACAATTTCTTTCCCAATTAGGGCTCTGCACTCCAAAACCTTCCTGTCTTCTGAATGTGAGACGCGCACTGAGCTGCCCCAAATTGAAGATGAAGCTGAAACAGTTAGACGGCCTTCTTGGTTCCCTTCAACAGTCCGAAAATCCAAAGGTCTCTCTTTCTCTCTCTCGCTCTGTAAATCTTATTCTGTGCTCTTTTGCTGCTTATTATATTTGCTTTGTACAAGACTACTGCTGTATGCTAAGTGCAATGGCATCCTCTAATTGTGTAACAGATTGAACTGGAACAATATCCAACTGGACCCCACATTGCGTCTCGGTTGCTCTACACCGTAAATATTCTCTACACCCGATTATTCTCTTTTTCTCTAATTCTCTCAAGTGCCTTTTTTGGTCATATACTATATTGATGCACTTTTTGGTTGTCAGTGTGTTTTCAATATTGTTAATAGTTCCTTTATGGGTACTTAGAGATTCCATCCTTTAGCATAATTCAGGCAGAGAATTCCTTTGGGGATGTGTCGGATAAGGTGGTGGCAGATTTTGGTTGTGGGTGCGGTACACTTGGACTGGCTGCTGGTCTTTTGGGTGCAGAGTAAGTAATTGGTTTCTCTTTAATCTGCTTCCTGGTGAGTTAGGACGTGTGCAGGTTTTGTGGCCAGTTATGTTGTGTATCATGAGGCTTATTGATGCTTCTTTTCATTGACCAGGCATGTTATTGGCTTTGATATTGCTGCGGAGTCTATTGAAATTGCATCCTTAAATGCAGATGAGCTAGAGGTACTTGGATCAAAAACAATATATTATGTGATTATGCTGTTGTTTATTTTGCTTAATCTATGATATCTTCTGGGTGCTGTTTTGTCCTAATTTTGTCATTCAATTAGGTCTTAAGTTCTAGTTTATAATTCATCTCAGAGTCCGTCTGTATTAGACATTTCGCACTATTATACGACTCTTTACTTTTCTTGATGAATTTAACTTGCAGTTAGACATGGATTTCATTCAATGTGATATCAGGAACTTAAGATTGTCAGGTAATTCTTCCTGAAGAAATTCCCTCCCACCAGGAAACAAAAAGATTCACATTATAGTAATTAAATTTAAGATGAAATGTGATGGTTGATCCAAAAGTTATTATGGGAATATAACGGGAAGCTCTCATATACTTGGGACTGGACAAAAAATGTTTCCATTCTATAAGTGAAAATGCAGCCATCAAAGCATCTTTGTTATAGGTAGACATCCTGGATGAGAAGTAAATCAAAATGCTGACAACTGCTCTTGAAGTTTGCACAGATCGAGCTATTGATACTGTAGTAATGAATCCTCCTTTTGGGACGAGGAAGAAAGGAGCTGACATGGATTTTCTGTCTATGGCTTTGAAGGTGCAATCATGAACTACATTCTGATTTATCCATGATGCTTTAATGGATATATCACCTTCTATTTTGCTTCATGCATTTGTCTTACTTCTCTGACAAATTGACAAATTGATGTCAGGTGGCTTCTGGAGCAATTTATTCCTTGCACAAGACCACAACAAGAGATGTTAGATCGCTTTATTTGGAACGTTTGATTATTTTATTGTTTCTCCATTAAATGTTATATCAAAAAATTTCTTCTGGAATAAGGGTACAATTTCATTATTCATATTGCAAATAAATCAAATATTGGTTCTTCCCTCTCTTGCCTCATGATGCTTGTTATTTGGAGTTGCAAGTTTGATTACAACCTTTGTGCAATATTTAGTTCTCCTTATGTATCGCCTGGTTGTTGGGTCTAATGACTTTTTGCTTCTATGTAAATATTGAGTTCTGCCTTCGCTCCTAGTCTAGTTCTCTGGTGCAACTGCTTTTTTCCTGGTGCTGCTATTGTGATTATCTTTGTATTTTATCCTATCCGGCTGGCAAAATGAGACTGTTGGTTTATGAAGAATTAATTCTCTCATTTCTTTTTTCTATCTTAGCACTTTCATGGATCATGGGATTGAGCTTTATTCCCTTACCTGAATCAACTGAAGATTCTCTCCACTGAAATGGATACCTTGGAGCTAACTTTGGTTTATGAGGGAAATGGATGCAACAGGAAATGTAATGGCACTTCTGAGCAAAATAGTTAGATACCAAAGTATGATCGAAATATCCAAAACCATGGAAACAGTAGTTAAAGATTACAAAAGAAGAGGATCACTGGAATTTTAAGGTTAAAATTAATACAATAAAAGCTAGAGGCTATGGGAGTTGTCATTCTCGATCACTTTGCTTCATGTACCTCTTCAATGTCCTCCACATAAATTTTTGAATTGTAAAATTTTAGTGCAGCATATGGTTCCCTGGTCTGTTGCACAGTAAATCTTATGTTCCTGTTGATGTCACTTAGACTTTCTTATGATTGTGCATTATTTGATT
Source organism: Sesamum indicum (assembly GCF_000512975.1). NCBI lineage: Eukaryota > Viridiplantae > Streptophyta > Magnoliopsida > Lamiales > Pedaliaceae > Sesamum > Sesamum indicum. The sequence goes on along the minus strand of NC_026149.1, from coordinate 5,307,752 downwards.
ATGATTAGGGATCTTTCAGAAGCATCTAACCTAGATGGTTTGAAGTCGGCTGGCCCATTAATTCACACTTTGAAGTCCTACTTTTCTGCTCTTTGTTTATAGTTTACTACATCATCTGCCCCCAACATGAAATGTTTCCAAAAGCTAATAGCAAAAACATAAGGCATAGGATATATGACACAAGGTATCTATTTGTGCAATAGTTAGGAATGTACTTAATTTCTTTGCTCTTATACACCTCTCACCATTAGATTTCCATGGACATATTCTGTCGTGCATGCATGATGACTGTTCCTATCTCTACGATATTGTATGATGATTTTAACAGATGTGAGCTTCATCTGGTTTCCATCTTATGTTCTATGTGCAGTTTTATCCAATTTTTGCCTAATTGTCATCTGCTAAATTTCTACAATTTTAGCATACCATGATATTTCTCTACTATCTTTAGTAGAATGTGAAGGAAACTCGAGCTAAATATGCTGTCATTTAATTAAATATCTACCTAATATTTTTCTTACTGCAGCACATCAAAAGAACTGCGTTAAGAGAATATAATGCAAGCACTGCCGAGGTTCTATGTGAGGTACCTCATCTTGACTTACTGTTCCCTAGTGGCATATTTTAGCACAGTCTGCTGATCCTGCATTCTTTAATTTGGTGATTTTAGCATCCATAGCAAAAATAACTCGCACCAACTTATGAGAATCCTTGAAAAACTTGTCTTTCTGTAGCTTCATTTTGATGTGCCCCAACTCTACAAATTTCACAAGAAAAAGGAGGTTGATGTAGCTGTGGACTTGTGGCGATTCGTTCCAAATAACAATCGACCAAAGCATTTGTAGAACTGTAGCAGGTACCTCTAGCTGGCCCGAAAAGATCTATAAGTATAGCATTTCCAATAGAACAATATTCTGTTGGGCAATTGAGGTTCTTTCACAGACATGATTTTGTAACCAATATATAGGGTTGATTTGCCTTTAATATCTTGTTTCCCGGATCATAAAAAAACTTATAATTTACTTTGTACTTGACTACTTGTACAGAATATCTTACTCAACACACCACAAGCATAGAGTTGAGGTGTATCGATTTGTTGCTCTCGTGCCACCTCCTTGCAGGGCCTAGGGGGCAACACAAGACATTTTATGGGTTGATGATGCTAATTGAAAATAGAGGTTTTTAGAAAACACTCCACCTCACTTATTGTAATTAAACAAAAAATTGATGTTATGATATGTAGAACAACTATATAATCGGTCAATAACTGGGCGTCTAGTGGTGTTGCGGGGGATAAGTCTTTGACCTCTAGGGGATGCATATTCTACGAGTTTTTGGGGTTCTTGGTGGGTAACCTAAGCTGGGTTGTCGAGTAGGGCTAACGGTCTCAGTTGGACCATGGAGTGGGCCTTCAAGTAATAGTTGGACTCCCCAAGTCGGCCTAATAATCATAGTTGTACTAGCAATTGGGCATTTAGGTAGATGGTTTCTAGTTGGACCATCAGACAAGGCCTTTAAGTGGATAGCTTGTAAGCTGGATTTCAGGTGGGTAGGAGGTTGCTAGGCCCAAGTAGGTGGGTAGGCCTCTAGCTATTGGGCCTCTAGCTATTGGGCCAAAGGTTTTTTGGGTATTAGCTCCGAAAGAATATCCAAATCCCCTTAAGAAGAATAGGCTTCTCTTCTGGTTTAAGTCCCATCGACCTACCTAGCAGCCCTTCTAACCCTTATCGGCGGTTTCGAGCGCCTGTTGGGTTCACCCCCATTAGTGTTGGTATTTTTCTGTTTTTGTCCTAACCAAGCCGTAGAAAATAGAATCCCCCTCTTTTTCATCCGTGATAATTGACTAAACTCTGTTGTAAACTTCTCACCTGTTCTGCACACCGCCAATAGCCCTAGCTAGATGAAAATTGCCTGGGTGGGGGCTATTCCCCTTTTCATCGCTTTGGCTTCTCTGATACCCTGTTTTCTTGTTGTGTTTGTAAGTTATGTGATCTTTTAATCCCATAATAAATGGGACCAAAGATAAAATAAGCTTAATTTATGGGAATAAAAAATGCTATACAAGATTCGAATAGAAACTTCAAATCTGCCATAATAATCTATATATATAATACCGTCGAAACAAAGCATGAACTGATATTGTCAGCACGTCGAACTCAAATTCGAATTGAATTAACTAATATATGTTCATGGTGAGGAGCTCACACGAATTCGAATTAATGACATTAATTGAAGCTGCTAGTTAAGTTCTACGCACATATAATCTGAAGAAAACGCATAGCATCAGAAGCAGTCAGCCTTCGATTTTCTTTAGCAGATTGACTGCTCGTGATGTTATATCATTTCTTATGACAGTTTTCTGGTGTGCATTCTCTCATCATTAGTTTTTATCGAAAGTTTGCACCAAACGCTGGAGCCCAGTAATCAGCTCCATTGTCACTCCCCACGTGAAGTGTGCAAGATATTGGAACCAGGCACAGCCCTCTACTCCTCAAATCCTTCTTTGCTTCTTCATCACATTCCTACAATCCCATCAAGAAAAAAGTCAACAAAAACTAAATACATAATCCCCATGTTGGGAAAAATTGCAATTATGCTAATTTTAGTCCTTGTTAGAACCCAATCTAACAATTAGACCATGCAATTTAAAGAAATTGATACATTTGAGGGTAATGAACTCATTGAAAATTGTTAATTTAGTTGAAATTTGGTACGTGCGCCTCACATTATATATGCCAAAATTCTAGTCAAATAATTGCAATTTTAACTGACTTTTTGCTTACTAAATATGCCAGTTATTCCAAATTATTGGGATTAATTATCGAATTGAATTCCAATTGAACTAATTATCACCCCATTATAGTTAGGGGTCAAAATTGCAATTTTTTCTATAAATTAATGGCACCAAAATATTTATATGTAAAACTTTGTCAGAAAAAAAAAAAAAAGTAATCTTTTTACTGAGTTATTGAGAAAATAGTGAAGACAACTATAAGGCATGACAATTGTAGTCCTGTTGGAATTAATTTGGCATATTAAACTCTGTAATTTTAAAAAAAATTGGCAGAAGGATAAAACCCGCCCTAAATTGAAAACCTAACTGGAATTCAGAATGCCCTCCTCACATGAACCCAGATGTCCAAAGTGTAATGTGCGTCGAATTTTGTTCTTAATGCGTTAAATCTTTAAAATTGTAGGGTCGAACTATTAAATTAAATTTATAGCAGGACCAAAATTGCTACCTCCTTTAATACCGAACCAAAATTGTAATTTTCCTTTCCATGTTATCAAAGTAACAAAACATAAAGATAGAACCAAATAAAGGCAAAATATTTAACTATAGTACCTCAGATATTCCTTTCCTCTTTATGCAGTTTTCATTCATCAGCTGCACAAACAGAGAAATAAATAATGAGAAGAAGAGCAAAGACTAGGTAATTTTTCAGATTCAGAGGGGAATTAAAGATAATTTATATATTGAAGGGGCTCAATTATTAAAAAGTGGAGAATAATGCTGAAAAGCTACTGCTTTCTGCAGTTCAAATTCTTTGCAGAAAAGTTGAGACATTAATAATTAATTAAATCTGGAAGGTTTGAAATTAAGAAGCAATCACAAATGGAGCTCCCCGGGAAAGTCTTTTGAGGAGGTAATGGATCCAATAAAGCATATATATATACCTGGCCAGAGTCCTCTGGAAATAAACAATTCCTCTCCCCTTGAACCTGAAAAAGTTTTCATATTCTTTAGACAATCTATAATTTCAAACTTGAAAGTTGATAAGTCACATTCCAAGTGTATGCATAATATTTTTTTTGAAAATTGTTTAAAATATAAAAAAATTATGTATTTTTAATTATTCGGGATTTTTTTATATGAAAAAAGTATACGAAATAATAAGTTAATAAAAATTTTGGACTTATAAAAAAATTTAATAAACAAAGATAATGGAATGATGTTGGCTTTGAGAAAAAATACATGTAAAAATTAGAAAAAAATCTATTAAAAATAGTTATGCGGAATGACAATTGCAATACAATATATATATATGTATAATTGTATATAATATAAATGATGAAAAAATATTTATCACACGTCCGTTGTTATCTAGTGACGTTAGATCCACACAAGTATTGTATATATATGGTCCTATTTTTTACTTATAATTTAATTTAATTATAGTTTTTAATCTAAAAAAGAATGCACAATGATAACTTATTTTTTATAACATCAATGTGGTTAATACAAAAGTGTGATAAAAAATTCATATAAATTATAAATCATGCTCACTTGCACATGTTCTTTTCTAGTTAGATATCATATACATAAACACCACATTCACACAAAGACACAAAAGATGTGTGTATATATATATGTATATATATCTAGAGCGAGAGAGAGCACACACACACACACACAGAGAGAGAGAGAGAGAGAGAGAGAGAGAGAGAGAGAGAGAGAGATGAAGATGTAGGTAGGTAGGTTTCTTACAGGGTGTTGTTGCCTCGTGGTTCCAGATCCACTGCCCAAGTACGGCAGACTTAGGGCCTGCATAATTCAAGGGGGATCAATGAAGAAGAATGTTTAGAAACAAAAGACTCATCACCGAAACTCAAGAGCTGTTGCCCAAAATATTGAAAGAGAATAGAAACGTCACCTCAATTTGACTCTGAAGGAATCTAATGTATCCAATAGCTTCTAACAGGACAGAAGCTGTGTCAGTCTGCAAAAGATTAAAAAAGAGTCATTTCCCCACCCAAAAAAAAAAAAGAATAACCCTATTATGTCCTCTCTCTCTCTCTCTCTCTCTCTCTCTCTCTCTCTCTCTCTCTCTCTCTCTCTCTCTCCTTTTATTTTCAGTAAAGAATTCTCTCAGATCAAATTAAACCCTAAAGATGAAAAGGGTTAAAAAGCGAAGATGGGTGGCTGTGATCTTTATAAAGATCTTCTTACTACGCTCTTTTCCGTAATAATGGCCTAAACCCAATTTAACAACTTATGTGCTTGGAGTTTACCTTGCCAAATGGGGAAACAAGCTGGTGGAGGGCTGTAATTCTGTCGCCCAGTTTTTCTTTCCTCACCTGATGTCAAAGTACAATTAAACCACTATAAAGATGTGATCGAAGTAGAGAGACTTTGTGCAAATTCATATACATAAATATATATATATATATATATGTGTATGTAGAGAGACTTTGTGCAAATTCATATACATAAATATATATATATATGTGTATGTATATATGTTTCAACAGAGATATGATTCTTTCTTGTGTGTGGACTATATAAGAGATACCCAAAGAATAAGCAAGTGAGAAGATGACGACAATCAAGAAAGACAACAGTTAAGTTCCAAAAACGAAAAGGAGAGATTGAGAAACGAAAACAGCCTGCTATAGGGAATGTTTGAGAAAGAAAGAGTGCATAATTGAGCAGCCAATTTGCCAGCTTTAGTTTACCTTGAATGTAGACTGGGCTGAAGAAGGTTGAATTCTGGCTTTCTTGGCTGCCCCACCTGTGACCATGCTGCTGTTGCACTTCACAATAAAGTAAAACATGTCAAAAGATTCATCATCTTAGGTGACCAAAACTTTTTTCAGATCTATGATTAAGCTTAAGCAATTTGCTGCAACGACGGTACGAAACTATTTTAGTTCTTGGAATCAACAGATTAATCCAGTACTGATCTTTGCATGAGTGAAGAATTAGAAGGTTTTAGCCCGGATGAGAGTGGACTCTGTCTTTTTCCCCCAGCCCATGTTTTCTTTCAAGAATGGGAAGATATTGGTATATATGCCTAAAATTAAGCAAGAATGAAGAATCTGGGAAGGATGAATTAGCCCCAGATGATTAGACTATGAAATATGTATTTCAGAAACCCTAGTTGCGAGTGTGTTTTAGTTGTACCTCAGATGAAGGATCTTGGTGTGGGTGCTTCAAATCTGAGGATTTCGGAGAGAAATCGAGCATGTTATTGCTCAAAGTGGTAACACATGACTTGGGAGATGAAGCAGAAACAATCTGATGCGACCAGCAGTTAGTGGGTTTTGCGGACTGGAATTCCACATTTCCAGGGCCGTACGTGTAGGAACTTGCCGAGGTTTCTTGCTTTAAGGTATCTACGGCGCAGCTGTTTGAGGTGTGATTCAGGAGTTGTTGCTCCCAATTCTCCAGCTTCTTAGCCTGCATATGGCTCAAACCAGGCTTGTCTTCCTCGCCAACTAATCCTCCTCTACGCAACCAAGTGAAAAGAAATCAGTTCTATCATCATCAACATCACAAGACGATTAGATAGATATAACTTGTAGGTTTATGGAACGAAGGAAAGAAGGCAATCTAAGAGAAGAGAGAGAGAGATGGAAAGTGAGACTTTCATGATTTAACTGTAGAGTTATGAGCTTTGTAAGCTGATACATGTAATATATGAAATTTGTATGAAAATATATATTGGCCTTCACGATGATGGAAGTCCAATTACCAGGACAGTGCATGAATCAAGAAAAATAGATTTGAGAGAGAGATGTGAATGTACAGGAGTAGTTGGCTCCATGATTCAGGGAGCTCCTGGGAATCATTCCATGAGGAAGTAGCAAGGAGCGGTGGTGTTAGATGATGAGGGAAGTGATGGTGCGGCGGAGCAGCCAAGAAAGAGTGGTGTTGATGGTAGTGGGGGGGAGGCCTCATGCTGTTGATGTTCCACCAGGTGGGGCTGCCGGAAGCCACCATCTGCTGCACCGGTGAGCTCTGTACAACTCCTTGATTCATAGCTAGCTTTTTGAATCCCTTTTTCTTTACCCTCTCAAGTTGAAAGATTGATAATCAATGTCTCCTCCTCTTTCACTTTCTCAACTCCCCCTTTTGGTTTGTCTTTCACTTTCACTTTTCCTTTTTTTTCTTGGGAGCTCTTGAAGAGGTCCTTGTACAAACTTTTCTTGAGGGTCTCTTCTACACTTGATTAAGTAGGAGAGAGAGAGAGAAGAGAGAGAGAGAGAGAGAGAGAGAGAAGAACTATGAATCATCCATGGGGTTTTGAGAAGCTTTGTCTTTGTGTCCTCTCTTTCTTTTATTTCCTTTCTTTATTGCTTCCCTTTTTCTTTTCTATGATTTTTTCTTTTCCTTTGCTTTTGCTTTATCACCAAAGTGGTGGAAAAAGGTGGTACCTTTTTTTCTCAGGTAAAAATATACATACTATATGAATTATACTAAAATTATATATATAAAAAAATTCTTACATGAACCAAAATTTAGTAGTTGAATTAAATAAATTATAAAAAAATATATTATATTTATTATGTGATTGATAATTTTTTTTAAATTATACACTAATCACATAACAAATATATTATACTTATCATATAATTGATATAAATTTGATCGAATTAAATTTGGATATGTTTTGCTAATCTCGCAGCAATCACACCATGCTTTTATGTATTGAGAGGTTTAATTTTCCACAAGTAAGCCGACATCGATTAGGGAGAGGTCACCCATAAAGTTCAACTGTATCTCTGTACTTTCTATATATATATATATATAATTAAAAAAGATAGGTGTTTTCTAATTCTATGATCTGATAATTTTTTTTATTTTTCAAATCATCGCACTATTTCTTTTATTTCTTTTATTGTCAATTTCTCATTTTTCCTGTTCTCAATTTCATTTATTTTTTGTATTTCCTCACTCGTTTATTCAATATTTTTTTTTGTATTTTCTTTTATTTTTAATTTATTCAATTAAAAAATATACTTTTAAAATAATAAATATTTTTTAATAAAATTCTACAAAAAATTATGCACTCATATTTGAGCAGTGTCACATACACTAACACTAATTATAGAAATGGTTTAATTGAGGAGCAATTTAAAGAAAGTATACACTTGTCCAAAAAGAATAATTAATTAAAACTGTTTAGTATCTAATTATGACAAGTTCAATCTGATAATTAATATTATTTTTCCCAAACCTAGCTGGAGTAATTAGTCGTGTCACTCGGATATATATATATATATGGAAAAAATATTTTTTTAGTCCGTTAAGTGTGCCCAATTATAGTTTTAGTCTTATAAGTATGCCCATTTTTTATTAACTCCAGTAACTTGGAAAATTGATTAGTTTTAGTCCTCCGGTCGATTGGATTTATAATTTGCGCCGGAAAAGTGACATGGCATGACACCTAAATGCGTTTTTATTGATTTATAATCCTATGTGGCTAAAATTATGATGTGGAAGACAAGTTGGCCATCTTTTGTGCAAGTTTGAAGAAGAAAAGTCACATTTCTTTCCTCCAAAAGATGGCCAACTTGTCTTCCACATCATATATATATATAGTTCTATGCAATTCTTAATACCTCGTATGCTATGTGAAATTAATTGGATCACATGATAATTAAATACATTAATTAATTCAAAAAAAACATAAAACATACAATTTTACTACTTAATTTTGATGGAAAAAGAAACAGGGTTGGGACAGATTAAAGTTAACATCATTGTCGATATCATTTTCTATTTCTTCTCTATCATCATCATCACAATTTACTCCTTTTGTTGTTGCTACCTTTGTTTCTGGCATAGATGTTGCTCGTATTATATTAATTCATTAGGGATACATTCTCCCTTAAAAAATTTGGTATAATTATACGTAAATTTTCTGTACATGATTTGAAAAATTATAGTTAGTATATCTGAGATTTGCTTTCGTCTAACAAATAGATCCCCACTAATTAAAATTCACTAAACTTATTAATATTAACGAAATAACTGAAAGAAAATCAATATTTACCCTCGATTGACTTATTACTGATTTATTACACGTCAAACAAATCTTTTGTGACTAGACTACCTTTGTAACGGTGAAAATATACCTCCTCATATGCATTAACGTATGAAGATATATAGCGATAATTTGATCATAATAAGATTTATTTGACTTGAAACAAATCAATAATAAGTCAATCGGTGAATATAGAATTTTATCCAATTTTTTTGTTAATATCATCAAATTCAATGAATTTTTACTAATGGAGGAAATTATTTGTTAGATAGAAACTAATTTCAGGAGTACTAGATGTAATTTTTCAAATTTCAAAAAATTTATATATAATTATAACAAATCTCAGGAAACTGAACGGTAGTTATCCCTATTTATTAATTATTAGGGTAAATCGCATAGTGCTTTTCTAAACTTTAATATAGTTATAAATATATCTTCTTATTATTTATAAAATTACCAATAATCTTATGAAAGTAATTACGTCCACATCCAAAAATGCATGAATCTATTCTTCTATTAATTAGCTTTCATTAGGACTACCTTAAGATTTTGCATTTGCACTGTCATAAATGCCTTTTTAAATCCTAAGTTATATTTTTACACACTTTTACATTTGTAAGGACTAAAATGTCCTTTTTAAATTGTACAAAGCATAATCGTAGAGAGGCAAATGCACGACATCAGATTCCCTAACGTTTTTCCTAAATGTAAAAAGCTGACATTCCACGTAACTTATAGTTCAAAGGTTACATAATTATGTCGTTATCGTATGTCAAAATATTAGGGGTATTAATAATCTCTAAAATAACTAAAAATTATTTATAATTATATTAAATATTAAAATTTTTTGATGTAATTTACCCACATCATTGTCATTATTAATTTACATTTTACCATGCACCATTAAATAAATTATCTAATAATTAGTGCAGTATTTTCAATCATATAATTTCCTGTATACTAATTATTAATATTCTTAGAATTTTTTCTTGCAAGGAACATCTCAAAATAATATTGCACTTTGTGAAATTACTACCATTTAATATATAGAGTAATTGTATAAAACTTTTTTAATTTTTTATTTTCCATACTATATTCTTTTATAATTTAGTCCTTAATTTATTTTACATGAATTTTTAAACACTCCCAAAATTAAATTTTTTCGACACATTTAATCCCATCACTAAACTTCGTTCAAAAAATAGACGGCATAAATCACATAACTGTTATATTGGGACCAGAAGTATAGACCTTCCTATCATGTGGAACTAAAAATATAATTTATTTTTATTAATTGCCTTATTATTTATTTAATCACCAAATGATAGCCGCGATATAAATAATTTTAAATAATAATATCGATTCATGTATCTACAACTCTTTTAGAAGTCGCATTAAACCTATCCCAAAAATACTGCTACAATCATTTAACTAAATTGATCTTATAAGTCCGTGTCGGGAAATTTTGAGTATATTTTGTGTTTTTGTAATTACAGCTATACAAAATTCATGTAGATAAGTAATTTTGTATATATTCATAGTGCTAAAAAAATGTTTATTATCGACGACTTTTTACGAGGCTAACACTTTAAAAAATGAAATTTAACTTCAAGATTAAAATATAAAATAATTAGACCAAATATAAAATATAAAGTTGAGAATTATTGTCATTAAATGCAAATTTGAAAATTAAAGTTGAGATCTAATAAATAAATTTAAAATTATGAGTTTAAATACATCAGATATTTAAATATTTGACATTAAACGTGTGTTTATTGTAAAGAATATTTATTGCATTTAATGTCAGTTTATTGTAATAGACTTTTGTTGCATTTAATATACGTTTATTATAATGGGCATTTGTCCCACATAATTTGAATTTTTTTTATTATCAATTTATTGTACTATGAATTTTTTAATTGACCTAATGTATTTATTAATTTATTGATAGTAATATAATACGTAAATACAATTTCTGTAAAAAAAATAAAAAATAAAAATAAATAATAGGCTCAAGCGAACAAGTTTTTACCTCAACTAACCAAGTTGCTTGGAAAAGGTTATATGTACTTGTAATTCACCAAACATGGTGGGACCCACCTTACTGTATAATGCTATCCTTTGCTGACGCTAGCATGACACTCATCTGACGTCATTATAACAACATAAACAAAATTGAGAAAATAGAATATACATATATATATATATATATATATATAATCTAAAACTATTAATAAAACAGGCGCACTGTTTCTACCAAACTGTTTGGTATAAATTAAGGTTTAATAGTAATTTTGATCCTATCAAAATAAAAAATTATATTTTAATTTAGTCTTGTGTAAATAGGTATTGACAATTTTTTTTTTATTTGAAGCGATGAAATATTATTAATTGAAAAAACTCGAAAATTATTATTTTTGTCAGATATCAATACATAGCAAAAAAAATTATAGTAATCATATTTTGATCAATAACACCACATCCTGCAAATAATGGGGGCTCAAACACATGACCTTTAAAGTTATGGAATCTCAATTTTGCTATGCTTTATCGGCTGATATTGACAATTAAGGACATTAATTCTAGAGTATTCGTAAATTGAGAATAAATTTACTAAAAATTGCTCAACTGATTTTTCAGTGAAACATAATGATGTGGACTTTTAAATATTGAAGGTGGGACAGATCCTGTCTATGTGGAATCCAAGTAGACAAAAGACAAAATTGTCCCACTTTCGATTTTCAAAAGTCCACATCACTATTTTTTATCAAATCCAAAATTCCGATGCATATAAAAAAATTTGAAACCATGACCTCTAAAATTATAGTACTTCAATTTTGTCAATTGAACCAAACCTCATTTGCACCTATAAGTTAATTATGATCTCTTTCAATTGTTTAAATCCAAATCATTATATGCTCTATTAGAAATTTTTTTCCTTATAAATCGATTACAATTCATTAATATCGAATATTTATATTTAACAATTATCGATAATTACAATAATTATATACTAATAATTAATATGACATTATTATATTTGGTCAACAACTACTATTAAAATAGAACGACACCTACTATTAAATTATAATAACATCCGACACATTAGCCATGGGCCTCAACTTCGTCAATTAAGTTAGACTTCATTGACATACTCTGTCAGATACTTGTAAATTAATTTTCTGGCGTTTTATTTGCATATTTATTGTTATTCCGTTTATCAATTAATTTATGAATATTTTATTATAATTTTATGGTTTTGTGAGGCGTATTTGGGCCATTAATTGTTATAATGAATATATTTTCACAGGGCCACAAGTAAATAAGACGTTCTCCATTCATTAACAAGAAGATAATCATAATTTTAGAATAACGATATATAGTATCGTGAATTTTTTATTTTTTTTGTGTTTTTAATTACGAGATGTTTTTTTTTTTCTGTAATTTACACATGATTTTGTGGATTATTTCTTGATTTATACATACATTTATTATTTAGATATATAATTCTTATGATATAATTAATATATCTTATTTTATAATTTTTATAGACAGATTGCACATTATCCACTTTATATTAGCAAATTAATCATAATTTTGTAAATTGAACATGCCTTAAATATAAAATTAATTGAAAAAATAATAGTATATCATGCAAATTAATTATAAATGAGACGCAATGTGTGTATATATGTATATTGTTCCGAGAAAACTAAGATTATTATATTTAATTCATAACAACTTTTATTGAAGATTTAATTATTATAGAAATGTTGATCAGTAAATAATATTAATAAGATTCCTGTGCAGATCCATATGGTAATTTATTTGAATTAATTATACCCTTCATCTCATAAAGTAATTATTCTCTCTCTCTCTCTATCTCAATCACAAATAATAATATGGACTAAAACTGCCTTTCTAAAGTTGCAGAGGGGTAAAATTGTCTAAAAATCTGCCAAATGACTAAAAGTAAGCAATTTCGTAAGTTACTGGACCTAAACAAAATGGACTTAGTTATCGGACTAAAATTAAAATTAGGCATACTTAACAAACTAAAATAATACTTTTCCCAATTTAAGATGTGATTTATATGTAGGAATGGAGTGGGAATTGAATGAGCATTTTCAAATTCATTCTTACGTCTTGATTGGTATTAGTTTCTTGTATTAATTTAATATTTAGTTTTAATTGCTATTAAATTTAAATATTTTTGGTATTTACTATTAAAAAATAATTATATATGCACGCTAAGAAAACAATGATATCACTTTGACATATTAATTCAAAAAATTTCTTTAAGTGGACGGGGTGCTGGATAAATAATGGTAGATACACTGATTAAGTACGTTAGTCCATTTAATTATTTGAATTATTCTTTTATATTTTGGCAGAAAAATATAATTTGTATCAATAAATTATTTATTACGTAAATATATAATTTATATATATAAAAATATATTAATCAATAATATATGAGATGTTTTATAAATTGCTTAGAAACTTCCGTAAGTAATTTTGAAAACACTGTTGTTATATAATTGAACTCAACATACTCATTAAATCATGAATAAATATTTTTTAAAAAAAAACTACAAAAGAGAAAATGCAGCCATAAAAATAATTTAATTTTTTATTGCATATTAATACAACTTATATTTGATATTTTATTAAAATGCAATAGTTATTGTCTACTTATACATTTCAATCTATTTTGTATTTTAAATTTTTTTGCTTATTTTATCTTTTTAATGATTATAGTTTTCTTTTCTTTGCTACCCTCTTTTTTAATTAGAGATCATTATATTTACACCTCCTCACCTCTTATCTTTTTACACAAACTACCCCTGCCTTTTTAAAAATTATAAAACCACCCCTAACAGCCTTTAAAATCGCAAAATACCCCAATTGTCTTGGTCTAACTTTAATTTATTTTTTCAATAACAGAAATGCCTGCAAAGGTATTTTGTAATTACCAAAAGGTAGAGGAGCGAGGTGCCAAAGTAATGTTTATGGAATGAATAATATGACCCTGTGTATTTTTTTATTATTTATACTATTTTAGAATTTTTTATTTGAATCTCTATATAAAATTACACTTTTACAATTATAATGTTAAACTATTCAATTAACATATTAATAAAATTAATTACTGGATTATAAGTTTAAAATTAATAAAGTTATGACACTTTTATAAATTACTAAAATTATTTATTCTCTATTTTTATTGTAATTAAATTTTGTTAAAACTAATAAATTATAATTTAAAATAATTTATGTACTTTATATAAATTATATTAGAATTAATAAAATAAAATAAATTATTTATTTAAAAATATTTTCAAAACTTATTCTTTCTTTTTAATCCTATCGCCATGCCCACCCCCTAAACTCCTACATGTGCCCTCGTTTCCACCACCCCATTGTGGCCTACGGCCTCGCCCTACTTGTGCCCACCCTTTTGCTATTGAAAATCCTATCAGGATATTTAATTTGTGCATGATAGATTTTTTTATTTATAATCTGTCGAAAAATCCCATCAGAAATAAGCATTTTCTTTTTTGTTTGAATTAATTAAGTTGTTAGGAAATCACTACAAAACAATAGAAGATTAATGACAAAAAAAATTAAATGACAATTTTAATATTGTTACTAATTATATATATTTTTATTGATAAGAATGTTTAGTTTGTCACAATAATAAATTTTATAATTTTAATAATTACTATTATTTTGTAAAAATTGTAATTAGATTGAATGAGTGACAAAAATAATGTTTACAAAGTTGTCACTGAATAAATCAGTTATACATTTATAGTGACGATCCAATGACAATAAATAATTGTTATCACTATATTGTGTTGCCATTAGTTCGTCACTATAGATGTGTCATTAATTGTATTTAATGACAGTTTTATACATAAATTTTTTAGCACTAATAATAATATAGTGACAAGTATTATTACTAATATATATTTTGTGATAATTTTAAATTTATCACATAATAGTTTGTCACTAATATCATATTACTTTGTATTAAATACATTTCTGGTTATAAATAGTCATAATGAATATTTTACAAATTAATAATCAGTACTAATAATTTATATAAAATTACATTGGCAGCTACCATTTAACTTTGTGAAAATTATTAATTATTATGCGGCAAAAGAAGTCGTCTCATCACTTGATTTCATAATTTTGCATTGTTTTTGGATTAATTATACTTCCAACCCCTAAAATTAGGAAACTACACTATTTTTAGAAAAGTTTTAAAATTTACACTTTCACCTCTTCTGTGGTTTCTCCATTTACTCCATCCCTTTAGAATTTGAACGAAAATACTGATATTAGTAAAAAAGTTCAACATCAATTTCTGCCTCATTCAACATTCCCCCATTAGTATTTTTATACTTGTAAGAGAATAAATTTTATATTATTAAGTAAAAAGGGTATAATTGTAATAAATATTTTAATTTTAAATTATACCTATCAGATAAAAGTAGCCATTTATGCATGAAAAAAATAATTACTTTAGTTTTATTGTACTTTTTTTTATATATATGGGGTGAAATGTACACTATCATTGCATCTATTTTTTAAAGTACTAGATGAAATACTTGAACATGATACTTTTAGAAAATAGATGTAACAATGATCACCTCAAATATATATAGGAAATAAAATAACACCCAAAGATGACTAATTTTTGATTTACCAATGTTATTTTCCATGCAATAGCTATTGATACGAGCAGAAAGTTGCTCATACAAATACGTTCAACTTGAAATTTTTGGGCCTAATTTTTCACAAGTTCTAGAAAGCAGATATGCAAAAAAATACGTTAACAATTCGATACTCAAGTCAGTAAACGAAAATAAGAATTGAATCTGCAGAGGTGTAATTTGATATAGTAATTCAGCTTAAAAGTGCTACGAATAATTGCGTTTTATGCGTGCGAGATGTAAGGAAAAACATCACCCTTTATCTAGAGCGTAAACCCTTTTTTATATATAGTTTTTACCTCCTAATGGGTCAAGGGAACCAAATCGCCCCTGGACTCGAGAAGGTGGTTACTAAGAAACAGGCTCCAACTGTTTTGGAGAGAATTACGATTGGGAGCTTATGATTTAAGAGGATAAGTCTCTTTATGGGATAAGCTTCTCAAATTCCTAGAGAGAGGTAAAAATGACTCCAACAATCGTAATAGATCCTTGGACATCCTCCATCGCGAGCCAACTGTCATCCCTCCATGCTGTTCGACTAAGGTTCAACCATGTGTAAGGAAAATGTCTAAGTGGCTGGCGTGCACATTCCAGAGCCTTCCATGAACCTTCATAGGCCTTGGGCTTTTCTTAAGTCGGGTTGTCTCTTAGATCATGTATATTTTTGAGACATCAATTATAATTAGAGAATAATATTTTATTATAATAATATTTTTTTAATTTTATATATATATTATATTTACTCCATAACAAATATAAAAATATTACTAAGAGAATATTGAATAGCGGGTAAAAATTAAAAATTGATATATTCTTTTTAGCTAACATCAATATTATTTGTTTAAATCCTAACGTAAGTAAATGGAAAATTTTTCAAAAGAAGTGTAATTTTAATTTTTTTTAGAAAAAAGTATAATTTTTTATTTTTAAAGGAATTTCAGTGCAACTGATTTTTTTTTTAGTATATCGAATTTCAGTGCAACTGATTTAACGTTAAATGCACTAAGCCTAGTCTTCTTAAACACGTAATTACACAAATAAAACAATATTTCTCGTAAGCATAATATTGCAAGTGTTAACAAATAATATAACTTTTTTGAGCCTAAGGATAAGACACGTTGAAAGCCATGAAAATATAAACTAGGGACAAAATATTGTGCACAAATTTTGAAGTAGTCAAAATTTGGGGCTATGAGATCCCTAAACCTTAGACAACATCTAAGGGAATGATCACAAGTACCAAGGGTTTTTTGTTGTTTACCACCAAATTTCGAATTCGATATACTAAAATTATGTAATATTTTTTTTCTTGTAAAAGTATAAATAATTCATATTTTCGCCTTTTACTTGTACTTTTGGATGAGGCTGTAATTCAAACACTTACTACAAAGAATATAACATTTAATTCATCCATAGTTAATTATTATAATTAAAAATAAATAATTATTGATCATAGTTATACGATTTTTCTTGATTATTATTAAAAGATTTGTCATGGTTATAAGAATCATGCTGATATTTTTGTCACGCAGACAAAATAATTTTTCCGTCGATTTCATTTAATCATATGGTTAATAATAGTAATCTAACACGATTTTTATTTTGTAGCCAACAAAACGCGGATATTAGTAAATTTTTTTCTAAGTGTTAAACCACTATAAGAAATTGTCCCAATAGCTAAAAAACTAGAAATTAAGAAGATCGAGTAAATTAATTTATCGGCTATTAGCAACGAATTTAGAGAATTTAAATTATTGTAATTTTAAAATTAACATTAGAAATGAAATATTTTATCGATGTAACTAGAAATAAATTGTAACACTGCAAAACATCCCTTGCTAAAACAATGAAAAAGTGCCCACAAAATTTTACTAACTATAATTTCAGAAATTAGCAAAAAACCAAGATTTCGATGCTAAAATCAACGACAAACTAATTAACAAGTAAATATTTTTCTTGCCGAATTCATTGCTAACGTAAATTAATAACAAAATTTCATTATTTTACAAAAAAATTGTGTATTTTATTCATTAAACGGTCTATTCTGAACTAATTTAACATGTTTGTCATCAAAAAAAATTTAAATAATATAAACCCAAGTGGAATCACATCAACTACTCAGAAAATGACAATAAGAGGAATTGGATCTTTGCATTTGCAACTTCCAAATACAAGGAATAATATTACATGGCATATGTAGAATATAACAAGAAGAATGTTTCACAAGTACTTAATTTATTGTTTCCAATAAACTTTAATTTATCACAACACATCATTCCCTCTTGATTTTCTGTTGTTGCTAACGGACAAAAATACCCTTGAAACAAGAGAGAATGTCTCAAGTAATTTATATTATTATTATATATATGTTTATATATGGAGAGGAGTGAGAGAAGAGTATATTAAGGAGTGGGGACGTGTGTATGGTCCGTACTGCTAAAATCTTTGTCGGGGGGCGGCTTGTCTTTTTATCGGCCACACCCTTTTATTCCCTATCTCCATTTTTATAATAATTGCACCTTTCTTGTCCTCATTACAGATCACATTCCGAGACCCGAAACCTTTCTCCCTTGTCTTTTTTCCCCTCCTCATATTCCCTATGTTTTTAGGTCTTATTTAATTATCAGCTTTGCATATGATCAGATTCATGTGGTTACTATTATATATATATGTCTTCTCGAGACAACCCAATATATATAGAATTTTAAAGGAATTTTTAGAGGACGATTAATGTTGTTCCAGAACAAATTTGTAGATGATGATGATAGTTCAAATTTATTATCTTTTTCTTTTCTTTCTAATATATATATATATATATATTTAATAAGGGATGTTTAGATAATTTATCACACTATCATGGTACAAAAAAATTATATGATAATAACGAATTTTACAATTTTAGTATCGATAATAATTTTGTAAAAATTACCAGTAGCAAGTAATCTATGATAGTAATCCATCAAGCCCACTACAGATATTGGGTAACAACTAATAATTTATCTAGTGTTGTAGGTGTGATAACATAATTCCGCTCTATCCAATATTTTATCCAACTCAGTAAACAATCAATAGAAATTCATTAATTTATTGTATCTTATATTTTATCTAATCGGACCTGCAAAACATTAATTTATCCCACACATGCACAAAAGTAAAGGACCCCTGATTGCACAAAAGGAAGTTTTTAAGTAAATACGATGCTTTTTATTATTTTTATTTAAAATCGTGCTAACTGGTTTTTTCTTCTACAGGAAATAGAGTTCGGTCGGCCGCCCAAGCAAATGGAATTATTCGAGCGGTGCTACAAGAAAAAAAAGAACGACGTAGGTGGCGGTAAGTACCTATATTATTAATATTATTTTTTTAATGATTAATTTTTCGTTAAAAGTACTGACGGTTTTATATGTTTTGCAAGAGACCTTCTAGAAGATGGTGGAGGATTGTCAGCCTCAGGCCACGGTCGAGGACCGCGATGCCTCTGCCAAATCGAAGGCTTTTGTGGTGATGACGGAGTAGCAGTTGTGGCTGGATGCAGCTGGGGGCAACAAAGGATGATACATTCCCAATGCGCCCCGCATTGATGTGGATTGTGAATGACCTGTCTGCTTATGAGATGGCGTCTAGATGGAATTCACTAGTGTTATGGGGTGTCTAGTTTGTATGGAAGACACACGTACATTCTACCTGCAGAACGGTAGGTAGGCGTGCTACTTTGACTGCCACAGACAGTTCCTCCCCCTGGACCATCCATACTGTGGGAATAAGAAAGCATTCACTAAGAACCGAGTAGAAGGGAAAGTTGCATGGTCAAGATTGACGGGAGAACAAATTCGCAATTGGATTGAAGAGTTTAGTCCTGTGGTTGAAGCGTCGTTGTCATTCCCAAGCAGGTACGGTAGTGAAGATAAATAAAAGCATCTTTTGGGAGCTCGAATACTGGTCGACGCATCTGATACGACACAATCCTGATGTCATGCACGTACTGTAGTGCCCCAACAAGACTACGGAACTCGATAGCGTTAGTTAAAAGTTTACTCTTCAGGCAATGAAAGTTTAGGACTAGAAGTTGGAGTTGCAACAAGTTTTCAATTTAAAGGACGTGCAAGAGATTAGGCCTATCAATGTGCGGGTAATACCCAAACTCATACCAATGATTTTATGCTAGATCCATATCCGAACTCAATCATTTTATGTTAGACCTAGATTCTGAACCATACCCACTGAAATAAGTATTTTGGGTATGAGTAGGGTTTATACCCTAAAAAACCTAAGGAGATAATAGATCCTACATATATTTTCTTCAACTAAGATGAAAACATTGTAAGGTCCGAGAAATAATTACTGGATTGGATTAATTAGTTCGACTTGGTCAGAAATAATTAATTGGACTAATTATATAATTTGTGGGATTAATGAATTAAGTGAATTGAATACATTTAATTGATTAAGTGCATTTGAGCTTGTGGACATTCAATTGGATTGAATACTCACGTGGACTTTTTTTGTTGGGTAATTAAACTAATATAAAATAATAAGCACAAGAAAATTAGTTGTTTGACTCTATTTAATTCATTGGACAAGTTAATCAACACCGATCTAAGTAAAAGCATACCTTGCCCATGTTGATACTAGATAAAAAAAGATGAATTTTCTAAGTGAAGAAAAAACCTGAATATCGGCCATGAGCTGTTAAGAAAAACAGTGGAGAGAGTTTAGTAAGTTGGTGGAGATATGAAAGTTACCTAAAAGACTAGATCTTCCTTTCTTTTCTTCTAATTTCATTTCAACTCGTCCTCCATCATCAAGTGATACCCTAGCCGGTTTTTCTTTCTTTCATACCAAAATATTCGTCCTCCATCCCTAAGGAAGATCTGAAAATCGAAACACTCCCATCTCTTGCTTTTTTGTTTTTTGGTTTTTTGTTGTTTTTTTTATCTAGAACAAGTCAAGAATAAAGAAAATCGAGAATCAAATCGCAAGTCGTATCAATTAATATTTTGACCTGACGTCTGACCCGCATGGAAAAGTCTTTGAACACCATCATTGCGGAACGATTGTAATTTACTTTGTTTGAGAAAGAATACTGGAATTCTTTCTAACCATCACCACAAAGGACACTTCTAGTATCGGAAATGTATTCCTGAGTCGATAAACTATGTCAATTATGACTTGGTTTAAAATAATACTATGGACAAAAGATGCTACCCCATCACTTTCAACTAAGTTTTGCGAATTATTTCACAATCACGACATCAAACAAAAGAGTAAATTCCCACATATTGTGTGGGGAATTTTAGTTTCGATTGGATTGGATTAAATTTAAACAATTATGTGGTAAGTGTAATAAATTTGTCGTATAATTGATGTACAATTTAAGAAAAATGACCAATTATATAACAAATACAATACTTACTTTATAATTGATTTGACTCGATCAAACTAATTGAAACGACAATTTTTCCTAATCTACCGTGTCTAGTCATACACATACAGTCAAGTAGGATCTGCGTGAGATTCACGAACTGAGCGGCTTGTGCACGTGATTTCAGGAGTATGGGATATTTAATCTTTGTGGGTGTGTGTGTGTGTTTTTATCTGTGATGTTTTCATAATAGAGGAAAGACAAACAAAATTGTTTGGTAATTGTAGCAGACATATGTTTGGTTCTCATCACAATAGAATTAATTATTTTCACTATCGTATCATTGTACTCTAATCATGTTCAATAAGTTCTTCATGTTTAATAATTGGAGAAATGACCTTTTTCGTTCGACAACTTACGATTTGTTTACTTTTAAGTCTATTAATTATGGGATTTTGAATTGTTGATCTCAAAACTTTCTAGAAAAGTAATAATTTTGATTTAACGACACATTTTCGTTATATATGTTAAAATAAAGTACCATGTGCTTAGCACGTGCCCTTTAGAACCTCGACACTTTTAGTCCTATATGTTATAAAATTATTTCACTTTTGACCCCATAATTTTAAAAAAATAGCACTTTTGTCCCATGCACTTAATGACCGCATGGCTTTTTCCGTTAAACATCTAACGGAAAGGTTTGTTTCAGTGAACTTTGACCAATTGAAAAATTTATTTTGTTAGACGAAAGTAAATCAAGAAATATTAGATATAAAATTTATGAATAATTACACTAAATCTCAAACGAGGGAAGTGTATTTATCCATTTTCATAAAGATAATACTCAATAGGATTTGTGGTAGAAGGTGTTTTCGTTTATTAGATTGAGCGAAAGAACGTAGCAGTGATGATTATCCTTTTGGTATTGGGTTACAAATCCATAGGAGCTATACGATTTTATACGTCACGTCAAAGTCTCTTTTAGCTCTAATCATTTTATCACTTGACGGCAAAACGGAACCAGTCACAGAGGACCAACTGATGAAGAGTTGGACGAGCTCATGCTAGAACAACCAGAACGATGTTGGAGATTGACTAGCAGGCCGAGTAAGGGATCATGGTAGGGGACTCCAGGATCCAGTTTGGATCGGCTGATGTGCGGGGAGGGCATACAGACCATAATGATGCCTTTGTTTGTTTCAACCACAGTAGCTATGCTATTGTGCAAAGGATCTTTGTACATTGTGGCGGCTCGGTCGACATCTGCTTCTATCAAAGTATTGTCAGATGGATCTCATTGATGTTCGGTTGGTTCACCCTGGCCCTAAGCCAAATATCTCTTCTCCACTCATTGGGGACAGAGATATGTCCTCGAGTTACAACGTCGTACTCGGAACATGCCTTGAACACCACAGGAAAACAAAGTTCCCTGCTGGAAATGGAGTAGGAGAAGTAGGAGGTGATTAATACACAACACACAAGTGCTATGTAGAGTATATCAAAGGTGGTGTTACAATATGTTTATAAACCAATTGCTGGGATTTTGTAAACTATTCTAGCGGTCTTTGTCATTGATGATGTTAACTATGGAGAAATGAGAAGGAATCGATACAAACATGGGACGTAAATAAGCAACGAAATTGATAAAATAAAGCATGAAAGGGATCAAATTTCACGTTAATCTGGCTCGCTCTTAGTGCACTTGCACACCAACTAGTTGGTGTAATTATAAAGAGAATGAACCTCTTGAAAGAATGGAATGTTCTGGCTTGAAAAGCGCACCTCTAACAAACACTTTTGTTCCTTTGTCCATACAAGAGCAAAGTTTATTCTCTCTTTAGCAATTTCACACCAACTCTAACTTTTGTATCTCTTTGAGTCCTGCTAGTAATTCAAAAGACTATATCTAACAACACTTACTAGAAGAATTATAACATTTTAACCATAGTTAATTTCCACTATTGATAACAAATAGTTGTAGTAAATAATTATTGACCACGGTCACGCAATGGTTTTTGGTCGTGGTTTTTGTGAGAGTGGTTAAAACATTTGCCATGGCTCAAATGTTTTTACCATGACTCTTAGCCGTGACAAATAATTTTCCATGATGAAAAAGCCAGTTTTTTGCGTCGGTTTTATTTTATCGTAGTTAATAGTAGTCATGTACCATAATTTTTAACCATAATCTCTAATATTGTAGCCAATAGTAACTTTTTTTTAGTGATTTTTATGAAATAGAAAGCATTCCAGATAAACTCAAGAGAAATTTGAATCAATTCATGTTCTTGAGCTCGAAGTGGAAGAGTGAAAATATCTCTTAATGCTAGCAATCTTTCACAATTTAAAGGTAGAGTATTCTGCATCAAATACACAACATACTAAGTGTTAGTTGGTTTCTTGGTGGATTCAAGAAGTGAGAGTTAGGGATTGATTAGCATCTAACCAAATTGTCAGGAGGCATCCGACCTGTGAATGCTATTAGAGGAGCGATGTTTGGAGTTCTATGAATTTGAGAACGATCTAATTTTGTGGATAGAAAATGGTTGGGAGCATTTTTCTTTTTTTTTGACAAACTAAATCAGTAGAAGTGCGAAGGTATAAATTCGATTTAATGTTGTCGTGCTTATTTTTGACTCGCCATGATTCGTTATTCAAAATGGCAAAGGCTTGTATAATTTCAATTACGCATTATTATTTAATTGTTAAAACTTTTAAATTCTATTGCGCCTCCGTACGTATCAAAGTTCAGTGCATATGAACACAAAAAAATCTAATAGTATGGGATTTAGTTCTCGGATTTGGGGAACTTCGAAGTCACATACATGTGATGGTTGTATATATCTTCGGCTTGGCAAGAGATCAATGTGCCTTTGACGTGGTCATTATAAGCCTTGCTCAATACAATCAAAATATATAATGAGGATGGTGTGTACAAAGATAAAATCTGTCTCTTGTCATTAAAAGACAATTGAATCTCCTATGTACTCTGAAATGCATTTGAAACTATTTAAGTCTATTGCCTTGGTGAATGGTTGACTCCGGAAAGGTTCTTTATGTCGATCAATTGAGTAAATGCGTCTCGATTATTGATCATAGTTGTATAGTCAAGAATGGGAACCAATGCTCAATTTCATGTCCTAGACTTACACTAGGAGACAACTGATGGAAGGACCATACATGTTTGATACTCGAGAGCCTAAATGTTCACTCTACATTCACCTAATTTATAGTGCCATTGACCATTACTAGGCGGTCACTCATGGTAACTGGCGTTTTTGGATTAATTATTAATCAAAGGGTTATAATTCTCTTAGATTTAATTAATTAATTATATTAGACATAACCTCAAGTGAGGATGAACTTAAAGTGTCACACACAAATCACTATAAAAATAATAGAATTCATTCTAGAAAACATAAATTAATTTAGATGGTTTAAATTAATTCATAAAAGTTATAAATGATTAGATCATTTAATGGAAAAGGTCCATTAGATAGATGAACCAATATTTACTTGATTGATTTAATTAAATTTGAGTTTAGCACAATTAAATTGATTAGATTAATTTAATTAAGCTTGATTAGTTAATTGAATTAATTAATTTAAGAAGTTGGGCTTTAGTTTATTTAATTATATTAAATAAATGATGGGCTTCTGTTGAATTTTGAATTAATTAGATTAATTTAAAATATTCATTAAACCTTTGTTGTTGGGATTGAATTAATTTGACGGTTAAATTAAAACATGATTGATCCACCAAAAATGTAGTCTTAGTTGAATTTGACTTAGTCAAGGTCAAGGAGGTGTTCCTCTTTGAAGAGGAGTTAGAGACCAAGTGGAGTTCTCGGAGATCCCCACTCTGCCTCTAATAATTAATACACACTAGGTTTGTATTATTTATGATATACTACTATTTATCTTCGAGATAATTAATTAGTTTTTGCAAACTAAATTTTCTCTCTATTTCTCTCTTCTCCAAAAAAAAAAAAAAAAAAAAAACCATTAATTATGTCCATCTCAATTCTCCGTCTTTATAGTTCTTGAACTAGATTTCAAGGTTGGAACTAATAGATCCGATTCACTAATCGATAGTGCTATTTGGATCCGTATCTCCCACGAAATCAGATTCTGTTGTTTATTGTTCTATCTAGCAGTAGATCGTGATTTTTACTTCCATTCTATAGGATGGACAAATGTAAAATGGGTCTACATTGATCCCTATAGAAAGGAACAAAGCACGAAACAGTTTCAAATGAAATAAAAGAAGTATAATCTGTGGTTTGCTTATTTGCAATTTTGATTTTTGCCTCAATCCACCCACATGCTTGTTGCATGATTTATGTTATTTTTGTTTTCATTTTAAGTGCTGAACGCCTGAAAAAATCAAAATGACACCCCTTTGATTCGTATTAAGTTTGATTTAATTTACATTTCGCTGCATTATTCGCTTTTCCTGGTCATACCGATTGCTTTCAGTAACCTCTTTTACTCCAACTCCATTTCCAAGGGGGAACTTTAGCTTCATGCCGTTGGTGGAAACTAGAACATAGAAGGCGTTCGAGGCAGGTCACCCTAAAATGTCATTGTATATTGAAGACATGTCCACTATGAGGAAGCGAATCATCTTGGTCATCCTGTTGGGCTTCATACCAAGTGATAGTGGAAGCAAGATTTGTCCCAAGAGATGTATTACTACTCCTACAAAATTATATAATGAGGTGTCTACCAGATCAATTGGGGTATTGATGAGCTCCATCTGCCGATAGACTTCATAAAATAAGATACTTGTTGAGCTTCCAGAATCACAAAAATGAATTGAACAATAGAAGTAGCTAAAGTAGCAGAAATGGCAAAAACATCATTATGGGGTAAGTGAATTCCTTGTGTATCAATAGGTCCAAAGTGGATCGTGGGATCCTAGATGGGTGCTTTATGGTCAATCTTTATGATCGTTCTGGCTGCACGGGCATGTGCATTGCTGGCTCTATTGGAGTTCCCATAAATAGGTCCTCCAACTATCATGTGGATCACCTATTTGATATGTATGTTTTTGGAGCTTTGCTTCTCAACATGAACTTTTTCCTATCGATGTTCCCTCTTGGAAGGATTAGTAGGCCGCTCCTTGCTTCCATATGAATCTCGCTGGTGAGGCGCTCCTCCGCTGTTTGCAACTCCGATCTATGTCGAAATAGTCTTTTAAATAACTGACTTAGATGAATCTTGTTGTCTCTTGCCTCAGTTGGCGGAATCTATTTCTATCATGTCTATATTCCTTCGTACTTTTAGAAATATTTAGATTTGGGTACTTGCAGCCCTTCTTCAGCAACTTTGGATCACTGCAGAGCAAGATGTTTGTCTATGGCCATCAACATCCTTGTTGGGCTAGTAATGAGCGGGGTGGAAATGCTCTTTTTTTGGGTCGAGGGGGTTAAACCACCCTCGAGTTCACTCGTATTCCAGTGAGATAGGCCAACATCAACCTTTTTTTTTTTTTACTAACGAACTAATGCATGGAAAGAGAGCTAAACTCTGCAAAAGAATGTATTGATCCAGTTGGGAGCTAGTCGAAGCATTCTTGGGCAAAGTCGATTAGTATTATAAGAAAAACATGGTATTTATACTATAAATATGGTTGTGCAGTAGGGCTGCATTTTCAAACTTACGGATGTGTTCAGCTGGATCTATGGTACCATTATAAGCAGGGAGGTATGAAGGTATTCGGAAATAGGCAGGAAGTTCTTCTATCATGATATGCTCACTGAAAAGAATGCCCCGCTCAACAAGCAGGGTCTCCTTGGCTACCTGCTGGCGAAGTTCTACCATTTCCTTCTTCAGGGAGCGACAGATATCGGGGGCAGGTGCCCAACTGCTTCTTTTCCTACAAAATCAGCAGGAGTGGATCGATCCTGCTGGAGCCCAATAGAGATCCGCTCGTCCATATCTTGGTTTCCTGGAGTCCCTCCTCTCTTCAGTTGGCAAGAGGGTCCTGCTCCACTGGGTTGAGAAATACCAATTTAAGTAGGTATGTATGGAGTTGCGCTGAAGTGAGCATAAAGTTCTTTTGCCATGATGTCAGTGCTGAAAGGAATACCTAGCTCTAGGAACAGGGTTTCATTCCTTACCTTTATGTGGAACTCCACCACTTCCTTCTTGATAATCCTATTGGAATAGGTGACCAAAAACCAATTAGAACTATTTTAAGTAATGTTAACCTGATAAATATGGTAAGTATTCATGTTTGACGCATGTATCTGTTGTGCTTACCGAATTACATCAAACACTACTTTGACGTCACAACAGATGCCCACAAACCACTTAATGACCCATGTAGTTGGACTGCACATTGGATAGCGGCTATGAAACCAACTTTTGAGGGTTGGTCTAAAATGTTCCAAGTCAAGGACCATGAGATTGGGCATTGAGAGTCCTACTGAGACTTGCACTGTGTATTACATTATTGGATGAGTGCCGTGTTTCATCGGTGACAGATATTGGGCGTCTATGCAAAATCAGTGGGTTAGTTGATAAAGTGGTCAACTGACTGAACTGATTTGCGGGGATCATGATATGGAAGCCTTAGAGGCTTGGTCGGTATGACTTGAGTTCTCGGCTCCAATAGTACGGGAGTAGTCCTCAGATTTGAGTAATCACGACAGTTACGTGTATACGATGACTGTATTTTGGTTCTGTGCGAGAGGTGATTGTGTCACAGACATGATCATCATAAGCCTTATCCAGTGCAGTCGGAATATATAGCGAGGACGGTGAGTTCCAAGTAAAGGATCCGTCCCCTTTCAGTATATGACAGAGGTATTCCTATGCACTTGAAGATGCGTTAACGCTCTATAAAACTGTTGCTACAGTCGTTGATCGAATAGAAAAAAGAGATTTCTATGTCGAGAAACTTGGTGTAACGCGATCTTAAATATTAAGTATAGACGTCTAGTCCAGGATGGGAGCCGACACCTAATTCCATGCCCTAGACTAAGGCAGGGAGATGGTAGACGGAAAGACCGCACCCGTATGGACTCGAGAATCTAAAAATTCATATGGATATTTGCCTAGTCTCTAGTGCCATGGACCGTTGCTAGACGGCTATCCATGGTGATGGGTTTTCTTGATCAAGGATTAATAACAGTGTTTGACATTAGCCCAAGTTTAGCTGAAAGGTGAACCTAAATAGTCCCACACAAATCACCGAGAAGGAACGAAGAATTAATTAAGGATTAATTGCATAAGTAATTTGATTATCTACCAATGAGAGTGATCCATTGGATGGAGGAGCACAAGGATAAAATAATAGGAATAGTTTATATTGGGTTTGCCCTTATTATTTGATAAGTTAGAGTTATTAATTAATAAAGGCTTATTGAATTTATGTAGTTAATTAGATTAAATATATAATGAGCTTAATTAAGTGGATTTTAATTAAATTTTTAATTAAAATTAACTGAGCCTTGCATTCTCCATAAAATCGGCCAAGCACCCTAAATTAAGCTTGTTGGAAAATTCTAGGATAGGAAATAATTGGCTAACAATTATCACTTTTGAAAAGTGCTATGTTAGTCATTCTTTATTTGGAATCAAGAATATATTACTTTATGGATTGTAGAATAAACCAAGGCACATTCTAGTACATCCATACAAGGTATATATATTACTTATTTGGAATAACTAATAACATTACCCAACACAAAATAATTTTCCTACCTTAGAAGCTCCCATTGGCTGCCATCTCTTTTTCTACAGTTTACACACTTGGTGTATTCTTTTCTCCCTTATTCTCTTCTAGCAAATCGAGTTAAGGGATCCTATATTCCGATGTGTATGGAAGTGTCTTTAGAGGGCTTCTACGTTGAAGTATTGCATAAACGAATCAACAAAAAGAAGTTCAAAACAAATCAAGAAAAAGATAATCCTTGATTTACGTTTCTTACACTTCTCGTTTTAATTTTACCATGAGCCATGTTTTAGTTTATTGTGTACTTTATTAACTACATCAAACGCACGAAAACTCCAAAGGTATACCCCTTGGAATCATGGTTTTATCATATTCGGTTTTTAATTTATGAATTTCTTAATTTACCGCTTCCGCTTGCGCGTTCCCACCCCGATTCACTCGCATTTTCTTTGCTTACAGATGCTATATCTCAAGAGGTTCCTAGTCAATCACCTTCTCACTATTGGGGGTAAGTCAACCAATCAGAGCACATCGAGAGTAGACCTATCAACTCCATGCTCAACAGGAGTGTTGAGCTTCTCTTGCTGAGTGGATTGTCCTGCTCTACTGGTGGTTTGAACAATAAATTGGTGGGCTGCTCACAGAAGAGCAGGTTGGCGGTATTAGGCAAGGGCTACTGGATTTTTTGGAAGTGGGGGCGTTGAGGCCCGCCTAGTGCCTGTTCTGAAGGTGGAACCGAAAGACCTATAGTGAGGAGAGAAGTGTTTTTCTCAAAAGAGTCGTTATCACATCTATTGTTTGAGCTAACAATTTCCCATGCCTTTAGCTTTAGTGTTCCCCTAGACGATGCTAATGATGCGTGCCGGAGCCCAGCAGCAGCACAATGATTGAATGATTTTCAAAAACATCTTCAAATCAAGGGAGAACTAACCTACAAAATAGGGGTAAGCACTCCCATTTTAAATCAGTAAATTGATTGATTGAATTAATAATTAGAAAACTTTAAAATAACGTAAGAATAATGGTGTGATAAATAAAGTTTGGTGATAGAACATTGAATATAAGTGAAAATATGCGTGTGGTTGCAAACATTGCGCAAGGATCTTATTGTCAACCAAGAGTAAAGAGTGTACGAGAGTATGTGACATGAGTTATCATTATGACTGCAACATGCCTCTATTTATGGTTCGCTTTGGAGTAGAATTTGCAGGGTTTAGCTAACTAACCAAAAAGGGGATTGAGATTTGGATTTATCTGGATAGAGGTTTGGACACAAGCCAGATCAACCCGAGTATAGCACCCCCTACTCACTACATCTAATTATTACTATTTCATCCTTTCTTTAATCAGAACTCATTCTATAAGTAATTCTCTTTCAACCCATAAAATGAATTCTAATTTATCAATATAATATATATATATATACACCACAAAAGGTAATAGATATCCCCGAAAGTTTATATTTATCCTCACTAGATGTCCTCATGTACATAACCTCAAGTAAAATCATACCACAACTTAAAACACATATCCCGATAAAAGACCAGAATATTTAACAACCCAATAATAAAAAACTCTGGCTTCATAAGTCACGACTGACCCACCTAATAAAGACGACGGCACAACTCGAAGTCCACTGTGGCTAGTCAATGTGATCTATCTCCTCAAAAATACGTGGCAAGGAATGAGCTGCCTACTCAATAAGTATAGCCAATCAATTTATATATATACACAGGCAACAATTCACGTACATGCAGTCACATCGACAATAGCCATTCATCATATAGCAACCTCAAATATAAGCAGTAATACATACTCATAACTATAAATCAATCCATGACATAATATTCGACATTATCGTTTATTAGTTAAGGACCCCACTTACTCTAATTGGTGCACATCAGTCAATAGTTTCGCTGGCCATCATCATATCACATACAACACAGGATACCCGTTGTGTGATATCCCCACACTCTTTTACTTCAGCTGTGTAGCAATATCAGCACAGGACATCACAATAAACATGGTACCCCCACACCACCCCAGTGTGTAGCTAACAGCACAGGATATTCCCCGCTGCCCGCAATACCCCGGTACCCTACGCGCCATGGTACCTAGCTTAATTCGTATATTTTTCATATCACATTATCAATCACATCATCATCAATCGCATTTTCATAAACCATTGACTGTGTTCCCAACTAGGTAAGCATCATCTTTTATTTCAATTCACGATCATCATTCTTTTTTTTATAATAATTAAGATAAAATGTGTCATTTGAGAGGTGCAGATCAAGCCAGCCTCAAGGAAGAAGAAGAAGAACAGTGAACAGAGTTTTATCACTTTTGCTGTGCTTTTAAAATCGTGTTTGTAAAGTCACGTTTTTATAAGTGACTTGTTTATTTCCTAGCAACTTATCTAGTCAGTTTATTCTGTTAGGAAATGGCTCTATTAATTGAACACTTCCCGGTTCCTTCAGATATCAGAAATAGACTCTTTCTTCTCTGCAAACTCACTCTGTCAAATGTCTCTCTCAATTCGTATTGCTTGGTTCCATTTCAACATGGCATCAGAGCGGGTTGAGCTTTGAAACAGTAAAACCGCAGTATCAGTTTCTTGAATCAAGAAAAGCGCTGACAAAATCACTATGGAAGAAAGAAACTCTAACATAAAGAACCAAGGAAATGATAATCTTGGGATCGCTCTTGTGTCAGCACCATTAGATGGAAGGAACTATCTTTCTTGGGCAAGATCAATCGAGATTGCCCTTGGAGCAAGGCAAAAACTGGGATACATAGACGGAACGTACGAAAAACCAACTGAAGGGAAGGAGGCCATGGAACAATGGAGGAAGAATGACTACATGGTTGTATCCTGGATTCTCAATTCCATTTCAAAAGGAAATGCAGAAGCCTTCCTATATGCAAAATCAACTAGGGACTTGTGGATGGAACTGAAAATGCGGTTCGGTGAGAGCAATGAGCCCTTACTGTATCAGATACAAAGAGATATCAGCTCTATATCGCAAAGAAACATGAGTGTGGTAGAGTACTTCACCAAACTCAAAAGACTGTGGGATGAACTAATATCCCTTAATCCATTACCCGTTTGCTCTTGTGGAGCAAGCAAGAAAATCTCATACAGAATGGAGGCATATCAATTGATCCAATTTCTGATGGGACTTGGCGACCCATATGACCACGTAAGAAATCAGATTCTACATAAGGACCCCTTACCCACTGCTGCAAAAGCATACTCTATGGTACATAGAGTGGAGAAACAAAGAGAGGTTAATTCGGGCATAAGTGAAATTGAAAAAGAAGGGGTGATGGCAGTGCAAGTTCTGAACCAAGAAGACAGTCATATGCAAAGGGAAACTTCAAGAAAGCTCCCATGGACAAGAAACAGTTGCTGTGTGAACATTGCAAGAAGAGGGGCCACTTGAAGGAAGGATGTTTCGAGCTGATAGGATTTCCAAACTGGTACAAAGGCATCACTGATAAAGGAAAGACCGGGGGAAAACAATTAAACTTCAGGTCCATGAATGTAAGGGCAGAACAAGAAGCTAACAACCTGCTGACAACTCTCAACACTAAGGAAGACAAAAGATTCACAGAAATTGTGAAAAGGGAGGTACTGAAGGTAATGCAAGACCAAAGCAACAACCACATAAGTTCTAATTTCTCTGATTTTCAAGGCTATGTAGGTACTATCCCTATCACTAGTGGTGTGTCGATTATTGATAGTGGGGCTTCAGCCCACATGTGTGCTTCCATAGAATTTTTTTAAAACTGTTATGCTCTTAACAATGAAATTTCTGTAAAATTGCCTAATGGATCTAGTCAGCAAGTTAAATTTGTAGGGGAAGTTCACATCAGTGAGAACCTCATATTGAAACATGTTCTGTATGTCCCTGCATTAAGACATAACTTACTTTCAGTTAGCAAGTTATGTGAAGATGACCATTATAGTGTTCTTTTTACCAATCACACTTGCATTGGGCAGGACCCTCAGACTAGGGAAGTGAAGGCCATAGGTAGACAACAAGGGAGATTATATGTCTTAGACCAAAGACCACCAGCTCACATGCAAAATGGCCCTAAGTTGTCCACTAAAACTCAAGAAAATGTACCATCTGCTATGTGTAATCTGAACAAATGTAATTATAAGGATGATCAAGTGTTATGGCATAATAGATTAAGACATCCCAATTTTAATGTCTTGAATCATATGAAAATCTGTAAAGGTAATGCCACTCATGAAATCAGATGTGAAGTATGCCCTTTAGCAAAATTGCATAGAAAACCTTTTTCCTTGAGTGATTCTAAGACTAAATCTGTTTTTGAGTTGATTCACATTGACATATGGGGTCCATACAGAAACTATTCCATTAATAACTTTGAATACATGCTCACTATTATAGATGATTTCAGTAGGAGCACTTGGGCTTACCTCATGTTGCATAAATCACAAACTCAGTCCAAGCTAGAACAATTCTACAACATGGTGTTGACTCAATTTGAAACAAAAATAAAACAGATAAGAATTGACAATGGCACAGAATTTATTGATTAAGAATGTCAAGATTTTCTTCATAATAAGGGGATTATTCATCAAAGAACATGCATTCACACTCCACAACAAAATGGGGTTGTGGAGAGGAAACATCAGCACCTTCTACAGATTGCTAGATCACTATTGTTCCATGCTAGTTTGCCTCAGAAATTCTGGACTGAAGCTCTGTTGATGGCCACATATCTTGTGAATAGATTCCCTGCGCAAGGCCTTAATTCGAAAACTCCCTATGAACTGCTCTATAAAAGAAAACCTACATATTAACACATGAAAGTATTTGGATGTCTTTGTTTTGCTGCTAATGTCTTACCTTTTAAAAGGAAATTTGAACTAAGGGCTGCAAGGTGCATGTTTCTAGGATATGTTCAAGGGATAATAGGATATAAAATCATGAATTTGAGCACTGGAAAGATACATGTCAGTAGGGACATAATTTTTCATGAAGAAACCTTTCCCTTTAAAGGAGTGATTGATGATAATTTAGATATAGTTTGTCCTCTTCCCACTGTTAATGACATTACTGAAGATGATTATAATGAACAACCTATCTCTGCTCATCCTGAACAAGAAAGTAGGATTCCTTCCCCTAGAAGATCTAGTAGGCTTACTAACAGACCTAGATGGATGCAAGATTATGAATGATATAGTGGTGAGGATGCTGCTAACTATTAAATGACTCATGTTCATAACTGCTTTGTAGAGAAACTCACTAACATGCAGGAACCCAAGGATTATATGGAGGCTCAAAAACAACCAGAATGGAGGGAAGCCATGAGAAATGAAATCAGTGCCTTGGAGAAAAACAAAACTTGGGCTCTGACAGACTTGCCTCAGAACAAAAAGGCTATTGGTTGCAAGTGGCTTTACAAGGTAAAACTTAATCCTAATGGTACTATTGAAAGACATAAGGCTAGATTGGTGGCCAAAGGCTATAGCCAAATTGAGGGAGAGGATTACAATGACTGCTTTGCACCAATTGCAAAGGGTTGCAAAGGCAGTCATTGTAAGACTCTTCCTTGCAATAGCCATAGGAAGGGGTTGACCATTACATCACCTAGATGTGAATAATGCTTTCTTGCATCGGTATCTTGATGAAGACATATATGGAACCTCCACAAGGCTATGAAGTCCCATTAGGAAAAGTATGCAAACTAGAAAAGTCCTTGTATGAACTGAAACAAGCTTCTAGGAAGTGGAATGAAGAGTTCACTGGAAAAATGGAAAAATTTGACTTTGAACAATGCAACCATGATCATTGCTTATTCACAAAAGGTGATGGTGCTAATTTGATTGCTTTACTTGTGTATGTTGATGATATACTTATCACTGCAGCCTCTGAAGAAAACATCATGAAGATTAAAGATTACTTGGATGATCTCTTCACTGTTAAACATTTAGGAAATGCTAAATATTTCCTTGGTCTTGAATTGGCTTACTCTGAAAATGGATTAATTATTACTCATCATAAATACACTCAAGACATTATAAAGGATACAAGGATGAGTAAGGGAAAACACACTACTACACCATTGCCCCCAGGATTGAAATTTTTCTGCAGATACAGGAGCTGCACTTACAGAGCCTTCCAGATATAGAAGGCTAGTTGGGAGGCTGCTCTACTTGGGATTTACTACGCTAGACTTGTGCTATGTTGTTCAACAGTTGAGCTAGCATTTGCAGCATCCTTGTGAGAAACAAGGGGATACTGCAATGCATGTGGTCAGATACCTAAAAGGGAGTGTTTCTTCAGGACAATTTTTTCCTTCAAAAACTAATTTCTCACTTAAAGTTTTCTATGATGTAGATTGGGCTGCATGCCAATCAACAAGGAAATCACTTACCGGTTTTTGCATCTTTCTGGGAGAAACTCCCATATCATGGAAAACGAAGAAGCAAACTACGGTGGCAAGGTCATCAGCTGAAGCTGAATACCGTAGTATGGCAAGTATCACCTGTGAGGTAGTTTGGATGATCTACCTCTTACAAGCGTTGAATGTTGAAATAAAACTACCAGTGCCTTTCTTTTGCGATAACAAGGCAGCACTACATATAACAGCTAATCCTGTGTTTCATGAAAGGACAAAACACCTTGAGATAGACTGCCATGTAGTGAGGAACAAGTTCAAGGAAGGGTTAATGCCTACCTATGTCATTTCTAAACAACAAATTGCGGATATCTTCACTAAGTCACTGCCATGCAACTCTTTCCTGCATCTGAGATCCAAGTTGGCCCTGGTTAACCTTTCCCCAAGTCCAGCTTGGGAGGGGAGTGATAAAATGTGTCATTTGAGAGGTGCAGATCAAGCCAGCCTCAAGGAAGAAGAAGAAGAACAGTGAACAGAGTTTTCTCACTTCTGCTGCATTTTTAAAATCGTGTTTGTGAAGTCACGTTTTTATAAGTGACTTGTTTATTTCTTAGCAACTTATCTGGTCAGTTTATTCTGTTAGGAAATGGCTCTATTAAATGAACACTTCCCGGTTCCTTCAGATATCAGAAATACTCTCTTTCTTCTCTATAAACTCACTCTGTCAAATGTCTCTCTCAATTCGTATTGTTTGGTTCCATATCAACAAATTACTTCCTCAATAATAACTTTCAATTCGATTTCATACAACAATCAATTATACGATCACGTCATCATACCATTATCACGTCCAACTATTACAACACATATGACACATAGTAGCAATTCCACCGATTTTAAAGTAATCTAACAAATAATCAACAACTAATTATATAAACAATCAATATACGAAAGCCACGGATAATAATATAAAGTCAAGTCCACGTTCGCATCCAAGAAATCAATATATATTATATATACAATACTACACATATAGATATATATAAATCCAATTAGCTATACTTACCTTAAATTCCGAAATGCTTCGATTTCACGAGCGACTACTCAACCCTCTACTTTGTTGTCACGTTCTATAATAGATTATTATACGTATAATCAATATATTTAGAATATTATAACTCTAAATAAAATATTATATGTTCGTACATTTTCTACCAATCTTTTAGTATTCCACTTATATTAAAGTCCAACCCCTGTTGTACCTTTCTTTCAAATAACTGCCTTTTCTAAGCTTCTCAAACATATATTTAATTTATCAACTAATTCATAAGAATTCATTTAATCAAACCCCTTATATATTCATAACTATCATTTTTAATAACATCCGTAAATTATATTATCGTTAAAATCTCATTTTTCCTATTTCATAACATAATATTTCTTAAATATAATTTTCCGAGACATTTTTATGAGTTTTCTATCGATTTATCGCTACTATATAATTTAATTAAACAACAATACATAGAATTACGTATTTGGTTAATCATCCGATGGAATTGTGTAAATTAGCTATAGTAATAATTAAATCTGACAAATCTAATAATTTAATTACCCAATTATATCATTTTTATAGCAAATGTGATATTTAATTCAACATCAATTTAAATAGCCAAAATCATAAAATATTTTGATAAAATAGTACACCGTTCAATATAAACTATATTTAATAAAAAGACGAATTAAATAATATAATTATGTAAATTAATAAAAATTCAAACATAAATTACCTGTTTCTTCTTTCGCCCGCGAGGAATTGCAAATTTCTGAAGTAGAAATTTATATATATGTATATGTTATATATAGGTGTAATGAGAGAGAGGAGAAAGATGAGAGGTGGCCGCCACTCTCGTCCACTCTCTCTTCTCTTATCATTTTATATATATATATATATATATATATTTATATATACACATTATAAATAAATACTATTATTATTATTCTATTTATTTAATTAAACTTTTCTCAAAATACCCATTACGTCCTTCCCAATTTTCTTAATTAATATAATTTGCTTTCAAATATTATAACAAACTCCAATTTAATCCGTTCAAGTTTTATTATATCTGAAATTCAGTCTATAATTTGTTGACTAATTAAATTTAAATTTCTAATAATTATCAATCACTCTCCCAATTATGTGAAAAATTCTACGGACGTCATACCGAGTTCTGCAGAATCTGTTTTACTAGCTATTGAAATGTAAATCGTTGTGGATTTAGGGGTTTATTGGAGATTTTTTAGTATGATGTGTCCTAACATGTTAGAAAAATGTATAATATGGAACCCCTACTGTCTAATGAGTCATTCTACTATATTGGACTTATTTTTTTTACGTACCAAATTAGTGTAAGTATAAAAATAAGGAATTTTGATACTTTATTCATGGACCAAATGGGTCAAACTTGCTGATGCTCAGTGAAGAGCCACCACCGTTACCTTGGACATTAGAAAAAATGATTAAGGGGGTATCATACATATTGTAATACTATTTGATATTTTTAAATAATAGTACGTATTGTTAAAAACTAATTAAATTTTCAATAATTTATTAAATATGTATTCTCCAAATCACTAATTAAATGATTTTAACGTAAGAAAATTAAAAAAAAAACATTGAAGTCGTTACTCTAAATAACGTCCACAAGCTATTTATGAAAAAAAAAAATAAAATTAAGACCTTAATTATTTCCAATACAAGACTCCAAGCTATTAATTAAAAAAAATTAAATTAATACAGCTCAAGATTTATTTAAAAAAAAATAAAAGTCTTAACTTCTAGTAATGATTTCCAATAGTTTATAAAACTTTTAGTTTTATCTTATTTTTATGAAATTTTATTATTATTACAATATTAAAATAATTAGGCCAAATATGGTCCTCACTCCTCAGTCATTTTCGAGCCATGTTATATTGCTGGTTTACAATTTCTTTCCCAATTAGGGCTCTTCACTCCAAAACCTTCCTCTCTTCTGAATGTGAGACGCGCACTGAGCTGCCCCAAATTGAAGATGAAGCTGAAGCAGTTAGAGGGCCTTCTTGGTTCCCTTCAACAGTTCGAAACTCCAAAGGTCTCTCTTTCTCTCTCTCGCTCTGTAAATCTTATTCTGTGCTCTTTTGTTGCTTAGTATGTTTGCTTTGTACAAGACTACTGCTGTATGCTAAGTGCAATGGCATCCTCTAATTGTGTAACAGATTGAACTGGAACAATATCCAACTGGACCCCACATTGCGTCTCGGTTGCTCTACACTGTAAATATTCTCTACACCCGATTCTTCTCTTTTTCTCTAATTTTCTCAAGTGCCCTTTTTGGTCATATACTATATTGATGCACTTTTTGGTTGTCAGTGAATTTTAAATATTGTAAATAGTTCCTTTATGGGTACTTAGATTCCATCCTTTAGCATAATTCAGGCAGAGAATTCATTTGGGGATGTGTCGGATAAGGTGGTGGCAGATTTTGGTTGTGGGTGCGGTACACTTGGACTGGCTGCTGGTCTTTTGGGTGCAGAGTAAGTAATTGGTTTCTCTCTTTAATCTGCTTCCTGGTGGGTTTGAATGTGTGCACGTTTTGTGGCCAGTTATGTTGTGTATCATGAGGCTTATTGATGCTTCTTTTCATTGACCAGGCATGTTATTGGCTTTGATATTGATGCGGAGTCTATTGAAATTGCATCCTTAAATGCAGATGAGCTAGAGGTACTTGGATCAAAAACAATATATTGTGTGATTATGCTGTTGTTTATTTTGCTTAATCTATGATATCTTCTGGGTGCTGTTTTGTCCTAATTTTGTCATTCAATTAGGCCTTACGTTCTAGTTTATAATGAATCTCAAAGTCCTTCTATATTAGACATTTCGCACTATTATATGACTCTTTACTTTTCTTGATGAATTTAACTTGCAGTTAGACATGGATTTCATTCAATGTGATATCAGGAACTTAAGATTGTCAGGTAATTCTTCCTGAAGAAATTCACCCCCAACAAGAAACAAAAGATTCATATTATAGTAATTAAATTTAAGATGAAATGTGATGGTTGATCCAAAAGTTATTATGGGAATATAACGGGAAGCTCTCATATACTTGGGACTGGACAAAAAATGTTTCCATTCTATAAGAGAGAATGTAGCCATCAAAGCATCTTTGTTATAGGTAGACATCCTGGATGAGAAGTAAATTAAAATGCTGACAACTGCTCTTGACTTTTGCACAGATCGAGCTATTGATACTGTAGTAATGAATCCTCCTTTTGGGACGAGGAAGAAAGGAGCTGATATGGATTTTCTGTCTATGGCTTTGAAGGTGCGATCGTGAACTACATTCTGATTTATCCATAATGGATATATCACCTTCTATTTTGCTCCATGCATTTGTTTTACTTCTCTGAGAAATTGACAAATTGATGTCAGGTGGCTTCTGGAGCAGTTTATTCCTTGCACAAGACCACAACGAGAGATGTAAGTTCGCTTTTCTTTGGAACGTTTGATTATTTTGTTGTTTCTCCATTAAATGTTCTATCAAAAAATTTCTTCTGGAATAAGGGTATAATTTCATTATTCATATTGCAAATAAATCAAATATTGGTTCTTCCCAAAGTACAATCTCTTGCCTCACGATGCTTGTTATTTGCAGTTGCAAGTTTGATTACAACCTTTGTGCAATATTTAATTCTCCTTATTTATCGCCAGTTTGCTGGGTCTAATGACTTTTTCCTTCTATGTAAATATTGAGTTCCGCCTTTGCTCCTAGTCTAGTTCTCTGGTGCAACTGCTTTTTTCCTGGTGCTGCTATTGTGATTGTCTTTGTATTTTATCCTATCCGGCTGGCAAAATGAGACCGTTGGTTTATGAAGAATTAATTCTCTCATTTCTTTTTTCTATCTTAGCACTTTCATGGAACATGGGTGAGCTTTATTCCCTTACCTGAATCAACTGAAGATTCTCCACCGAAATGGATACCTTGGAGCTAACTTTGGTTTATGAGGGAAATGGATGCAACAGGAAATGTAATGGTACTTCTGAGCAAAATAGTTAGATACCCAAGTATGATCGAATTTTCCAAAACCATGCCAACAGTAGTTAAAGATTA
This sequence comes from Sesamum indicum, assembly GCF_000512975.1. Taxonomy (NCBI): domain Eukaryota; kingdom Viridiplantae; phylum Streptophyta; class Magnoliopsida; order Lamiales; family Pedaliaceae; genus Sesamum; species Sesamum indicum. Next base: position 5,267,682 of record NC_026149.1, on the reverse strand, counting down.
CAAAAGAAGAGGATCACTGGAATTTTAAGGTTAAAATTAATACAATAAAAGCTAGAGGCTATGGGAGTTGTGATTCTTGATCACTTTGCTTCATTTACCTCTTCAATGTCCTCCGCATAAATTTTTGAATTGTTATTTTTTGTTGCAGCATATGGTTCACTGGTCTGTTGCACAGTAAATCTTATGTTCCTGTTGATGTCACTTAGACTTTCTTATGATTGTGCATTGTTTGATTGTGAGTAGAGATATTTTAGAAGCATCTAACCTAGATGGTTTGAAGTCAGTTGGCCCATTAATTCACACTTTGAAGTTCTACTTTTCTGCTCTTTGTTTATAGTTTACTACATCATCTGCCCCCAACATGAAATGTTTCCAAAAGCTAATAGCAAAAACATAAGGCATAGGATATATGACACAAGGTATCTATTTGTGCAATAGTTAGGAATGTACTTAATTTCTTTGCTCTTATACACCTCACCTTTAGATTTCCATGGACATATTCTGTCGTGCATGCATGATGACTTTCCTATCTCTACGATATTGTATGATGATTTTAACGAATGTGAGCTTCATATGGTTTCCATCTTATGTTCTATGTGCATTTTTATCCAATTTTTGCCTAATTGTCATCTGCTAAATTTCTACAGTTTTAGCATACCATGATATTTCTCTACTATGTTTAGTAGAATGTGAAGAAAGCTCGTGCTAAATATGATGTGATTTAACTAAATATCTACCTAATATTTTTCCGACTGCAGCACATCAAAAGAACTGCATTAAGAGAATATAATGCAAGCAGTGCCGAGGTTCTAAGTGAGGTACCTCATCTTGACTTACTGTTCCCTAGTGGCATACTTTAGCACAGCCTGCTGATCCTACATTCTTTAGTTTGGTGCTTTTAGCATCCATAGCAAAAATAGCTCGCACCAACTTATGAGACTTCTTGGAAAACTTGTCTTTCTGTAGCTTCGTTTTGATGTGCCCCAACTCTACAAATTTCACAAGAAAAAGGAGGTTGATGTAGCTGTGGACTTGTGGCGATTCGTTCCAAATAACAATCGACCAAAGCATTTGTAGAACTGTAGCAGGTACCTCTAGCTGGCCCGAAAAGATCTTTAAGTATAGCATTTTCAACAGAACAATATTCTGTTGGGCAATTGAGGTTCTTTCACAGACATGATCTTGTAACCAGTATGCAGGGTTGATTTCCCTTGGATATCATGTTTCCCGGATCATAAAAAAACTTATAATTTACTTTGTACTTGACTACTTGTACAGAATATCCTACTCGACACGCCACAAGCACAGAGTCGAGGTGTATCAATTTGTTGCCCTCGTTCCACCTCCTTGCAGGGCCCAGTGGGCAACACAAGACATTTTATTGGTTGATGATGCTCATTGAAATTAGAGGCTTTTAGAAAACACTCCACCTCAGTTATTGTAATTAAACAAAAAATTGATGTTATAATATGTAGAACTACTACATAATCAGTCAATAACTGGGCCTCTAGTGTTGTTGCTGGGGATAAGTCTTGGACGTCTAGAAGATGCATATTCTTGGAGTTTTTGGGGTTCTTGGTGGGTAACCTAAGCCGGGCTGTCAAGTAGGCCTAACGGTCTCAGTTGGACCATGGAGTGGAGACTTTGGAGTGTAATAATTGGATTCCCCAAGTGGGCCTAATAACCACAGTTGTACTAGCTATTAGGCATTTAGGTAATGGTTTCTAGTTGGACCTTCAGATAGGTAGGCAAGGCCTTTAAGTGGATAACTTGTAAGCTGGACTTCAGGTAGGAGGTTACTAGGCCCATGTCGGTGGGCAGAGGTCGAAAAGCTATTGCAAGTCATATTGGGCTAAAGGAAATTTTCGGCCTCTCCGAAAGGCCAGAGGGTATCATATTCAATTTTAGTGAACTTTAATTACAAACAAAAAAGTTAGTGGATAATAAATAATAAAATAAATTTTAATTAAAGAAAACTTCAAATATTAAAACTTAAAAATAATTTGTACACAGCGAGATAAATTTTGAATTGAAATTTTTAATGTAGTAATCAATCTCATTAACAAATGAAATTTATTTTTAACTTAATATTTCAATTCTTAAAAAGTGTAATTTTATTTGGATAACCAAAAATTTTAAAGATTAAAAAGTGATTAGTTTGTAAATGTTTTACTTCACACTAAAGATATTTATAATAGAAAAAAGTAACTAAGTTAATTACAATTATAGTAATGAAAAGATTTATTCTTAGTATTATTTTTTATATATAGGGCATCCATTTTTTAAAGCTGGATGGAGTTGTACAATCCAATTGACCAAAAGAGTCGAGTCCTAATTAAGGTAAAATCAGTTGGACAAAGTGCCCAAAGCTTAAAGAGCAAAAGACCACCTCCTACCCAGTTGAGAAATTTGCTTGCAAACTGAGCTAGTCTACACCTACTTTTTAGCCCGCTGGTGGCTCAAACATGAGATATTTAATATTATCTAAAATTAAAATATGAGATATTAACTAATAATTACAATTTATGATGAATTTTAAATATTTATTTACAAAAAAAAAAAAGTATCAAAACCTACTAAATTGTTGTTTAAGTTTATTTTTTTAAACAATATAAATAAAAATACCGTATTTTATTATTATTGTATAAAATTAAAATAAGAAGATTACTGACTAATTAATAATTCTAATTTATGATGAACTTTGAATATAAACTTGATATGATATTGAATATGTACTTAAATAATATTTATAAATAAAAAATAAAAAAGTTCACGAACATAAAAAGTGTAGCTGGCGAAGGGCTCGACTTGAATATGAGTCGTGTTGTGAGTTTACGAGTCGATTCGATTCATCTTGCACCCCTAATGCTATTCCGTGAAAATAGACTCCCCTAAGAATTCGAGCTCGACTCGTTTGCACTCCTACATGCATGATAGACAATGTAAGTAGCATGACAAAGAAGGCCATAATGAATTTTACTCTCTATATATAATTCAACATTACAATGAAAAAGATCATAAATGGCCAACCTAATTGGCTTTTTGGTCACCTATATATCCTAATAGTTTAGAACTTTTCTAGTTGACACCTTCTCTATTTAACTGAAATACTTAACCGGATTTTGATTTGGCATTGCATACTACATATTGGAAACTATATAGCATTCCAATATCAACTCCCCATAGCCATCTACATCAACAAATCCTTAGTTTATCCCAAGTATTCAAGGATGTTCTAGATGGCAGTCCAGTGACCATAACTGGCACACGCCTGATAGCGGTTCTTAATACTTTAGAACAAATGCTACATTAGGCTTTCTACATTGAACAACATACTATAAGTTGTCAAACAACAAAGGCGTAGGGAATGCCCTACATTGTCTTATCTTCCTCATTAGTATCGGTAGATAGAGTCTTGGAATATTTAATGACAAACCTCATAGGAAAAAAAACCCATGTTCAACCCATCCATCTTAAACCTCTTCAACGTCAATGTACGAGACTTGGTGTCATTCCTAGCATCTTTCTGGATCTATGTCCATAGATCTTGATCTCAAAGATATTAAAAGTTTCGCCCAAATCTTTTATGGAGAATTAAGTAGAGAACCATACTTTAGTGTCTCCTAACATTTTACTATCATTCTTAATGAGCAATATATTGTCCACATGAAGCACCAGAGAAAACGTATTGAGCTCCTACTGACCTTCTTATACACAAATGAATCATATTCATTCTTGACAAAATCATACAACTTTATGAATTCATCAAAATAATTATTCAATTTCGCGATGCCTATTTGAGTCCTTAAGTGGATCTTTGGAGTTTTCAAATCCTTTTTTTTTTCGATAGATGTAAATTTCGTTTGGATCTTTTCCTTAATCTTTCACTAAACAATGCCGTCTTTATATCCACTTCCCATTTCGTAGTCATAAAACACAACTTATGACAAGTAGGATCCTTTTGATTTTGCCCGTAGTTGACGGGAGAATATGTTTCCTCAAAGTTCTCATGTGGCCTTTCTAATTTGAGTATCCACTACAAAATTCCTTTTTCTAAGAATTGCATTTATCAGAACAAAAACATTTGTTCCGAGGGACGAAAATAGTCTCCGGTAAATTCTCTTGGATAACCAATGCAAGATGGATCTAGTATTCAACTAAACCCCTACTAGTCTTTCAACATATGCAAGACACCACCAGTCTGTCATGCCATTATTATATGTTATTTTGTGTATGATTTTAAATAACACCATATTCAATAATTTGATTGTCGTTTCTAACGGGTAGCACCAAAAGAAAAGAGGTAAAGAAGTGGATCTTTTCATTGATTGAAACGTGTGTAACAAAGTTTGATTTCTCCTTTCAGCCATGCTGTTAAGCCGTGACAATGCAGGAGGTGGCCACTAAGAGAGAGAATCACATTCTCTTTTAAGTAATTCAAGAATTCTCCACTTAAGTACTCACTACCTCGATTAGATTTAATGGTCTTAATTTTACATCCAATTTGATTTCCTACAGAAAAAAGTTTGAACCCTTTGATCTTTTCAAACTTTTTAAACTTTTACTTGATTAAGTACACACAACTAAACCATGAGTGATTATCAGTAAAGGTTATGAAGAAGGAAACTACTCCTTTGGCTTGAGTACTTAATAGCCAACAAACATCCATGTGAATAAAATCCATCAGATTCATGAATTTGCTACTTTGTTCTACAAATGGCTTTAATTGTCTTTTTCCCCTTTAGAAAAAAATCATAAGTTGACAGAGCATCTAAGTTTTATCTTTCTAGATCTTTAGAGTCAATCAACCTCTTTATCCCATCCTTGAAAAAATAACCTAGCCCAGCGTGCCATGTTTGTATAATTTTTGGTCCTCTAATTTTTCTAACTTTTTGTTGAATATCCATACTCAAATTATAGTCATTAGTAATATACAAACCAATTGTTAACAGGGAATATACAAACCAATTATTAACAGGAAAATACAACACCGTCACAACCTAAGAATTTTTAGTTATATCGATCATGTCTCATGGAACTTCCGTATAAAAACCCTAAAAATTATATATATAATATTCATAAGCCCGGCCTCAATGTCAACGGATTGTTGGGAAAGAAAAAAAAAAGTCCCGAAATGGTATGACGATTTGTACCTTTCTCGAATTAGTTTCCTTTTTTCTGTTGGTTGTGGGTAGGGGCAACGTATTTAGTAAATGAAACATCTAGAAGTTTGAGCACTATCATACTCAATAGACGACATCAGATTGCGTCTGTAAGGATTCTGCCCCGATCACGTATGAATAAGAATATATTAATGGATATATGAGATTGCATATATTGCTAGGTAGAGTGTTTGATAATGGTATCAATCTTATAGAATAATCCTCAAGATTTTTTCTTTTTTTTTTTGGTTAATAAATTAAAGGATTTTTAAAGTTAGGAGACAATAATGTGATTCCCAGACGCAGAAAGATGGTGTGCTAAATCTTTAAAATTTGATGTACCTGAAAATACGAACAATACAAGAATCTTGTATCGTATAATATTATTATGCGATTGAGGTTGATTTGGTGTTTGGTAGGATAAAATTTTGGGATTGCTTTAGTGTCTTTGGATTGGAGTAAATTCTTGTCTGCATTTGTGATGAGTTCCTTGTGTGTTAAATATACTGTAAATTATATTGATAGATTTTATCCCCTATATTTTTTTAAAATAGTTAAAAATCTCTCGTCTTTTAAAAATAAATTAAAATCCCCTATGTTTTAATAAACTCAGCAAAAAATCCCCCCTTTCATCAGTGAAGGTGAGATGCACGCCCCTGAACTGCGTTCGAACTTTATTATTATTTTTTTTTTTTACGTATTTTGACATTTTTTTATCTTTAATTGACTAAATGCTCCTATATTGTATCTAAAATTACTATGGTCCAATTGACTTTTTTTTTTGTATTTATCTCTCCTAAAAATATAATTTTTTATTTTTAAACATATTTATATTAAATATCAAAATAAAAAAAAATTACATTAAAAAACTAATATACTAAATTTTATATTTAAATATGTACATGAATATAAATATTAAGTAATTATAGTAATTATAATTTATAAATTAATTTAAATATAATAATTATTATAACTATCTAAAATTATTCTTAATTAACTAAACTGTATATTTAAATTAATTAAGTATAATACTTATTATAATTATTTGAAATTATTTTTAATTAATTAAAATATATATTTAATTGGTATAATTATTATAGTTATATAAGGGGACTTCTTGCGGCGTGGGTCTTGCTCTCGGGTCGGCTTGTACCTAATGTCTCCACAAAACTTGCAGTATTTCAAATCGATGTTGTCCTTTCAGTACAGCATGCAGCCATTCTGACATGCATCAATTTTCTCAACGGGTAAACTCAAATCTTTTATCAATTTCTTCATGCTGTAGTAATCTCTCAGCAGGGTGTCACATGGGGCAATATTTTATTAGCCCATTGCAATATTTGATAAATGATCGCTCAGAAATATGACCGTCCGCCTTGATATCCACCAACTTAGCAACAGATGCGAATTGAGATTGGGCGCAACCGTTCCACAATGGATGGTCGACAGTATGCACTATATCGTAAAACAGTATGCCGACCCTTACACATAATCATAGGAGCCACCACCATAATAATATGAACTTGCACCGACATCAATAGGGCAGGACCTCGTACTATCATCAGGCACACCATCGTGAGAAGAGGAAAAATAACTCGACCCGACTACATAAAAAATCATCATCTGCGCCTAATCCATCTGTTGTTCATTATCCCAGTGTGAATAATTACCCTCCTCATGAGCAGTTGGGGTTTGCTCTTCTGGTACTGGAGGGGCAGTCAAAGCATCAAAGTACTCCTGCACCCTTTTCTCGCTATGAGAAGTCCAATTATAATATTTTGGCATAAATCCTAGCATGCACAAGTGATAACTGACATTGTCGGGTGTTATAAACTTTGTGCTTTTGCGCTTCCAGCAAGGACACCTAATTTTATCATCATCCATATGTCCACGCTGACACTTGACCTATTTTATGAAAGTCTTAACCCCATCCTGAAACTCCAGTGGTAGACATGCCCTTCCCGGGAGATTCTTATGATACACCCATCTCCTCAATTCTCGTAACATGATGATATATATATCACTGCATATTCACACGTGTATATATATTTATATAATTCGAGAACCTATAAATTTATAATTAAATATTACATTACACTAATTAAGAATACATAGCATATAAGATAAAAAAAAAAAAATAAAACTAAAATGAGTAAACTATAATGAATTTAATTAACAAAAAATATTAAATTAGTCGTTGTTACCTGGTCAACCAACTTAACAGATGATCAGTAGTTGACGGTCCAAAAATTCAGTAATAATCTACCTAATCAAGTGTATATGCACGAAAAATCAGAATATTGAGTGTGTTTGTGGTTAATAAAAATTTCTACAACAAATGAAATGAAATAAAACAACTTGCAACACAATTATATATAAGATATTTTGTAACGGCTTTTGGAATGATTAATATAGTCCTTGAAAACTAGCCGTTAAAAAATATATTTGTTATCATGTGCACGTTTGGAACGGCTTTAGTAATACTTTCTAGTACAAAAAGCGGTCCCTAATGACTTGGTTTTGCAACACCATCTTATTGTATAGTTTCTCGCTGTGTTTTCCATGGTATTTGTAGCGGCTTATCATTTTTATTCAATCCGTTATAAATATTACACGTCGTTATAAAAAATATATGAAAATAGTAACGACGAAATATTTGTAATATGTTTTGTAAGGGCTAGCATAATGCAAAAATATAGTTGTCCCTAATTTCAGAATAACGACTATAGTTTTGTAACGACTTTAAGGATACAATGATACTGTAACGGCTTCTTCAATGGCTTTGTCCGATACAAAAAAATAAATTGTTATCAGCCCTTCCATGACATCATCACATTCAATCCGTTATAAATACATAACAAAAGCCGTAAAAGCCATTACAAATCTCGGATTTTTTTGTAGTATCATAAATTTTACCACTTGCAGAAACAATAATAATGATCATCATCGTGTTTTTAGATTTTTATATTTGTGGTTAATTTACATTTAATACTATGATTAATTTATATTTGTCATGGTCCAATATGTTGGGTTTTTAGATTTTTATCACTATGGTTAATTTATATTCGTCATGGTTTTTCTTCTTCTTTCATAGTAGTAAACTGTAGACAAAAATCATATTTTGTTTAGTGAAGGAATATTTGTGTATTTAGACATATTAGACCTCAAAACATGTATAATTAATTTTATAACAATATACCTATTGTGAAAATACTAGTAATTACTTTATCTTTTGTGATGTTCTTTTTTAAAAAGTCAATTTGACCTTCAAAACCTTAAAACAAAAGACAATGCGACCAGAAAGGTATTAACTTCGTTTCTCAAGTTCCAGAGGTTGTCCTTTTTCTTTTTTATTTAGAGGAATTTTGTACCTATTAACATATTTTATACACACAACTACATATATATACTGACACTACTTGTATCTATGTCTATGTATGTGTCTTGTGGTGTAGGGTTAAGACATTGCATGTGCCCACAATCCAAAATAGATACACCCCCACGTTATATGTCGAAAATCAAATCATAATCTTAAAGATTAATTAATATTTATCCCAAGTAACCAACATAATCCCTTGTTTCCTTCACTGTCCTTCGTCATGTTAAATAAATATATCAGCGTATGCTGGCACGATAATTGCTAAACTTTTGCCTTTTCAAAGCAACAAATTGATAGAACTTCCGTACCAATTTTGTTGATCAATTCTAATTTCTAAAGATTGTACCCTGAAATTTATAAAGTTATAGATTAATAATTAATTTATTACACCTTTGTTAGTATGTAAAAAGATAAATTTAGACATTCTTTTTTCAAATTTGATATCAAAGAAATGCGATCAGAGGTTAATAATAATAAATGTAATATATTTGATGTGCTTTCTTCACAAACTGGATTACAAATTTAATAGACCAGATTAAAAAAATATTTCATGTGTTATTGAGTGCCACCAAAAACTGAATAAAAAGTAAGTTAGTTGGCTCTAATAAGTATATTAAATCAAGATTTCATCATATTTCGGTTAGTAGCAGAAGAAAGAGAAAGGTATCATTTAATTTTACAAAAATAAATATAAGTTTAAGTTTGGTGTGGTAGTAATCTTAGAAATGTCATATTAATTACAAAATGAAGTCATTCTTTTTATGGTCAAATTGCATATTACCCCCATGTTTTCAAAAGTAATCTAAAAACTCTCTTGTGTTTTAAAAATAAACAAAAATTCCTCTTTATTTTTTTAAATATAGCACACTCGTCCCTCACCATAAATGAGAAGTAAACCAAGGATCTCCATTGGAGATTATAGAGGTAGGAACTCCATATAATCTTATAATTTTTGAAACATAGAACCCAACCAACTTATTCAAGAAATCATTTTTTCATAACGGCAAAAGGTGAGCAAATTTAGTCAATCTATCCACAATTACTCAAATAAGGATAAATTATATTTTTTTATCCCATAAGTGGACCTGTTTTCAGTTTTGGTCCCACATTCAGATCAATTTGCACATTCAGTGCCATATTTGGTTTTTTTTTTTTCTCAATTTTGAGGACCATTGAGGGATTTCTGTCCAATTGATAACGTCAGCTGCTCTCTCTGTTAGTCAATACAATCAAAATAAGGGTAAATTACATTTTTGGTCCCATAAGTGGACCTATTTCTAATTTTGGTCCCACACGTAAATGTGCGAATTGCCGTTATCAATTTCAAAAATAATTATCACCAATTCTGAATTTAATAGAGTATTAAAAAATAGAAAACAAAAAACAAACAACAATAATTTTTTTAAAAATATATTAAAATATCTGATGACATTTGTCAGAATTCTGAACTAATTTCATATAATGGATGAATTTTTTTGGGACGGAATTGCGATGTTAAAATCGACTGAAATGAAAAATTAAATTAGGGATGAATTTTGCGACAAAAGCCGTCTCATTCTAACACAATTTGGAAAGTCTTTACAGATAGGAAGCGTTCCAAAGTTTTTTTTCTCGATTTTCGACAAATCCTCTATCAAAAACACGAGTCATAAATAATAGAGATAGCATCTCAATGTCCATAAAAAATTGGGTCCGAAAATGTAACGTCAATGCTTAAATAGTCCACCCCAAACTCCGTCTATAGCTCCGTCATCTGGACGTGTTTTCCAACCGCTATAACATGTCTATCGGAAATCCATTGCAAAAATTCCGACCGATATGTTTGTCTGACAAAATTATTATCCAACACCACCTTTTACGACGGCCTTCCTTTTGTCGGAAATGCGTCGGTAATTCATCACCAATTTAACCAGCAACAAAAACTCGTCAGAACTACCATTGCAAATTCCATCGCTAAAACGCCATTCTTTTTTGTAGTGTATTCAACATAAAAATACAAAAAAGTTATTTTCCTGGAATAATTTCATAATTTCACAAATTTAAAGGGTTAAAATAATGTAGGAAAAAAACCTTAAATTGACTATTTACCCTATAAAAGGTCAAATTTCATCTCTCTTTTTTGCCGGAAAATGGTTTGAAAAACTAAACTTAGACAAAAAAAAAAGCTAAACTTTAGGAATGATCAAGTCAAGAAATAAACTTTATTAAGAATTAAAGTGATTTTAAATACAAACTTAAAGGACCGATTATTCTATTTACACTTAATTTTTTAAAAGATGAATTATATTTTACATCATGTAAATATAGATATAACATATTTAGTCCGGCAACTTTAATAATAATATAGATAGTCCTATAATTCGGATCACCCTCACAAATTTGGTCTTACTTTCAACACATTAGGTCCAAAGCTTTCACACATTTAGTCCAAAATTTCACACGTTTGGATTAGGGTCTCACATATTTCCAGTTCTTGACATTTGGTTCTGATTAATTGATAAATTTGGTCCTTCCTAGATTTTCTGGAAAAGGTCTTTGCCGTAAATAAACAAGTGAGCCTCATGTGATCGGACATTTGCCAAAACAATAATCTTCTTTCAGTTTAAGGGATTTACCGAGGTGGGAAACAAATGACCAAGATTGTCAATTCAGAATCTTATATGTGTCAATCTCAGGACCAAATTAATGTGTCAAACAATGCATGACCAAATGTATGAGGCCCGAGCCCAAATATGTCAAAATTAAGACAAAAATGTGTGAGGTAGGTCTAAATTATAGGACTACATTTATAATTAATAAAAATATAAAACTAAATGTGTTATACTTTCGTAGTTACATAATTTGCCATTTTATAAAATTATTTGATCTTTCAAAAGAAGAACTTCCGACCATATTAAACTCTATGCAAAATCCGCTAAACGTGTGATCCTGCCAGAAATGTGGATTACATCCATAAGAAAAGTTAATTATTTAACATTTATTTGGAAGACCCTCTGGAAAATAAGTGACAATAATTTGTCGGTATTATCACATACCTCAAGAAAATGAGACACTTTGGGGAGACAGCACTTCAGGTACATTAATATAAAAGCATGCACGATACCGTTTTATAATTAGACCAATTGATGGTTTGTTTTTTGTAATTGCATGAGTTCACATGTCTGTTTAAGAGAATGAGGGATTCACACTCGCAATTTTCCACCACACAACTACTTATGAAGTATGACCCACAATTCATGCCTGGAACAGCTCGACTAGATTTCGTGGTGGCAATTATCTCATTTTTGTTTCTAATACCCTGGACATGGAATATGGATCTGTTGTTTCTAAGATAAACTGTAGTAAAATTCGGAGTTAATAATGATATCCTAAACCGACAAAGATTACACATTATAAATTGAGATAATATATATAAATATATATTTATATATTGATAGGGGTGTTTAATTACACCAATTGAGAAGAACTTAAATAACCCTCCTACTAAGCCAAAGTACCAGCACCCCAGGATCAACGCGACCCACTCCAACAACCCCCTCCGAGAACTTGGGATCTTGGCCATATAATGTCTGACGACTCATGATGTGAGATGGCACCACATATGGCCCTGTAAGTAATGTGTATTTATGGCAAGATATATTTATTTTTTACTATCTCATTTACTATTCCAAATCATTATTCACCATCTCAAATTTAGGCTGACTTAAGAATCAAAGGGTCTTGCCGAGAACCATTTCGGCTAGCCTAAAGTGCTTTTGTCTTTCTAAGGACCACCATACATTTGAGATAATCCAACTGGATCATGGAGTTTGACCCCTAAGGAGCTTGCTTATTCGACCCGTATCATATATATATGTGTATATGTGTGTGTGTGGGTGTATGGATTAATTATTAGCTGTTATGTATTGGCAAAAGATCTTTCCATCTCTAATTGATATCTACGGTTATAGGGCCGAGAATATCTTTCTAAATCCCAAAACATTCGCTGCATGCAGGATTTAATTCTTCGATATATATATACATATGGTTGCTTGGATTCTCATGTTGATCTCAATTTCATTATTTCCAAAGGAATTGCCTTTCTGATGTGGGAATTTTCCCGTGCAGTGTAATGTAATGAAAATTTGTTTAATATATAGTTGTCTAATTTCATAGTTGATGTCTCGCGTGCAGACATGACAATTTCCAAATAGAAAGTTGTCCAATTTGTCTTTGATTGTACATTTTGAAATACTTGGAATTGGTGATCTTCGAGTAAAAGAAGTGTGGTATGAAAAATTTTTTTGGAGTAAGGACGATGAGATATTATTAATTGAAATCAAATCATTATAATTATATTTGTTAGATTACAATAATTATACTCTGATAAATAATATCAAATAAATTAAATTTAACTAACAACAACTATTACAGTAGAATCAACATTGAGAAATAACACACCTACTATTCAATAGACATAACATCCCAAGCATAAAACGAGATTTGGACTCATGATCTCTAAAATCATGGGCCTCAGCTTATTTTGAGCACAAATTCATAATAGATTATTTCAAAATAAGGCAAATCTATGCATTTACAGTTTGTGATTTTGACAACTGGGGATCAATCTCTTGCAATAAAACCATACATAAACTAGATATATCAAATTAATATGTGTGGGATCTGACGTTATATATCTCTTTATTTATTAGATACTTTCTAAAAAAATCTATATCCTTAGGTATTGAGAAAATTACAATTTTGATCCCGTATCAGAAAGGATCACAATTTCAGTCATTTTGAAATTTAATTTGGCAATTAATTAAGTCTTGTAATTGAAGAAAAATGACACATTAATGACAAAATCCATCCAAAATTGCCAAATTTGTATGTGCGCCACAGGTAAACTTCATATTATAGGCAGATTTCCAACCCGCGGATTTTATCCTTAATATGCAAATTAACTATTTTAAATTCTAGGCATAATATTACTAAATTGAATTTCAACAAGATTCTAAATAGGTTCGACATTTCCCTTGTGAATGAAGTCTCGATATTTATATGTACGAGATCGAAAACTGAAAATCAGGTTGAAATTTAGAATGTACCCCTCAAATGAACCCTAATTAAATCCAGCTAAATTGCAATTTTTGATTGAATTTTATTCTTAATATATCAATTCTGTAAGATTACGGAGTCCAATAATCTAATTGAATTCCAACAGATCTAAATCGACACCTCTATAGATAATCAAAACTGCAATTTTCCCATTAAGTATTATTAGATTTCCAATGTTAACATTGTCAAATTTCACCACTTTATAATTAATCCTTATTTGTGGTCCCTGGTCAATAATCACACAGTCAACAAATTCAAAAGATTTCTACATAAAATGCCAATCAACTAAATCAAGTCTACAAAACCTTGAAGCGCGTGAATACATAATTACAATTTTTCAGCTTGAGGACTATTCAATTGCAACCCTAATCTACTTCGTACAATTATTTGCTTTACTTTATTATATTTTTGTATTCCAGAACTTTAAGGGGTGGGGGAGAACACAAAAAAGAAAAACATGGACTAAAGGCGCGTGTGTTGGGTTAGAAATGTTGTCCGAAAACTACTAATTATTGCATATTTAATGAGTTAAAATCAGAGACAATCGCTTTCAAGTGTATTTATTAAATTCTAAATCAATGACCATAAGGCAAGAATATATATAATAGGGAGGGATTTTGATAAGAGCTGTCGAAACGAGCAACAACAGCATATTAATTAATTCCCAAGAATATATATATATAAATAGAATGAATCACACAAAATCTACACACTATCTGATCCAGCGATGCAATAATTACTGAGAGCAAAGTGTTGACAGCTTAAAAGGGGTATCAGAAGATCTCTCTGATTCCATACCAGTTTTTAGTTTCTTTTCCTTTTCTTTAATTTTCTTTGCAGACTACAAATCAAGAAACACAAAAGAAAACACGCAGTAGTAGGTTTGTAAGAAAGATGGGAAGCAATTATTATGGAGAAGGAAACCCGGGGAATGAAAGAGGTTCAGGGTTTTCATCTTCATCTTCATCGTCTTCGTCATCACGAAAAGGGAAAAAGGGCAGTTCAGATAAGCCTAAGCAGCCGCAGAGAGGACTTGGGGTTGCCCAGCTTGAGAAGATCAGGTTGCATAGTCAACTGGGCTCCAATTATCTTCCTCCTGTTCATAACCCTTATGCCCCCAGTTTCAGCCAGGTACTTGTCTTGATTTTCTCCTGTTTTACTAGCTGATAGATTTTCGAATATTCATTTTTCTTTCTGTTGGGGGGATTCGTGCAGTTTTAATCTGTTGAACAAAACTGCAGGAGGATATCAGGCTGCAGACAGCCTACTCATCGTCCTCTTCGTCGTTGTCCCATTCTTCGTCATCCTCACCTTCTAATTATGGCTTTCGGGGACCCCATGCCGTCGTGGTAGGGCTAGCTTCCGTTTTACTTTTTCTTGAAACCTGGCAAACTCAAACAGGGAATTGCGGATCAGGGTTTTGAGTAACAAATGAATTTGAGATTAGTCGATAGATACAGGAGACAGTAATTAATTGGGATTCGTATTCATTCTTATAGTTTCGGTTTCTGATTCTTATCATGTCATAATCATTGTCTCATTATCATATCTCCTGTCCCTTGAAAAGGATTGGATTCTTGAGCTTATAATTAACCCTAAGCCTGAGCCAAAAAGTTTGTACCAGATTCCAAAATTTCTGAGGAAGTGGAACAACACCTGTTAGCTTGGAGGATTGAAAAGAAATTGTGGGCTTAAACTGTACCGTCTTGACTTGTTTTAATGTGCTTTTACTTGCTTATCTTTGCAATCTACCCAACAATGATTAAATCTACCAAACATGGTCTTGTCTCAGATGGGCTTGCCAGATTTAGATAGGACAAATATCAGATATGGAGATACCCAATCCAGCAGTACTATTTCAAGGTTGGTTTTGATTGTTTTTCCTGATATATAAATCAAGCCTTTGTATTCAAATTCTAATAAGATGCTATACACTTACTTGCCAACATATGTTGAGGTCTTGCAAACTGTTTTCAACATTACAAGAAATATTACTTTTGGTCATAGTGCAAATTTGTTGTTAATAGTAATTAACAACGAGTGCGCAACACTATTATCTGCTATTTCAGTAAACAAAGCGAAAACAGTAGTTACAGCTAAGAATCATAGCAAATACTTTAGCCATAGTTAAGGTTACGACAATTGTTGATTAACTGTGGTCTATTTTTAATTACACTGATTTCTTTGAGTTACTATGATTTCTAAACTATACATATTGTAATGCCGGGAAAAATCTATTTGTTTGTATGTGCTGATAGGTTCTTGATTTTGAACTTGCACTTAAACCAGATGGCATTCGGGCAATGCAGGCTTGGGAACTCAACATTTCGTGGAGCCAAGCTTGACTACTAGGCCTTTCTTCCAGCCCACAATTGAGGTATGATCAATTCAACAACGTTCTCTAGATACACACGCACACACGCTAAAAAAAAAAAAAAGGAAATGATCATCGAGAATAAACAACTGAGCATCCTAATAATAGTTGTATATGTTTTTTCTTGTCATTAATTGGATTGTAGGGCTCAATCAACAAGAACAAGCAAGATGGGAACAATCCGATGGGCTCAAGTAGTCAGAACACTGAATCCAGTAGCTCTGAAGACATAGATTTGGAGCTCAGGCTTTCGCTTTAGTTAAACTACTACATAACCATGATTATATATGCGGCCTGGTTGACAGATTTCCTGCTTACATTTGTAAGTTGACCATCAATCTTTAGTAAAAATTCGGCAATCTGCACAAGTTTAAGAAACATGATGTGCTTGATTACAGTTCGATGTTGGAAAGAATGGCATTGAAACTCAAGTTCTGTTGATTGCAAATATTTATAGCCTCCAATGCAGATTTGTTCAGTCATGGTTCATTAGATAGATAATTATTACATTGCATTATTCAGAGTACTTGTGTCGTGGAAGATCGATCCTTATGGTTATCCCACCGGGAATTCGCTTATTGCACCCTCCAATTATACTCAATCGACACCTTATACCCTTAAATTGTATTTTTGGTAATTTATACCTTTGAAATACAACATCCTTGGCAATTTGTATTCGGAACTAATTTCTGGTGAGATTTCCACTTCGGTCAAAATGTGTTTTAAGTTCCATATGGCAGGTCACGCTTTAGTCATAAAGCTCAAAATCATGCCATTTTTGTATCAAAAAGTGTGATTTTGGGACTCTTTAGTATCGAAATCAAAACATCTTTTTAATTCCAAAACGACAACGCACATATGATATTATGAGATTAAAAATACGTAATTATAAATTTTATGAGACTAAAACCGACCATGTGATAGTTAATAGTTGTGGTACTCAAAAAAAATTTGCCCTTAAGGGACTAAAAAAAGCGACAAGCTTGTTTTATGGAACTAAAAACCCTATCCAAAGAAAAAAATCGGCAGTGCCAATTTTTGTATTTTTTAACAAATATGTCGAATTGGTGGAAATTATATAGAGTTAATACATAGAATTTCACTCTCTAAATTTACCTTTCACTCGTCTCCTTCTCTTGTACAATGATGCCCATGTTTACAATATATATATATATATATATATATATATATATATATATATATATATATATATATATATATATATATATATATATATATATATATATATATATATATATATATATATATATATATATATATATATATATATGTATATATATATATATATAAATACAATATTTTTTTAATATCACAAGATAAAAAAAATAAGTAGAAAATGCGTCACGTATTTTGGAGCTTGCCATCATGTAATTATGTTGTTCACGGATTCTGCCAATACTCCTATGGCTCATTCACAAAAGTTTCAAAATTGTAGATTTTTCAGTCCAATGGGTCCATATTTTTGGAGAGTGAACTTGTATTTGTAATTCTATATTATACTATCCAGATACTTATTAAAAATACAAAATTGACCCCACATATTTTTTTCTTTGAATTTTCTGATGAAAGTCTGGTCGGAAATTGGTTTAGGGTGGAAATTGCCAAAAATTTTGTATTTCAAGAATGCTAATTACCCGTCTCCCAAACACAATTATTTTCCGAACTAAATTTTGCATAAAATTTTCTTTGTAAGGCTTCCAACAGTGTCGTTTCGTCATTTTTATATTTCTATATATGGACATCAATTCATAGTTATATAATATATGGGTTTGATTGCATTTTGAGTTCCATATATATTTTAGCATTTCAGTCATGTAATTTGTTAGGATTGTGAATTGGTTCTTCATCTCTTTTAATTATACAATTTTAGGACAAATTTGGCTTTTCAAATTTAGCCAGAAAGTGACATAATAATTTTCGCCAACTTAAAAAGTTCTATCCAAATTTGTCCTAAAATGGTCGAATTAAAAAAAAAAAAAAGATAAAGGACCATTTTACAACCTTACACTACAAAAAATTGCGGGATTTGTACCGGATTTAGAAAGGAATGATTTTTTTTTTTTGCGCTTTTGGAACGGCCTGTTATAAGTGGAATTAATTTGAATTGATATTTGGAACGATTCCTCTTCCGTCCTTATAGACGGTGTTCCTAATATTTAGGAATGGTTGAGCGTGGACCATTCCAAGGGTGAAATGTGTTTTGTAGCACATTGTATATGACCGTTCCTAATTGTGTATTTTAATAGAAAAATATGATTTCTTTGCTTGGAACATACTTTATAGATTTTGGAACGGTTGCTTACAAGAATTCATAACTCGGAACGGTTGCTGGAATATGTTTCACATAAATTTGGAACGATTGTTGTGTCTGAAGGTGATATATTTTAGAATGGTCTTTGGAATTAAAGATTGGACATGCTTTGGAATAGCTTTAGGAATGATTTATTATTTATTTTATTCACATTGTTGTAACTCTTTTAGGATGATTGTTTGAAATGTATCGTTGAATATGCATTAATTTGAACTGGAATATGTTTAGGAATGATTTTCTCTTTTTAGAAATATTTTTTTAGAACTATTTTAGTAATGATGTTTAGAACGGTTTGTTTTTTGAAAATTATAATAGTTTTTAATAGTTACTAAGACCGTTTCTAAATTAGGTTTTTTAAAAATATTTATTATTAAATAATAATTGAATATTTATAATTATTTATTAAACTTAATTATGTATACTAGTTTAATTGATTGAATTAATCTTAATAATGAAATACAA
The DNA here is from genome assembly GCF_000512975.1 of Sesamum indicum. Classification (NCBI taxonomy): domain Eukaryota; kingdom Viridiplantae; phylum Streptophyta; class Magnoliopsida; order Lamiales; family Pedaliaceae; genus Sesamum; species Sesamum indicum. The sequence continues at coordinate 5,248,876 of NC_026149.1, read as the reverse complement.
TGAACATTATGAAACATGGATAATTACGGAAAAAGTTACTATATTAATCTAAAAATTATCCAATTACAATAAAAAAAAAACTTAATACAACTCCCCTCTCAATCAGCAATATCCATATAGTTATTGTTTGGTGCAAGGGGTTCGGAAGTTGTGCTGGGGCGCTAGTGGACGCTGTCGACTGTGACGGTTTGTCAGTCGAGGAGCTAACCTGCATGGACTTCATCATGGTGACCATCATTATCTTCAGCCTCTCCATTCGATCCTCCATGTCCGGAAGGGGGGGCGAAGGTGACGTGTAGGTTCAGCTAGAGATGTGAGCCTTAGGACCAAGACAGAATGCCCAACCTTTATTCTTAACTCTCGATCGCTGTCAGCCACAACTGTTGCTCGGTCATCACTACCGAGGCCTCCGGTTCGGTCGGGGTATTGTGGTCATCGATCGTGGCCTAAAACTGATGATCCTCCATTAGCTTCTTGAACACCTCCTGCAAAACAAACAAAACTATCACAACTTTACCCAAAAATTATTTTAAACAAAAATAAAATTTTTATTATTATGTACTGCCACCTCAACTGCATTCTGGCCGCTGTTGGCCTTCTTTTTGTAGTGTCTGGCAAATAATTCCATCTCCTTAACAGGCCGACGAAGCTCTGCCTCTTGTACAAGAATCAAACAATTAGCATACTATTTGTTAAATAATGATAAAACTTTAAAATCAATCTAAATAGTATACGATTTTAGGCATCACGTTCGACCTTCTTTCATCCACCGCAAGCTTATATTACATATGATCTTTAGGTCCTTCGGCTTTCAAATTGTTTTTTATTTTTTCTTTTATGTCTATCACGATGTTGAATATATTGTCAAAAACTTCTTCTCAATGTGCATGATGTCAATATTGTGCCGTATTAGATAGATCATCCAATACTCGAGCTCCTAGAAGATGTTTTTCTTTATCCACTTATGCTTGCAACTGTAACTAGGTGGGAATGTTAATGGTACTTCAACTGTAGGACTTAACTCTCCTGTCAATCTCTGACGTGCAATCTTTTTTTTCTACTAGGTTCTTAGTGAATGGTTTCTTTTTTGTGCGGTACTGGTTTGGGGGGTGGAACTATCTGTGGCAATTAAAATAGTACGCATTCCTACCATTTTGCAAATGGATTGCACATGTGTCATCCATACAAATTGGACACCCCATAACACTAGCGGTACCATCCAGATATCATAGCATAAGTGGTTAGGTCGTTGACGGTCCACATCAATGTGCACACATCGTGAATGTCTCGTTTTTTGCATTGTCGTGCGTCAGTACACCCACATGCCACAAATTCTGCAACTCCTCGATTAGCGGCTCCAAGTAAACATCTATGATATATTTCAAATTGGAAGGACCAGGGATCACCATTATCAAGAACATGTACTCAAAATCATGCACATTCTTGGTGGGAGATTATACGGTTTAAGTATAACAGGCAATATGAATACGTACGACTGCACTACCCGTGTAGTGCGAACCCATCCGTGCACAAATCTAGTCTAACATTACAAGGCTCCGTAGCAAAATTATGATATATCAGGTCAAAATGTCTCCATGCCTCTGCATCAGACATATAACACATAGATCTCTCCTCCTTTCGATGCTTGGCATGCCACGTTATGTGCTTGTTAGTCACTTCTGAAGCTTACAACCTCTGCAGGTGAGGGGTAAGCGACAAGTTCCTCAAAATGGCATACAGGGCCTTCTTGCTGTTAGGATATCGCTCTCTGATCAGCTTGTACCTAGCTTCTCATAAAGCTTGTAGTAGTCCAGATCATTGTCGTCCTTCCAGTAAAACATGCAACCATTCTTACACACATCAATCTTCTCAATAGGTAAACACAAATCTCTTATCAACTTCTTCGTACTATACTAATTGAGGGGTAGGGTGTGATTGCGGGGCAATATATTATTAGCACATTGGGATATTTGATCATATACTCGCTTAGAAAAATTGGCATCGATTAGCAACCGATGCCAATTGAGATTTGGTGCAACCGTTTCATAATGGCTGAGGTAAGCAGCATGAACTACATCATATAAATAATTCGACAGCCTAGACACATAATCATAGGGGCCCCCGTCGTAATATGAATTAGGTCCAACATCAGTAGAATAAGAGCTCGTACCAACATCAGGAGCACCCTGCTGGTTATAATTAGACTAGAAAGCCTGCCTAATGGCATCGAAAATCATCCTATATGCCTGATCCATCTGCGCCGCATCACCCCAGTACGTACTAGTACCCTCCTCCTCATGAGTAGCGGGAGTTTGCTCCTTATGCAAAGGGGGCGTGGTGACAACCTCAAAGTACTTCTGCACCCTCTCCTTGCCATGGGAATCCCAATTATAATACTCCTGCAAAAAAACTTTCATAAATAAGTCAAACTTACCTCGTTCGGTGTTTCGAAAACTTAGTTTGCACTTTCGACATGGACACTTAATTTTCTTACTGTCCATGTATGTATATCGAGACTTGACCTATATATTTTATAAATGCAATAATACCATCCTCAAACTCCAGCGTAAGACCCGTCTTACCCAACAAGTTCTTATACATCTATCTTCTAAACTGTCTTAACATGATAAATCCTACACATGCATATAAATATATATATTGTAATATTAATTTTAATTGACAAAAGTACAACAAATATAACCAATTGACAAAGAAATGTTCAAGTTGTTACATGATCAAAATAACTTAAAAGATCAACAAAAATTCTAGAGATCTTGAGGAAAATGGAAGAAGATAGTGAAATTAAATGCAAATAAAGGAACATATAGATAGAAAAATTTGGAATAGGCTTTGAAACAAAAAAGTAGCCGTTATAATATAGTCATTGATGCATAATAAGGATTGGGCCTCGGAACACCATGAGGACGATAAAGTATCGGTTAAAATATAATCGTTGTATCATTGTTGCAACTGTTGTTGTAATACCATTTTATTAGTACAGGAAAACCATTCTAAGTTGTAACAGTCTTTTTCCACGACACTTGTAGCACATTCAAATTCTAAAAATCTTACAATTAGGAATGGTATTTGTAATATTCGTTAACCTAAGTACTAAAAGTGTCTCAAATTGTACCTCAGTTTGGAAAGGATTTCAATTGTCAGCTTTTCATCACGTTCTGGATCACGTGTAAGAAAAGTATTTTCTTGTCTATTCCTACTTTTCATAGAGTGTCCCAATATGAGTTACAATACTTTACCGTTACAAGTTTGGAATGAAATTAAGAATACAACTTGTAACACTAATATTGGAAAAGTATTGGTAAAGATCGTGTCATCCCAAAGTTACATAATGTAAAAAAAAAAATGAGGATCGTGATGTCGGTGACCTATCTCCATTCCTCAAGAGTGCCAATTATCAATTGCAATGAGGAATGATGTTTCTGACGGTCAATCAATCTGCCCCAAATTTCATTATTTGTTTTTGTAGTACTAATAAATTATAGAACTAAAATGCCAAATGACTGTAACTAATAAAGGACTAAAAATCCAATTAAGCTTAAATATGAATACATACATATATATATATTGATAAAAAAACTAGTATATATGCATTCTTGAAAATTGAAAAACCTTAATTTGAATATGTCTAGAAATTGTTGCATTTGGATTGAGAATTAGAATCCGAGATTTGTTGTTAATAATTTAAAATAATTTTAATGGATATAATATTTTTCTCTCCCTACATTTAGTTCTACAAAATTTTTCTCAAATGTTAAAACTGTACTAATTTGTCACTTTAATTTATTTTTAATATGTAATATTTACCTCAGTACAAAAAATATGATATTAATGACAAACTATTAAATGATGTGCAACTGATCATAGAATTTTTGATAAAGATGGTTGCAGATTGTGTTAGTAGTGAATTATTGATGATTAGTTGTTATACAATATTTTCAATGGATATGCAAAGTTGTGACAGATTGCATTATAAAGTTCACCAATAGATGTCGATTATTTTAAGAGACTACAATAATTAAGACAAGATAATTTGCAATTGATTTATTAAAACACACTGCTGAGACAACATGTCATAACCAACAATGAGTTCTCGATGTTTCACAATGAATAATATCTCTAAATACAAACTACTATATCCATCTCCATTTTCTTTGCACTAAATCATCAATGCATCATCTCAACGGCTTGTGCAAATTTTTTATGAATCATCTAGCAATTTTTGGCATATAACATCCACATTGGAGCTTGCCAAATTTGCATTAAGGTTAGGGTAAAAAACGTTGCAAGTGATTAATAGTAATGCAAACCACCTAAATTCCCTTTTAATGCACTATCATGATTCACTTAAGAAGATATTTGCTTAGTTTGGTTGCTAATGATCGGCCCTCTAATCCAATCTAATATTTTGTTTATATATTTATTAAGTCCTTGCCTACTTTTTGATTAGTCATATAATAACATTATTTGTGAGTTTGTCAATTACACCTCTATAATATGATACATCATGACAAAATCAATTCTTACCTAATTAAAATATTACCAAAGATAAAAAAAAAAAAAGATAATGGTTTGTTTGACCGAATTTTCTCCAAGTCTTTTATCTTCCAATTACATCTAAGATCTAACTATTTTTTTGTATCCTAATGGTTTCTCCTCTTTTTTGATTATCAAATACAAATTGTGCAAAAATAAATGATGATGGTCCCAACAGGACTCGAATCTGCGACCTTCGACTCATATGACCTAATGACAAAATCAACTCTTACCTAATTATAATATTATCAAAGAAAGAAAAAATAATGGTTTGTTTGACCGAATTTTCTCCAAGTAAGAATCTTTCAATTACATCAAGATCTAGCTATTTTTTTGTATCCTAATTATGTTTTCTCTTTTTATTGGTATCAAATACAAATTGTGCAAAAATAAATGATGATGGTCCCAGCGGGGCTCGAACCCGCGAATTTCGGCTCATAAGACCTAATGACAAAATCAATTCTTACCTAATTATAATATTATCAAAAACAAAAAAAATAATGATTTTTTGACCAAATTTTCTCTAAGTCTTTTACCTTCCAATTATATCTAAGATCTAGCTATTTTTTTGTATTCTTATCATGTTTTCTCCTATTTTTTTTAGTATCAAATGCAAATTGTGCAAAAAATAAATAATTATGGTCCCGGCGGGGCTCGAACCCGCGACCTTCGGCTCATAAGACCAACGCTCTAACCAACTGAGCTACGGGACCAAGTACATATTAATTTCTCATTAACATTATCTTGTCTCAAGTTCTTGTTTTTTTATTTTTTATTTTTAAAATTTGTCGTTAAATTGACCTTAAAGTTATCTTATTTGATTTAGTGTTGCATCTTGGCTTACATCAATTCTTTGGTTTTACAGTATTTAGTTGCAATAGTAACCTTAAAAGAATTTAATTTTATTTTACATCTGAATTAAAGTTTGTAGTATTTTATTTTTATTTTGTGCTACACTAATAATTTGATGTTTGTTTATATTTATACACTGATATAGCTCATTATTTTTCTAGTTGTGTAACTGCTTCGAAATTATTTCTTGTTGCATCATAATATTTAGAGAACCATTGTAGGTTACTCTATGTAGGAAATCTAGACATGCATTTCTTGATTTAGCCGTATAATTTGGCCTACTTCAAGTTTGTGATGCAACATTTCTTTTCATTTAACAATTATATGCTTCCAAATTCTTAAGAAAATCCTATTCACATATTTTTTTAATGATTTGAGCAAGGTGTGTTTTTTGTTAGAGATATAAATATATAACTATACAGAGGTCATGAAAACAAATGGGTGACATATAAATACGCTTCAGAAACTCACTTCACCATTTGATCAATTATCTTGCCCACGGGCTTGGAAAACACTTTGAATAGAGAAATAAAATAATTAAGATATTTATCATTATCTCATGTTGAGTGATGGATCTTATTATAGAACTCACTAAGGTCCATGCGTAATCTGATATTTGAGATATGTCTTTTTACAACTGCAGATGTAATATGGCATTTGAGATATGTCTCTTGGTATGAACAGTGCACATTATTTGTTTTTGTATTTTGTAGCAAAATAATTTTGATTATTTAGTCCGTCTTTGCGATGTCTGTTTGTTACAATGTTGTTTGGTCCAACAACATTTCATTTTTCACCATGTCATTTCTTTTGAGTTGTGTTGTGCATATAAACAAGATTGTTTTTGTTGACTGAGCGATATAATAGTGTGTTCCCAATCAATTTGACTTTTTTTTTTGTAATTTCACTGGTTAAATAAGTGGTAGGTATTACATTACTTTAAAGCAGTGCACTTCTCATTTTTATTTTCATTACTTTGCAATATAAATCTGATACCATTCGAAAATTAATTGGCAAAAGGAAGAGTTAAAAATCAAGGAAGTAGAAATTGTTTCGGTCACGATGATGTTTGGCTAGGAGAGCACATTTAGTGGGAAGAGAAAAAATCGAAGAGTGCCAACTAACCTCAGGTCGCATCCATATATCTGTGTCCTATTGATGATATTGAGAAATAATTAATGTGTTTGTGTTTGTAGATTAATACTTTTCTTGTGTGTTTTCGTGGTGGTAGTTATCAAATTGTTTCTTTGGTTGTATGGTGCATATGTGAGCATTGATTTATGTGTATGTTGTGTGTGTTTATGTATGTCGTATAGAAATCTCATTATTTTGTAGCTGTGCAGAAGTTCAAAGGCAGAAAGCTATAACTTAATGATAGTGCAAAGTATACCGATAATGGTGTACCAAGGTGTTGATGTTTTGAAATAAAGTGAAAAATCAAAAATATGATAAGGGAGTCCCACAGAGTTTTGGTATGTTGTTTAGTCTTCAAGCATCTATTGTTCAAAAATCCAAGATGATGTACATCCTCGGTATTTTGATCGACTTTAGAGTTTAGTAATTGAAACAAATTAAAAATGAATACTGTTGGCAATTATTTGTGTTTTTTCATCGCCGAGAATATTAATTTGGCATCGGGGATGTTATAGTTTTGTCAGTTTGGATTTGAAGATAATGACTAGGAATCATGAGTCTTTTCTTAGCGGGCGAGAGAAGTTGGTAAAATGTTCTCTTTCCCACGTGTGTTGTTGTTTCATTTTGGCTAAATTAGTTATCGAGAAGACTCCTATGTGTATTTTGTGTGTGTTTATATGTAGCATTTAGAAGTTTTATTATTTCATAACTATGTAGTGATAGGACGTGGGAAACCCATAACTTAATCATTGCGATGAAGGAGAGAAGTGCGTAGTCCACTAATAACAGTATACAAAGGCGTTGCTATGTGGAACGAAAAAAAATATTGAAAGTATGTCAGTGGAGTCCATAAGAGTTTCAACATATTTATTTGGTGTCTAAGCAGCCATTGATGAAAAGTTCAAGATGGTGAAGATTGATGTACTCGGTATCTAGGTGGGGTTTAGAGTTTAGTACTGTAGGACAAGCACAATTGAACATCGTCACCATTTGTTTGTGTTGTTCTCATTATGGAAATGGGAATTTGCTCTTGGAGAGTTGGGGAGATGGTAACATATGTTGGTTTATGTTAATGTTGTTTTCGGTTTATTGTGGATAGGTCGTGGCTCAAACGCACGCTGTTGTTTAACAATGATTGACCGGTTGTTGATTATTTTTCGATGCACCAATATTACCTTGTGGAATATATGGTGGTGCAAATGACACTGCTTAAATATTCTAGTAGTTGGGCAAAATTTTGACTGCAAAAAACCTAAAACTTAATCACTGCGATTTATGTACCTAGTGTCCAGGTGCGGTTTTTAGTTTAGTAAGCTTCGATAACTTTTCGCATTTTCAACGCACTCATGCGTCTTGTTTCTAGAAAAATAACCGCTTAAATTCCTTTGGTATGTTATTATTAATTTAATTATGTATAAATGAACACAAAGTTACTGTGGTTGCCACATGCGTTACTGCTCCAATTACTCAATTTTTTTAATTATTAGGATTTTCATTTGATTTATATATTATTTTCCTCTCAATAAATGGAGTATTGTTTTTATCACCACACTACCTACACTTTTTTTTTTGTTGGTCTACGAACCAATTTACGATGAACTCAAATAAATTTTAAGACTAGGCTAAGATAATTCGGTATTCATGGAGGCAATGTCGTGTCAATCTATGAATTTCTTTCTTGCTGCATTTATTTGTGGTCACTTCCTTTTCTTGATTCTTGGGGCTAAATTCTCATAGTTCGATTTGTTAGTTTTCACTGTAATTCAGACTGCATGGTCAATAAACCAAGTTCAATTTGTATTTTGCTCTCTCTATATTTTCATCATAAATAATCTAATTTATGAATGATAAGGCCTATTATTCATGTCAAGAATATATTTTCCTAATCAATTGGACTTGCAAATTCAAAATTATTTGTGTAGTCCAACACAACATAGTTCATTATGTCGTAGTAGTGATTATGTTGTGGAAAATGCATAATCTCGCTTAAATAAATCCTTATTAGAATTTGTTGATTATAATTAGGTCTTTATGATTCTTAATATTATTGGTAGATCAAATCTTGAAGGCGTTCCCATGGTAGATTAGCTCATTATTTTAACATAATTTAGTAATTGATTGATCTAATATATTAAAGGTTAATTATATTTTGCCATCCGAACTATGACCTTTTTACACTTTGCCATCTAATTTTTTTTTGTCCACTTACCATATCAATTTTACAAAATTTTGCACTTTACCATTTATATAACTATTTTTCAATCATTTTTTTTTATCGAAAAAACATCACATGCTCTATACATGTGCTATTTAATGGTTATGAGATGTGATATTTTTTATATATGCACAACATTTGATGTTTTTACGATAGAAATTCAACTAAAAAAATAATCATATATGTAAATTTTGCAAAGTTAAGACTGTAAGTTGATACAAAAAAAAGAATTATTACAATGTGTAAAATCGGGCATAGTTCGAAAGATAAAAGGTAATTTACCCCATGTTAAATATTCTTTCCTTTTTCTTGTTGTTGTTGCCTCTTCCTCGGTGCTTGTACCATCTTCATGCCTTTGTTGTTGACTCGTTTCTCTTGGGAAGGAACGAGAGCAATGAGAGAAAGAGAGAAAGAGAGAAAGAGAGCATAAATTGGAGTGTATAATTTTCAACAATGGCCCTCTATTTATACATCTTAATCAAAGGCAAAGTTCAACTTGTCTTCTTTTTCATGCTAAGAGGAAAACAAGTTTGATTCTTCTTCTTGCAAGAGGAAGACAAATTTGATTCTTCATTTTTGCAAAATGATAAAGTATTTTGTCATACTATGAAGAGAAATACAACTTTGCTTCTTCATCTTATGAAGAGGAAGTCAACTTAGCTTCTTTTTCTTATAAAGAGAAGTTCGACTTTGTTACCTCTTCTCAAGAAGACAAGTTTAAATTTGTTTGTTCATCTTAAAAGGAGAAGTTCAATTTTACTTTTTCATCTAACGAAAAGAAGTTCAACTTTGCTTTTCTATCTTATAAAGACAAGTTCAATTTTGTTTTTTCATCACATGTTCATCTTGTGGAAAGAAGTTTAAATTTGCTTATTTATCTCAAAAGGATTTGATTTTGCTTCTTCTTCTCAAGAAGACAAGTTCAACTTTGCTTCTCTATCTTCTCAATAACTAACCCAATTAATTATTTTCAAAATTTTCATCATGGATTTGTGTGTGACCCTTTTGGTTCACTACTCAATTAGACTTGGGCTTGTATCACATATACAATATAATTAGCAACTTATTTGCATTAGATTAATTAAATCATATCATAATTTATTATCCTCAATTAACTCCTTAATTGGAGGATAAGCGTTATCATGGGTGGTCATCTAGCAATGGTCTGTGACACTAAATAATCGGTGAATTTTTGTGAACCCACAAGTTGTGCATGTCGTACACACAGGCTCCCTTCATCAAGCCATCTATCTATCAAAGTTTAAGGCACAAAATTCAAACTCGGTTCCCATCCTAGACTTCGATATCTATCTATATATTTTATTGGTGTGTCTCTTCAATCAATATAGAAAACTCTTTTTTCTATTTGATTGATAGTTTCGGCTACAGACTTGTGGAGAGTACACAACATAGAATACAAAGAAGATCACCATCATCTTATGGTGGGCAACGGATCCTTTATTGGAAAATGATAACCTCCACGTACGTTATAAATGCACTAGTATAGGGTGTTTTGATAATTACATGTTTATGTAGCCACATCAGCCAACACCAAGACATAGTCGCCCTATACACAGGGCTACTGTGGCTCTTCAAGTCAAATGACTAATTCATGCACTATTACATCTAAGGAATTCTAGTCATACCAATCAATGCCTTATTATTGTTATCCTATGCGTGACCCAACCCCATATTATCATGATCTAAGGGTTTCAATCAAATGCATACAAATATTATATAAAAAATGATGAAGATGACCAAAGAACAATTCTCAATATTAACATTTTATTGAAAAAAATCATTTAGGATTAATGACAATAAACCAACAATTAACTTAACAGTCACTTATTTTAACAAAAGATGTATTTATAATTTTTCAAAAAATTATTGCATACTAAAAGCCAAAGAAGTTGCTCCTTTCTTTAGAAAATAGATTTCAAAAGTTTTGGGTGATTTCTTTTTCATATTTATAGATGTAATTTAAATTGAGATTTATTTTTGTGTTTTTGGGTAATTTTAATCCGAACTCATTCCAAATTGCAAAGTTTGGTAATTAAACCATTTTGATTAAGATTTCCGTTTCACTTAGGAAATTATGGAAAATACATTTTATCCCTAAATTATTCTTCATATAACATTTAATCTTTAAACTAACAAATGTAATATTTACCCTTTTCAATGAACAAAAGTACACCTCATGTCTTAAATAATTATATTATTTTTAGTATATTTAAGTATAAATTAATATATATATATATATATACATATAGTAGATACATAATAAATATAATAACCAACAACTCAAATATACTTCTTAAAAGAAATTGACAAATATATATATATATATATATATATGCTTTAACCAAAATTATAATATTTTTTAATAAATAAATAAATATATTTTATCATAATTTTAAAGAAAATATATTAAAAAACTGATATTTAAGTATTTATTTTTATCTAAAAATAAAATAGTTAATAACTTAATTTTATCACCAAATTAATAAATTCTTTTCATGAAAATTTCTTGTGTATTTATTGTATTCATTTATTAATTAACTTTGAATTGGTAAAAAAATAAATTCAAACTATTTAACTACTAATTATATTTTATTTTATTATAAATAAAAGATATTTTTTCAATTAAGAAAATTCTAATTAAACTTATAATAAAATATTACTAAAAAGAAGAAATTCTTTGAACTAAATATATATATATAATATAAGGATAATATTGTTACCTAACAGATAATTGAATGGGCAGAGTGTATTTTACACATAGATCATTTTTTTGGTTTGTGAGAGGTAACTGAACCAATCTAATATTCTATTTGTTTCACATTTTCAGGAAAACTGTCTTTTTCTTATCCCCATATGTAATAAACAATTTGTTGGATTAAGACGTCTCCTATGTATACGTCATTGTAAAATTAATTCTTAAGGTCAGTTTATTTTGATATATAAGTTTGTATGAAAAAAATTAGTATATATTTAAATTGATGTATGAGGGCTTGATATGAAATCTAAACCCTATACTAATTATTATTATATTTGAATAATTAATACCATATATGGAGGTGGTATAAAATAGTCCCAAACTTGTATTAAAAGAAAAAATGATCATTATACCCTTAATATTTGACTGAATAATAATAATAATAATATTTTTGTCTATTAAATTTTTGTAAACAACAGTTTAAAGGTTTTTGTCCTACAAAAAATATGTGAAGTCATTGAATAATTCTACTAGTTATTTAATTCGATGCTCGAAGTAAATGGGTCTAACTATATTATTTATAATATTATCAAAGAGGAAGAAAAACAATAATCAACGACGGGTTGACCGGATTCTGCTCGATGACATTCGCCTTCCAATGAAATCTAATTAGTTTTTTTCCTATGTATTTTATTTGAAAAAAATACCACTGTGCAAAATATAATTCGGTTATGATCCCGGCGAAGTTGAAACCCGTGACCCTTGATTCATAAAACTACGTTCTAACAAACTGAGATACTGCACTATGATAGTTTAAATTTAAAGTATTCTATAAATTTCAATACAACCTAAATAAATTTGAATATTGATGTAAGTTCGGACTCATATTTCTCATTATTTCTTCAAAGTGGGTAGTTCTCATGAAATCATCTTCCATTGCAGCGGAATATTTAAGGGAAAAAGAAAATTTTCTTCCTATAATTGTGATCTGAATTTCTTTTGGTCTTATAGCTTTGGTAATATTAAATTTAGTTTTTTATCTATTAATTTTTTGTAGATCTAGTCCATTAACCTAATTTCGGACTCTTTTGCTATTTTGAAAATAAAACTTAAGAATCCATCATTATTATGCTCTTAAAAGACCCAATATGCTTTCAAAATAAAATTAAGTCTCCATATATTCATACCTTCTAGTGAGCATTAGTTATGAAATGCAAAATGAATGAAAATGGACTAAATTTGCTCTTTAAAAAGTTCTGTAGAGGTAAAATTGTCCGAAATTAGGTTAGAGGACTAACACATTTCTAAAAGTTACAGACTAAAACTAAAATACATAGGCTAAAAAGGCTAAAATCAATAGTAGGCAAAGTTAAAGAACTATATAAACAAATAATTGTTTCGGATATTTAGAGACGTTCTCAGGTTTGTATATATGGATGCGGACATATATACAGTTATTTCTTGATTTTTATGATGTATTTGGCAAAGTTTATTTAAAATATCTTATAAGTTATTATATTTAATAAAAGATTTTAGAATCTTTTAAGACGTTGAATTTTATTTTAATAATAAACTCTTAAAATATTTTAATAGAATAAAATATTAAATCTTATAAGAAAAATTTCCCATTTTAGAAGATGCTGTGGTTTTTGGCATAACAAACTCTTACATTGGTAAAAAGTCAAATAGGATATTATATCATTAGAATCAGGTAAGTGGTCGTATCATGACATGTTTTGCCTCTAAATCTTTTAAAATACATTCATAAATATTACACAATTAATTTAATTCCCAAAAAAATTAAATGATAATCATTTTTACAATACATATGAAAAAATAGAATGATTATTACTAAACTTTTGCATCAAAATAATGTACATTCGCACTAGACAAATATATATTAATATAGATGAATAATTGATATTTTCTTTGTTAATTACAATAACTATTTTTAGTTATATACTAGTGTAATTAAGTCTAATTACAGAGTCAATGCATTTGTAAAATTACAGGTACACTCCCTAAAAGGTCTTAGTATAATATGCGTCTGCCCTATGTAAAATTAGAGGTGCACACATTGACGGGATGTTAGTATAATTTACTTTATAGGGTATTTGTGTAAAATTTTGTTAGTGAATATAGGAGTGTACTTGTAATTATAACTACAATCTCAAGAGAGTACTTGTAAATTTAGGATTAATTACATTTTCTCATCCGAATTATGATACTTTTTACACTTTGGCATCTAAACTTTTTTTGGTATTAACTTGTCATCTCAACTTTACGAAATTTTGGACTTTGTCATTTATAACTGTTTTCCGTCCAAGTTCTTTGTGAAAAAAAGATCACATACAGTGCACATGTGATATTTAAGGGTTATGTGATGTGATATTCTTTATGCACAACATATGATTTGTTGGGTATAAATGTCAACAAAAAACCCTCATACATGGCAAAATGCAATTTCAAAATATTTCACAAAAAAAATATATATTATGTAGCCTCGTATTCATCCTCGTCAGTCTCGTAGTCATCGAAGCTGTATTCATCATGCTCTTTATCTTCATTATTAGTTTGACCAGCTTGAGTTTGTGAAGTACCTGTACCTTGCTAAGGTGCAATCGAAAGATCGACCACAATTTGTAAACCATTGGGATCACGTAGATCGTACGACAGATTGTACTGAGAATGCAATTTTAGGGACTGGTACGACTTCCTCCGGCTGATATGCGATCACAGTCGACTTGGACTCATCAACAACTCTCCGAGCTTTGGTTTTGCAAACAACCATCCAATACGCTTTGTCACTCTTCATACTTGGGTACTTAGTGTAGTATACTTGAACTGCTTGTTGTGAAAATATGAATGGCTCATCCTTTTGGTACACCTTTTTTAAATTTATATCAACGAGGTGATAGCATTGACCTTCATGCCTCTTACTGGATGAACCGAATGACACTTAAACAGAACGAGATGCAAGTTCAGAATAAGTGGATATGTCAATTGAATGATCCCTTTGATGATTCCATAGAAGTCATTGTCTTCGTTTGTATACGATGAACTTTTAACACACCACACAATTCATTGTTGACTTGCTGATATTGTGACGTTCTGTGTGGAAGTTGTACTCGTTCACAAAGTAACAAGGCACCGACATCACTTCTGCACTTGGACCCCAATAATAACACTTGAGGAGCTCGTTGTCCGTGTATTTCAACTTGGGATGTACCTGCATGTTCATATATTAATTAGATATTTTGAACTTAGACACAACGTATTTTTAAAAATTCAAAACAAAAAACGTATTAACTTGCACGTCGTTTGAACCAAATTCTTGAACTCAGTCGATACAAGTCAATCAATAATTGTGTCGGTCGAATGGTGATGCAACTGTTTGTGGCAGTCAATCTAGCACGCCTTCTTACCATGCTGCAGATAGAATGCCCATATGTCATCCATACAAATCGGGCAACACATAACACCGGTGGCACCCAGGAGCCATCCTACAGGAGGATAGGTCGTTTAAAGTCCACATCAACGCTGCCCACATGATGAATACGTTGTCCGTGGCATTATCGTACGTTTGAACACCCACATACCCCAACTGTAGTAGCTCTTTGATCAACAATTTCAAGTACACATCGATCAGATGATTTGGATTAGAAGGGTCAGGGATCACCATCTTCAAGTATATGTACTTATAACTCGTGCAGATACCAGGAGGAGATTGTACGATGTAATAATAACGGGCTAACATGAATAAATACAATTGTACTGAGCGTAAAGCACAAAACCGTGTGCAAAGACCCAGTCAAGCATTATGCGGCTCTTTCACAAAATTGAGATATGCCTGGTCAAAATGCTTTAAAGCCTCAGCATCGGATGGATGACACATTGAACCCTCATCCATCTGATGTGTGGCATGTCACATTATGTGCTGGATAGTTTCCCTTGAAGAATATAATCTCTGCAGATGGGGAGTAAGCAACAGGTACCTAGGACGGCATACGGGGACTTCTTGTGGCGTGGGTTTTGCCCCTAGGTCGACTTATACATAGCGTCCCCACAAAACTTGTGTACTCTATATCGACATCGTCCTTCCAGTACAACATGCAACATTTTTACACGTATCGATCTTCTCAAAGGGTAAACCCAAATTCTTTATCAACTTTTTCGTGCTGTAGTAATCTCTCGGATGAGTGTGACCCGGGGCAATATTTTACTAGTCCACTGAAATATTTGGTGATATGATCACTCAGAAATATGGCTGTTCACCTTGATATCCACCAACTCATCAACAATTGTCAATTGAGATTGGGGGCAACCGTTCTGCAATGGTTTGTCGGCAGCATGCACTACATTATAATCATAGGGGCTACCACCATAATAACATAAAGAAGGACCAGCATCAACAAGGCAGGACCTCGTACCATCATCAGGCACAACATCGTGAGAAGAAGAAAAATAACTCGATCCAGCTGCATAAAAAACCATTCGTTGCACCAAATTCATATGTTGGTGTTGCTCCTCAGGCACTAGAGGGACAGTCACAGCGCCAAAGTACTCTTGCACCTTATTCTTGCATGAGAAGTTCAATTATAGTATTCTGGTATAAATCCTCGCATACACAAGTGATAACTAACATCGTCGGGTGCTCTAAACTTTGTGTTTTTGCATTTTTGGCTAGCGCATTTAATTTTATCTCCATTCATATATCCATACTGACCATTTGCCCATTCTATGAAAGTTTTAAGCCCATCCTCAAACTCCAGTGTCAGACTTACCCTCCTAGGAGATTCTTATTATATATCCATCTCCACAATTCTCGTAACATGATGATATATATATCACTGTATTAACACATAACTATATATATCTAACTAATTTTTTAATTTGACGACCTACATATTTATAAATATTACAGTATTACATACACTATTTAGGAGAATACATATAATTCGCATGATATAAAATTAATAAAAAATTATAATATTAAAATAAGTAAACTACAATTAATTTATTAAACACAAGATTAAATTAGTCTCTATTACCTGGTAAACCAACTTAAGCGATGATCAGCATTAGTTGACGGTCCAAAATTCAAGTAATAATCTACAAGCTAGTCAAATATATATGCACGAAAATCAGAGTGTTGAGAGAGTGTGTAGTTATTATAAGAATTTTCACAAATGAAATGAAATGAAAGCATATACCTTTGGAACGCCCTAGATAGCCGTTGAAAATAATTGTTAGAAATATACTCGTTATTTTGTAACGGCATTTGGAACAACTCTTATACAAAAAATTGTTTCTAATGTGACAGTTCTTGTAACAGCGTCTTTTCGTATACTTTGTAATGCTCTTAGCCATTGCCATTGTAACGGTTGATTATTTGACCAAATATTTATTATAAAAATAGATAACCATAGCAGAACAGTAACAACTTATAAATTATAATGGTTTTAGTCACACAAAAAATTTATAACGAGTTTTGGTTGTTACAAAAAAATTCATTTTTATTATCCTCTTAATAACATCAGCAAGTCTTCTCTGTTATAAAGTCGTTACAAAGGCCGTGTGTATTGAAATGACCGTTTTGTCATTCCAAAAAAAGCCGTTACAAATTTTGTCTATTTTTGTAGTGAGATTTTCTTACATTTAGTCCCATATATTTTAAAAAATTCTCAATATTAGTTTCAATTCACTTCCATTCAATTTTTAACGAAAAAGTCACTTGTTCATTCAATTCACGTCACTTTCCGTTAAAAATTGGACAAAAAAGTGATTTGGGATTAACATTGAGACTTTTATAAAATAAATGGGACTAAATGTGAGAAAAGTCTAGCAAATGGAATTAAATTAAAAATGAGCTTAATATATGGGACAAAAATTGAGATTTTTCCTTCTTTCTTTTCTTATAGTTTGTGGTCGAAATTGAAATACTTTAAGACAAAATAATAATTTAATCATAAAAAATAATAAAAAGATCATATAAATTATCTGACATATAAATAATATATTTTGAAGCTATTTTATTATATATATATTAATATAAAGTTTCTCTAATATTTTTATTTTTTTAAGAAATAATTATTTTTCCTTATAGTTGTGGTTAAAGTTGGTCAGAATATTGTTTGGTACCATTAAATAGGATTTTGAAGTCAAAAGTAGCCAAAGTGATGTTGACTAATGACAATTAATGGCAATTAATGGGTATATGCGACGCACATGACTTTTTGGGACTAAAAAAACGTATTTCATGTTTTATGGTATCAAAAGCGATACTCGCTAGAATAGCGGTACCAAAAGCGATAATAACCTTTTTTAATGGTACTAAAATACCATTTTACCCTATGAATAATGTAAAAAGTAATTAACAAGAGTAAATATGTGTAATGTGAAAAGTTGTTAATAAGAATTAATAAGTATATTATTTTACATTTTTATCCGTTAAAAATAATATTAGGATTAATTTAGTCCAATCAATAAAGAAACTTTTTTAGATGATTTGTACTTTTATAGATATTTAGATGTAGATAAACCTTAATTTTTATTTAATCATTCACAAAATAGTTGGTCATGCAAAGCATTTGTGTATCAACTCTTTTTATGTGAAATCTCCTGTGGCTGAAATAAATGTAATTTTTTCGTTATAATTAATTAATATGATAAAAAAAATTACGATTGTGGAATGATTATTAACTATTTTTTTTTTTACAAATGAGACCCAAAATTAATCTTAACTAACATTCATGACAAAAATTATTACAAATATTCATTAATTGTGGTCATAGCTAAAACTATGATAAACACCATTTAATTGTGGTCAAAATATAAGTTTTCACGTTCATATTTTCATATTATTTGACCTTGGAAAATACTATGAACTTATCGTAACCTTTACAATGTTGTTATTCTAATTTAGAAAATAATTTATTTTTTAATAATGAATCATCGTCACTTTATAATTGAGAATTTTTTTCCCCATTTTCCGTAAATCAAATTGAAAACACAAAACAAACATAAAGAAAACGATAAATAGCCAAGGAATTTTTGTTACTGGAAGATAACTTCCGCAAATTCAGCCATGTCAGTAAATCTGGATCTCCTGTTGTGGTCCAAAACCATAATTTGTCAGTATAAAATCCAGCCTTGTTAGGAGGAAAACGAACCACCAGGGGACGAAATAAAAGAGATCCCCGCTCAAGAATGAAGATTTCATCTACAACTAACTTGTTGAAATCTCTGGTTGTTCTGTCCCTCCTCTTCTACTATGCCACCGCCGATGAGGTGAGTCCCCACACCGTCAGCCGTTACCGGAGGAACAACCCGAAACATCGTTCCGAGAACAATGGCCACGAACCAGGCGCCACCAAGACTAGAGGTTCAAAGGCCAAGAAAGGGTTATTTGGCGGTATGGGATTGGGATTCTTGTTTGGCAATGACAGACAACAGACAATGGAAGGAAGCGATGAAGAACTGGACACCAGCGACATTGCCTCCACTGAATACCGCGGCTCGTGGAAGATCGACTCTGAAAATGCTGGAGTTTCTGCCATGCACGTACAGTTGATGCCCAATAACAAGGCTGTTTGGTTCGACTCGACGAGTAATGGTTTGTCAGAAATCCAGAACAACCCTCCTTTCTGCAAGCCAAGGTTCGGGGGAAGACAAACAGATCCTCCACAGGATTGCACAGCTCATGGAGTAGAGTATGACATTGAGACAGGTCAAGTCAGACCCCTCAAGGTTTGGCAATTGTTACTTTCAGTTCTATTTATCATTTTATTAAGGTATATATGTTCATGCATGGGATGAGTAAAGAGTTTATGGTTTTCTACTAATACAAAATAATGAACCACTAAAATCAAATCAAACAAATATGTGAGAAATCATGTGAAATTATAACTGTGGCGACATTTGTAAATTGTCCCAATACACTGTAAAAGTCTTCATGTATGCATTAATATGTGAAGCACGTCTACATCTAACAAAACCTATTCAATAATTGGTTTACTTGCCCCAATATTTTGCGATGAGGTTTGATAAATTCTAACCTAGCTAGGTTGGGTTTATCAGACGTAATTAACTACATCAACAAATGCAATACACGTGCATGCAATGTATAGGTGTATAGTTATAGAAAGTGACTAATGACATTGCAAGTTAATTTCACTTGCTCGGTGATTGATATGATTTAACCAAACTGGTTTCTTTAACAACTTTTGATTTTGTTGCTGGAAATAACCATGAATGAACCCGTTATTGATGACCAATGTATGCATATCTATAGTACCACTTCTGAAGGTCAACTTGAACTTTTAGGCTTTATATATAGCTAAAGTGATATGGTGGAAGGAGGTGGATTGCATTTTCTGACCATTCCCAATTTTCTAATTATTTCAGGTGGGTTCCAGCCCATGGTGCTCATCCGGAGGCCTGGGACAAAAAGGAAACCTTGTCTCCACAGGTGGCGATAAGGATGGCTTCAAAGCCGTAAGAAATTTGAATCTATGCCCAAACTGTGACTTCGAGGAAAATCCAAGAGCTCTCTTTGCCAATAGATGGTATGCTACTCAGCATACCCTGGAAGACGGCAGCTTCATTGTAGTGGGCGGCCGTAACGCATTCAACTATGAAATCATCCCCTCAGACAGCCTGCAATTCACGCCTAGAATGACAGAGCTTGCCCTCCTGGAAGATACTACAGATGATGGAGGAAGAGAGAACAATCTCTACCCCTTTGTCAACCTCCTTCCCGATGGAAACCTCTTCGTTTTCGCCAACTACAAGTCCATTGTTCTCAACCCTAATACAGGAGAGACCATTCGCAATCTCCCTGATTTACCTGGCGGCTCACGCAACTATCCAGCATCAGGGATGTCGGCCCTCCTCCCCATCAACCTCGATATTGATGAAAATTCTGTCCCTAAAATCGAAGTGCTCATTTGTGGAGGCAACACGCATGAGGCATACACATTCTCCGACTTACAGCAGCCAAAGAGAACTTTCCTCCCTGCGTTGAGAGATTGTGGAAAGCTCAATCTCAACGAAGAAAACGCTAAGTGGGAAATAGAACAGATGCCTTCAAGGCGTGTGATGGGGGACATGCTGCTTCTACCCACTGGAGATGTGCTAATGATCAATGGAGCACAGGCGGGTACTTCAGCCTGGAATTCTGCTGACATTCCCAATCTCACTCCGGTTCTCTACAGCCCCAACAAAAAGAGAGGTGAAAGGTTCCAGGAGTTGAACCCAACCACCATTCCCAGGATGTACCACTCAGTTTCCGTAGTTCTGCCCAATGGGCAAATTCTGGTGGCAGGCAGCAACACTAACGCCTTCTACATGTTGGAAAAATACAATGATGATTTTCGGTTTCCTACTGAACTTAGGGTTGAGAAATTTTCCCCTCCATACTTGGATCCGGCATTGGAGAAGTACCGCCTTGAGATATTGGAAGAAGAATCAGACAAGCAGTTGAAGTATGGAGGTGAATTCAATGTGGCGATTGGACAGACCGAAGAAAATGTTAAGCAGTCGAATATCAAGGTCACGATGTACTCCCCGCCCTTCACTACGCATGGATACTCTATGAACCAGAGATTGCTCGTTTTGAAGATGAAGGAAGTAGCGAAAGGGCATATTTCAGTGGTGGCTCCACCATCCGGGACGCTGGCACCGCCTGGCCATTATCTTCTGTTTGTTGTTCACCATGGTGTTCCAAGCCACGGGATGTGGGTGCACATTGCTCAGTAGAAAATCACTTGTTACATTTTGGGGGAGGTACATGATTTTAATAATAGGAGAGGATAGAAAGTTACCTTAATGTGATATGTATCACATGTGGTTGATCAATATATATTGTGACCCTCTTTATTAAACCTGTCTTATTAGCTATCATGTATCTTAAAATTAATTTTATTGTGTAGTTAATTATTTACTTCATTTCATTTTAATGGAAAAACAAAGCTATAATTATTTGGTATGTAAGGAAAAGAGTAAATATTAGACTAACATATCTTCTATTATCCAAATTTACATATACTGCAAAAAAGTTGTTTTATTGAGAAAAAAAAATATTACCATGGAAAACTTGTCATAATTGTGATGGAATTCGCCACAAGTACCCACAAGCGTACCAATATATACTGCAACAAAATATGTCTATTTCCACATCCATAATTTGAAAACTCGACTATTTTGGTCCTCTAATATACATGATAGCTAATAAGACATGTATAATAAAGAGGCGGTTAATATATATTTTTTCATTGGAATCCCAGCTCAACAGGCTGTCGAAATAGATGGAAGTCTTCTCCAAATGCTACAAAAATAAAGCGAACGACAACTAGAGCAACCTGAGGGCGGAACAGGTGGCAGTAAGTACCCGTGCCTACCATATAATTTTTATTTAAAAAATAATTTCATTAATTATTTTTTTAGTTTTTATTTTAGGAATATTCCAAAAACTGCTTGAGGACCAAGCTGCCCATGCCTTGGATTGGGGGATTGAGATCCCGTCATCAGTAGTCTCAATTGTTGAGACCTAGTTGTGGGTCATTGTAATTGGTAGCTGGAACAAGAGTTGAATCTTCGGTCTGGACACAAAGGTCCAACTCCACTATGGCTCCACTGCAAAGAATCGGGCCACCGACACCGACACTATCAGCTACACCAGATTTAAAGACCACTGGACTCAGACTGTGGATGGCGTAGATGGAGGGGATGATGATGTATATGATGTCTCATTTAAGCATCCCACAAGTACCCTTAATAGGCCCAACCTCGATTTTGATGAACCTACCCAGCCAACAATAACAATGTAATTAGTCAGTTGATGAGAATCAAGAAAACACTGCATTAGATTAGGAATTTTTTTTTGGTATTTTATACTTAATTTTTGTACAATTTTTTTACTAATATAATTTTAATTTATTACTTTTTTCTTTAATATAAATGAATTTAATTTTTTTAAGATTAAATTTTAAAAAATTAAAAACTATTAGAAAAAAATAAATTAAAAAAATTTGCGACTAATTTTTCGATGTCTCTTCCATTGTAAAGTAGAAAAAAAGAAGTAAGTCTCATTGGAAATCGACTCAACCATTGCAAGATTCTGCCTCATTTGCGACAAGGTTGGTTTTGTCGCTAAACCGGTCACAGAATTTGTAACGTCTCTCATCGCAAAAGTTCATCCCAAATGAGTCACATGATTTGTGGTAATTTCGATGGATATCCGTCGTGAAAATACATTCAATGTGGTAATCTTTCAAGGATGTTGGGACAGCATTTCCGTCTCAAATTTAATCCCAAAATATTTACATGAAGTATCATATAGTCATCCCAAATCCATTGAAGGGTCCATTGCAAACTTAATTAGAACGAATTTCGTCCATTTGACACAACTTGCAACATGTGTTTCAAAACCATCCCAAATCTTCAGAAGGGATGTCCTTGAGGAAATATTTTCTGACCCTACTATCTTGATGGTACTTGGCCCATCTCAAATGCGTTGTAAAATAAGAAGTATCGTTTAAATACTAGGCGATTCAGTTATAGTTTTCATTTGGAAAATAATTTTTTTTTTGTAATGATGTCTCATTTAATTTTTCTCATAATTTATTATAGAAGGGACAGGAACCCCAAAAGGTTCCTTCACTTCTTAGTAGTTCAAAACAAAAAAAGAAAGCACAAATATCAAATAGAGTAGGCTATAGTGTCAGGGATAGAAAATATGCAAGAAAATTCTACAACACTTCATTGTAGAACATGTTATTACCTAATATGAGATAATTGAATATTATGTTAGTAATGATCATCTGATGATGCTTATTATCTCTTGAAATTTTGTATTTATTTGATTGAATTGGATTGGACTCTTTATGTATATATAACATGATATTGGTTTGAATGTTTGATTTTCTGTTTCCAACAACCCCTTCAAGAGGATTTAAAAAGCTACTTAATGATTGAAGAACAATTTGAACAGAATTGCTAATGCATTTACCAATGGATAAATTATATTTTTGGTCCCATAAGTGGACCTGTTTTTAATTTTAGTAGCACACTCAGACCAATTCGTTCATTTAGTCCCATATGTGAATTTTTTTTTCAATTTCAAGACCAAAGGGGGGATTCCGTTAAAAACTTAACGCCACCCTCAATTTTTTAACGGAATCCCCCCTTTGATCCTGAACTTGAAAAAAATTTCCACATATGGGACTAAATGTGCAATTGGCCAGGACTAAAATTGAAAACAGATCTACTTATGGGACCGAAAATGTAATTTACCCTTATATATGTTAAAATTTAGTTTCCTCATATAAAATTAGTCACAAGAAAAGATACTATTTTTTAGTGACTCCAATTATAATATATTTTTATATTTAAACTATAAATTTTTTATATACTTTCTTAATTATACATATTTTAAAAATATAATATAAAATAAATAATTCAATTTATATATAAAAATAAAACACAAAATAAAAATAAAATAAGAGGATGTTGAAAGACGGTGGAATGATGGACCGAAAAAAGGAGGAGAAGTCACCAGAGGAAGGGAGGTTGAAGGTGGGTGATGGTGCAGAATGACCGCCTGAAGTTGGCTTTCAGAAGTGGTCAACTGGGAGCTAAAGCGCGGTGGCCGCGACGGAGACAAAAAAGTAGTAGAAGACCAGAGCGCAGGTTAGGAGATTGGTGAAAGAAAAAATGAAGATAACTCGCTGAAGGCTAAATGGTGGTGGGTGGGCTGTTAAAATACTCGTCATTGGACGGACTTTCCAATAGTCGTAGACCAACGTCTAGAGGTCATCAGACGGTGGAGAAAAGGTGACAGAAGATCGAGGCGCTAGTTAGGATTTTTTGAACAAAAAAAATAGAGATGACTCGCCGATGTCTAGGATATTGGCGATGGGTAGGGTATTAAAATACTCGTTGTTAAATAGGCTTTCTAATGGTGGTATATTGGCGTCGAGAGGTGATCAAACAATGGAGATATGGGAGGACAAAGAAACTAATTTAGAAATATACATATGGATATAAATATAATATATATTGAAACAATATATAATTTTCTATATATTAAAATAATATATTTTTAAATTATATTTTTGATCCATAAGTGGACCCATTTTCAATTTAGTCCCACACTCAAGCCAATTGCACATTTAGTTCCATATGTGGATTTTTTTTTTTAATTTCAGGACCAAAGGGGGGATTCCGTTAAAAAATTGAGGCTGACGTTAAGTTTTTAACAGAATCCCCCTTTGGTCCTGAAATTGAAAAAAAGATCCACATATGAGACTATATGTGCGAATTGATCTGAGTGTGGGACTAAAATTGGAAACAGGTACATTTATGGGACCAAAAATGTAATTTACCCTTTACCAACATCATAAGTAGTTGCAGTGCTACAGAAGTAATATACTCAAATTTGATAAAGAGTTTATGGTAAAAGTGTATTGTCGAACATTACAATTTTTATAGGGAATAGAAGGTAAGTGTTATTAATTATTGTAGCACCTACTAGCATACTGTACCTAATTATCACTAATTAATATACCATTTCTTTAATCACAACTCTTTTCTAGAATAATTTTTTATTTAATCCGTCAAATAAATTCTATTTTATCAATATAATATATAAATATTGCAAGTGATAATAGAAATTGTCAAAAACTTATATTTACTTTCCCAAAAATGTACACAACCTAAAAAGGAGATAACTAACCTCCAACTGTACAAAAACTTCAATGCAAACCCGACAAACACTGGGATGTGTAATATACATAGCCCAAAATTTTTGACTTCGGATGTCACGGTTGATCCACATATTCAGAGTATTTACAAATCCATATATATCCTGACGAAGGAGCAGAATAGGAGGATATGTGAATGGATTAGTCATCTTAAGTTTCTGATGGTTACGCATCTAATTTGGCCCGTTGTGTCAATATGAAAGAGTTGAGGATGCACGACATGAAGAGCCATGATTGTCATGTATTCTCGCGAAAGTTGATCCCGATTGTCTTTCATGAAATGCTTCCTAAGCATGTGTGGAGTGCGTTGAAGGAGGTTAGTCTTCTATTATAAATTCTATGTTAGACGACGCTAGGCAACCTCGAGAAAATATTTCCGCCAGCTTTTTTTGACTCAATAGAGCACGTAATTGTTCACCTGTCATATGAGGTGCACGTGGGAGGGCTCATGCAATATAGGTGAATGTACCCATTACAAAGGTAAATACACGACATATTTGGTGAATTTTTTTTAAGTAGTTCTATTGTCATCTGTTTTCTAATAACTATTCGTATAAATAGATTTCTCTGGACTTGAAGAGGAAGGTGAATAAAAGCACATGTTGAGCCGTCAATTGTGGAGGCATACCTTGAAGAAGAATCGGGCTATTCACTTCTGACTACTTTGAGCTGGAGATTCTTTGTAAGTGAAGCAGACCCTTAGAAACGACGATCTCACAACAACCGACAATCGTATCCAAGGGTCTTATTTCAACCATCCTGGCTAAGCAAAAGGTACCTTGAAGAAAAGGTGGCTCAGTGGTTCAGAGCGTCACATCATTGAGATATACATCTTGTGCAACTATGAAGTAGTCACACCATACTAGAGTATGTATATACATAGCAATAGTTTATAAAATTCTTATTTTGAGTTCGAACCTATATATTGATATGTATTCTTTATTTTTTAAATACAGGTCATTTTTTAATGAACTCTACGAGTACTACCATTCAGAGGACCCCAACATTGATCTACTAGTAGCAACTGAATTCAATGATTGGTTCAAATATCGTGTAAGTAGTGTCTTATGAATTGTGTTATAACTATGAACTGGTCAGTCATCAATTTTCTCTACTATGTGCATTACAGGTGAAATTAGAATTGAACTACACGGACAACAAGCTGTTGAAGTTGCATTGTTGGGGTCTTGGTGCGGAGGTCAGAACATTTTTTTTTTACTTTGTGAATGGTTACAATTTTCGCATTGAACGTTATAACATAGGCCAGTTAATTATGAATCGTGGGATGTGTGTTAAAAGCTCATCATATACATACATGGACAGTGACTTCTATTGGATGCTCGAAGAGATAATTCAGTTAGATTATCGTATCTGGAACAATTTTTCCTATTTTTATTTTTTTTAGTAAAAAATGAATATATATTTTTCAGTTAAATTGGAACAATTAGTTAATTATAGGAGCAGTCATTTAATTGTCCTCCATAAACGACGTTGTATTGGGATAAAACGACATCGTTTTGTATATGGTGGAACAGTTGTAAACCGTTTATTTAATTAATCACTGTGCCAATGTGACTCCAAGATGTTATCAATCCACACTACACGAAACGATCTGTTTTGTTAACTTAGGAACATTCTTGGTAATGGTTATTAAATTACTGGCCGTTCCAAAATTGTTCCAAAATTTTCATATATAAGTGACACTCATCAATTTTTTTCTTAACTTCTCTCCTCTCTCTCCCCCCCTCTCTCTCTCTCCCTAAACCCTAAACCCTAAACCGCTTGTAAGTTGTTCCACCCCCAGCAATCCCCCCACCATCACGCACTAGTATATCAATCTCGATGACACGAGGTAAATTTGTTTGAGTTTATTTTTATATTATTTTGTTTTGAAAATCAGTAATTAATATGCCATTTCATGTCTGACCACAAATTTCACAAGCACATCAATGTGGTGGTGCGAGCACACATTTCCCCATCCTTGGGGATGTTTGGAGCACCAACAGTTTTGGTTCGAGAGGCTGAAGGTAATGTATTTTCACAAAATTTTGTATTATATTATAATTTAAATTTTGTTTCAAATTTTACTAATTAATTGTTCTTTTTACTTGATATTATGTAGATGACCTATTGGTGTGACGACCAGTCTATGTTTTAGGTCTTTTACATGTGGGCGGACAAATTCATCTAGAAACGGTTCGCCATCACCCGGAAAGAGCTTGGTCAAGCCACTTTGGCTA
Organism: Sesamum indicum; assembly: GCF_000512975.1. Lineage (NCBI taxonomy): Eukaryota > Viridiplantae > Streptophyta > Magnoliopsida > Lamiales > Pedaliaceae > Sesamum > Sesamum indicum. Next base: position 5,221,402 of record NC_026149.1, on the reverse strand, counting down.
GCCAATAAAGTACGGCTCTAGCTCCAGGCATACTGGGACAACACGGACTTCCAGGATGAATCCGCAAAGAATAAATTAAGCCGAGGCGGTCAACGCGGCGTTCTCTACTGTGTACCGCCGGAGATCTTCCTCTGTTGCCATGCACAAGAGAAGATGGTAAGTATTTTATATTATTTTTAAAATTTTGTCATTATTTTAATTTTATTTTGCTAATTGTTTGATTCTTGTACAGGAGCAAAGCTCGGTCGGTCAGTCAAGCAGATGGAATTATTTACCATATGCTAAAAGAAGAAGGCGGACGACGGCTAAAATGGCCCGAGGGCAGCTGAGGTAACAGTAAGCAAAAGTAACAATTTTATTTTTGTTTAAAATAATTTTTGGGTAAAATTGTAATATTTTTATTTGTTTTGCAGGAGACATTCAAGAAATTGATGGAGGATCATCAGCTTCAGGCCATGACCGAGGACCATGATACCCTAGCCAAATCGAAGGCCTAGGTTGCAATGCTCGAGCAGCAGTTGTGACTGGCTGTAGCAGAGGGCAAGAACAAGGACCGTGTATTCTGCGTTGGCTTTAAAACCCACGTCTCTAGCAGGACCTACATGTCACCATCGCTACCACCACCGCTATCCCAAATCCAAACATGGAGGATCGCATGGTCTGACCGGAGACTATGATGGTGATTGGGGGACCATCACAGTCGATCGCGTCCACTAGCGCCCCAACATAGCCTCCAACAAACCCCCTGTCCTGAACAATGACAATATGGGCGTTGCTGATGAGGGAAGTTTAGATTAGGTTTTATTTATTTTTTAAAATTTTTTAATTGGATAATTTTTATATTAATATAATAATTTTTTCGTAATTATTTATATTTCCTAATGTTCATTGCATACCATTATTTAATATTTATTCAATTAATTAAACTCATACATATAATCGAATTTAATAATTAATTATAAACATTAAATTATTATTTATATTATATATGTTTAAAAAAATTAAAACGGTCATAGGAAGTTTTAAAAAACTATTACAATTTTCACAAAAGAAACCGTTCCGAGCACCATTACAAAAACAGTTCTAAAACAATATTCTTAAAAAAAGGATAAAGTGTTCCTAGACATATTCCAATTCAATTTAATTCATATTCAACAATGTATTCCAAACAATAATTCTAAAACAATTACAACAATGTGTTCCAAATAAATGATACATTGTGCCTAATTTCAAATCATGAACAACATTCAATTCCAACGACAATTTCTAAATATATCACCAGCATAAATAACAATTGTTCCAAAATTTCAGCCAAACATATTCCAGCCACAATTTCAAAATTATTCCGAATTTTATTAGGCAACCGTTTGCAAACTTATCAAATTTCTTCCAATCAAAATAAATTAAATTTTCATATTGAAATACACTATTACGAACCGTCACCGACAATTGGGTACAATACCCCTTTCACTTCAGGAATGGTCCACACTTAATCGTTCCTAAATATTGGGAACACCGTCTATAATAACGAAAGTGGAACCATTCCAAATATCGGTTTAAAGTAATTTTATAATAATTGGCCATTTCAAAAGTCAAAAAAATGTATTTACATAACTTAGCCAGCAAAAGTGAACAAGTAAATCAATGAACAACAGAATCATGTATTTACATAACTTATTCAGTTACAATGTTGTTTAGCTTTAGAATTCTCATTTAAAAGAAATCTCTTACAATAATTTTAAAAAAAATATTGAAATATATTAAGCTTAATTCATATTTTTTCATATATAAAATACTAATTAAATTCAAAATTATATTTCTTAACTTATAAAATACCTTATATTTTTACTCAATTAAATTTAAAAATAATATCATCTTTCGATTTATATTTACATGCAACACTCGTGATTGCTACTAGTCCTGGGGGGAGTTTTTCCTGCGAATCCGACGCTGAAGGTGAAGAAGAAAGACTGAAACTGCGTTCAATGTCCTGGAGGAGTTTTTCCTCTTCAGCTATTTAATTATCTTAAGCAATTTATTAATTTAAGCAATTTATACATTTTCAGTCTTTCTTCTTAATCTTCAACTTCGGATTTGAAGGAGAGAGAAAGTCATTATCACTTTTATGCACACTGTGAGGAGGAAATGGAAAGAGGGGCCTTAATACTGACCCTACGTCCGCATAAGCTGCGATGTCAATTGGTCGAGAAAGATCCTAATACCCAATTACTCCCACTAATTTTTGAGTCATTTTTTGTTCACAAAATTGTCATTAAATTAAATTTTTTAAAACTATCAATACTTGGACTGCCACCCCTTGTATACAGGATCAATTTTGCAAATTTCCAATTGAAAAATATGCTGGTTGAAAAATAATACAGGACCAGATGATAATTCATAGTTAATGATGTCAGAACTCAGAACAGAACTTCAAAGGAAAGAAAGTAGTTTCCATTTTTAACGAAAGGAACCTTTTTATTTTGTTTAAACATTCACTAAAGAGTTGGTCATGCAAAGCATTCGCTAGTACGTATATAGAGATATCACATTATTAGTGCATGCATTTGAGTATAAAACATTTTCTCGGTGAAATATATCGCTCAAAGGAATGTATTTTTTTTTTTGTTATAAATAATTAATATGATAAAAAAAAATCCGGCTGCCCAATTGTTAGTAGCCATTATTTTTACAAACGAGATCCAAATATAAATTATAAATACAATTTATGGTAAAATTATTGTAGCCAAAACATAGCGAAGTAGTCTTGTTCATTGCGTTTGGCCTTGATAAATAGTATCAACTTATCATAATTTTACTGTGTTGTCATTTATATTCTAGAAAATAATTCCTATTTTTTATTTTTATAATGACTCATCATCACTTTATAATTTGAGAATTTTTTATCCTAGTTTCCAGAAATCAAATTATTAAAACAAAAAAAAAAACAGAAAAGAAACGAAAGGTAGCCGGGGAATTTTTGTTACTGGAAGATAACTTCCGCAAAATCAGCCATATCGGTCAATCTAGATCTCCTTTTGTGTTCCAAAACCACAATTTGTCAGTATAAAATCCAGCCTTGCGAAGAGGAAAAACGAACCACCAGGGATCGAAATAAAAGAGATCCCCATTCAAGAATGAGGATTTCATCTACGACTAACTTGTTGAAATCTCTGGTTGTTCTGTCCCTCCTCTTCTACTATGCCACGGGCGATGAGGTGAGTCCCCACACCGTCAGCCGTTACCGGAGGAGCAACCCGACCCATCGTTCCCAGAACAATGGCCACGAACCAGGCGCTACCAAGACTGCAGGTTCCAAGGGCAAGAAAGGGGCATTTGGCGGTACGAGATTCGGATTCTTGTTTGGCAATAACAGACAACAGCCAACGGATGAAACCGAAGAAGAACTGGAAATCAATGAGATTGCCACTACTAAATACCGAGGCTCGTGGAAGATCGACTCTGAAAATGCTGGAGTTTCTGCCATGCACGTACAGTTGATGCCCAATAACAAAGCTGTTTGGTTCGACTCGACGAGTAATGGTTTGTCAGAAATCCAGAATAATCCTCCTTTGTGCAAGCCGAGGTTTGGAGGCAGAAATACAGATCCTCCACAGGATTGCACAGCTCATGGAGTAGAATATGACATTGAGACAGCTCAAGTCAGACCCCTCAAGGTTAGAAAACTGTTTCTTTAAGTTATATTTATCATTTTGTTAGGGTATATGTGTTCATGCATACAACACTATCATTCATGCATGGGATGAGTTAAACAGTTTATGGCTTTCTACTAATACAAAATGATTAAACACTAAAATCAAATCCAGAGAAATATGTGAGAAATCCTGTGAGACAAATGTCTCAATACACATGTATGCATTAATCTGTGGAGCACGTTCACATCTAACAAAACCAATTAAATAATCCGATTTACTTGCCCAAATATTTTGCAATGAGAATTTAATACATTTTAACCTAGATCGGGTTTACCTGACCTAACTAATTATACGATAAATAGAATACATTTGTAGTGCGATTGGTGTATAATTAATGAAAAGTGATCATCATATCTCACTTATATGATGATTGATTTGGTTCCACCAAACTGACAACCAATATATGCATATCTACACCACCACTTCTAAAGGTCAACTTGAATTTTTAGGCTTTATATATAGCTAAATTGATATGGTGGAAAGAGGAGGACTACATTTTCTGACTATTCCCAATTTTCATATTATTTTAGGTGGGTTCCAGCCCATGGTGCTCATCTGGAGGCCTAGGACAAAATGGAAATCTTGTCTCCACAGGTGGCGATAAGGATGGCTTCAGAGCGGTAAGAAATTTGAATCCATGCCCAAATTGTGACTTCGAGGAAAATGCAAGAGCTCTCTTTGCCAATAGATGGTATGCTACTCAGCATACCCTAGAAGACGGTAGCTTCATTGTGGTGGGCGGTCGTAACGCATTCAACTATGAAATCGTCCCATCAGACAGCCTGCAATTCACGCCTAAAATGATAGAGTTGGCCCTCCTGGAAGATACTACGGATGATGGAGGAAGAGAGAACAATCTCTACCCCTTTGTCAACCTCCTTCCCGATGGAAACCTCTTCGTTTTCGCCAACTACAAGTCCATCGTTCTCAACCCTAATACTGGAGAGACCATTCGCAATCTCCCTGATTTACCTGGCGGCTCCCGCAACTATCCAGCATCAGGGATGTCGGCCCTCCTCCCCATCAACCTCGACATTGATGAAAATTCTGTCCCTAAAGTCGAAGTGCTCATTTGTGGAGGCAACACCCGTGAGGCATACACATTCTCCGATTTGCAGCAGCCAAAGAGAACTTTTCTCCCTGCATTGAAAGACTGTGGAAAGCTTAATCTCAATAAAGAAAACGCTAAGTGGGAAATTGAACAGATGCCTTCAAGGCGTGTGATGGGGGACATGCTGCTTCTACCCACTGGAGATGTGCTAATGATCAATGGAGCACAGGCAGGTACTTCAGCCTGGGATGCTGCTGACATTCCCAATCTCACTCCGGTTCTTTACAGCCCCAAGAAAAAGAAAGGCAAAAGGTTCCAGGAGTTGGCCCCAACCACCATTCCACGGATGTACCACTCAGTTTCCGTAGTTCTGCCCAATGGGCAAATTCTGGTGGCAGGCAGCAACACTAACGCCTTCTACAAGATGGAAAAATACAATGATGATTTTAGGTTTCCTACTGAACTTAGGGTTGAGAAATTTTCCCCACCATACTTGGATCCGGCACTGGAGAAATACCGCCTTGAGATATTGGAAGAACAATCAAACAAGCAGTTGAAGTATGGAGGTGAATTCAATGTAGCGATTGGACAGACAAAAGGAAAGATTAAGAAGTCGAATGTCAAGGTCACAATGTACTCCCCGCCCTTCACTACACATGGATACTCTATGAACCAGAGATTGCTGATTTTGAAGGTGAAGGAAGTAGCGAATAGGCATATTTCTGTGGTGGCTCCACCATCTGGGACGCTGGCACCGCCTGGCCATTATCTTCTGTTTGTTGTTCACCGTGGTGTTCCAAGCCAGGGGATGTGGGTGCACATTGCTCAGTAGAAAATCACTTGTTACATTTGGGGGTTGGTACATAATTTTAATAATAGGAGAGGAAGGGAAGTTACTTAATGTGATATGTATCACATGTGGTTGATCAATATAAATTGAGACCCTCTTTATTAAACCTGTCTTATTAGCTATCATGTATCTTAAAATTGATTTCATTGTGTAGTTAATAATTTACTTTAATTCAATTTAACGAAAAAACAAATCTATTATTTGGTATGTAAGGTAAAGAGTAAATATTAAACTAACATGTCTTCTAAACCAGTCAATAGGCCAATGTTGCGCAGGCCCCGACCCATTTTAATGGGCCTAAATTCAGATACAAATTCATAATTTCATGAGTTAATTACACTTAGGTTTTAAATTACACTTTTTAAAATAAAAAATTGAAATTATATTTACATCTTTTTTAAAAATTCTCAATTTACATTTGACTTTCTTTCGATATGGTCTGGACGAAAAATGCTGACGAAAGCAAAGAGAAATACATAACTTTTAATTTGTCACCTCATTTAATATTTTCATGTATATTTTTGCACTTATAAAGAGATTAATGTAATATATATATGGATTGATGATAATTAATATCATTATTTTTTTTTTCATAATTATAAAATTATTATATGAAAACATTGGATGATGTGTATAATTGAAAATTATGCATTTTTTTTTGCTAACGTCTGCATTTTTTGTTTAAGTTCTAGTAAAAAGAGTGTTAGGTGAATACAGTAAATTTTTTAAGAAGGTGTAAGTGTAATTTTAATTTTTTTTTAAACTTTCGTATTTTAAGCTTGATTTAACCCTGAGTTTAAATTAAGCCCAAACCCATTAAATTAAATTCATTGAATCTGTATCGGGTAAAATACCCATCGTTATCCGTTCATACCCAAAGCCTAGTTTTCATTCTTTCCCAATTCAAACACTAAATGCCGACCTATCGCTCCCAGACTTTCCTCTCTCGAGTCACAAGTCTCAACACTCCGTCAGTCTCACTCCGCTCTCCATTGCACCCATCTCAAGAAAGAAGTGTGTTATGTGTCCAGATGTGCTAATTCAATTTTCTTTTTTCTTTTTTTTCCCCTTGAAAATGGCATGTAAAATGGGGAAATACAGTCTTGTGCTGTTCTTCGGTATTCTCCTCCTCTTTGGTGGTGTCTGCTCTGTTTCTAATCTACCCTCACCTGTCACTAAGTGTCTATGCACATACACATGCGCTAATTCATTATGGGATTAACATTTAGTCTCATAATTTAAAAAAATTAACACTTTTGATCCTCATACATTATTTTTATTTATAATTTAACGATATAGATCACATGCCTAAAAACCTTGCTATTAACTATTTTTGGTTGGAGGAAAAATTGGCCCTTTTTCAATATAGCATACAGATGCTTCATTTGGCCTACTTGATTCACTTGTGGAAAATATAATTTTTTGTGTTGCTTCTACTTGGTTTCAACTTATAAAAAGGCAAAATTGTAAAATTAGTCCTATATGTATGGGGTGGTGAAATTGGTCCTGTAACTAGACTGGCAATTTTAGTCTTTTATATTTTTAATTTATAGCAATTTTGGTTCTTCCGGCCAAAAGTGAACAAAAATTAGCAAATCAAATCGGGGCTTAAGGTTTCGACAACAAATGGGCATTACTTATACAATGAACATCCTATGTGGATGCTGACATGGAAAGAATGGCTAGCTACCACCTAGCAACACCACTTCACGGCCGGTCGTCGAAATTTTTTTCCGGTGTGTCTTTGGCCACGCATAGCACTACTAAAATCGTCGTTTGACATTGATTTCAACCCTAAAATATGTGTCTCAATTGGAGTTCAAACATGTCCCCAATTACTGATTATACTTTTGCCCCTAAAACCTGGATCTATTTTCTCTCTCATCAAAGTTTGTGGCTATTTGACCTACCCATTGGTCGAGACCACCACCAATCAACTCTCCATCCTCCAGTGGGTTGATACACCCATGCCCTTCCATTTTTGTCCACTATCCGGTTTGTTCTCTCCCTTTTCATTTTCGCCACTTTTGTGCCTCACCCACAATTAGTTTTTCCGTTATATCTCCGCCACCAGCAATCATCTCGCAGGAGGACCAACACCCTTTTGTTCGCCTCCCCATGGCGCACACATCCATTCGATCAATTTCGGTCAATGGGACCATCCACATCGTGGCATCTTCATTGATTAACTTCTCCTATATATTTTAATTTAGTGACAATTTTAGTCAAATATATTTTAATTTAGTGGCAATTTTAGTCAAATATATTTTAATTTAGTGGCAATTTTGGTTCTTCTAGCGAAAATCACCCGTCAGAAGCCACGTAAGATGCCACGTGTTCAAGTTAACTGGAACTCTAAGCCCCAATTTTTTCGGTTAATTTTTGGGTAATTTTGGACGAATGACCAAATTTGGTACTAAATTAAAACATATAGGACTAAAATTGTCAGTTCAATAGTTATAGGATTAATTTTGCCACCCCCTACACTTACAGGATTAATTTTGAAATTTTGTCTTATGGGAAGGATAGTCAATTTTTTTAACAAAATAGAGAAATTGCTATACCTTTTGCCCTAATTTTCTTCTAAGTTTATTTTTTTTCCCTCAAATGTAGTTATATTTTTTTCTAAAAATGATCCCACACTTGAAAATAAATCAATATTTCTCCACAGCAAAAATATTTAACAATCACATACTAGGCATGTGCGCTACACAACTAAATTGTAGACAAAAAAGTGGTGAGGATCAAAAGTGCTAATTTTTGTAAGTTACAAGGCTAAATGTGTTAATCCCATAATGAATAGAACCAAAAGTGAAACGGGCCTAACTTATGGGACAAAAATTCTTTTCTTCCCCATACATAATTATAGAAGTTAATTATGGGAGCCAATTTAGAATTTTGTGCCCTAAACTTTGATCAGAAGATTGCTTGATGGAACTGGACTGTATCTATATGATATACACTGCTAAAGGTTCACATCAGTTTTACTTATTCTCTAGTTCCATGGGTCCTTGGTAGATGGTCACCTATGGTAATGGGTACTCTTGAATTATTGAGTTGATCAAGAAAAATTAATCAAATATGATTCAATTAACGTATAGCAAGATAGTTGTTGAATTAAATTGTATATGTGATGCAAGCTCATGTCTAGTTAATGTGGTATAAGGATCGCATACGAAATACTAATGATATTCTGAAGAATTAACTGAAAAATTAATTTTGATGGAAATTAACTACTGAAAATCCAAAAGATATAGATAAATTAATTTAAAAGAGTTTAAATTAATCATTTAATAATTGAATTTTTCAATTGAGGTCCTATGTGATAAAAAATCCAAAGTATTAATTAACTAAATTAATTAAATATTTAAATTTTGAGATTAATTAATCTAATTAATTAATCTTAGATCGAAAAATTAAATAAAAATTTGATATAGACTTGAAAGTAGTTGATTGGATCAATTAATTACTGCCTCAATAGACTCTCAACAGACCACGAGGACCTATCATTAATTTAAGGCCATTAATTAGGGACTTGCATCCTTATAAGTGAAGCTCACCTACCCTTGACTTGAAACAAGCTACACCCTGCAACTATAGAGGGAGTGGTTAGTTATTTGTGGGTTCTTGAAATGTGTGTTTATCTATAAATGTGTGTTAAATATACTTTTTCAAATGGTTGATATTCAAGTACATGGATAGCCCGATTGATATGTGATCTCGTATAATATTTTATTTATCGCTTTTGTTGCTCAATTTGAGTCTGAGCCTTGTACCAATTCCTTAGGGGGAGGGTTGTTGGTTGGGAAGGGAGATGAATTATTTCTTCATTTTTTATGTCTAAATATAATTATATTAGAAACTTAAACTTTCCTAATTGTACTTTGTTTAAATAATATAATTTTAAAATATGTTCCCCTCAAATATCTTTTTTCCCAAGTCCAAAATTAAGGAAGTGTGCCACCGCCAGGCAGTTCAACAGGCCTGACCATGATGACACATAAGCAAGGTATCCTATGGTATGTGTATTTTTTCTAACCTAGCAAGTCCAAAAATGGAATGAGATTTGGTACAATCGATCGATCTGTCCCAAATCTCGACTTTTTTGTAATGAAATATTTTACTTAATTTTTAGGAATATAAAGAGATAAATTATTATTTTATTTTTGACACGAAGATATATTGCTCATTCATTTAACCCACGGGTAAATTGCATTTTCCCCCTAAATTATTTATCAATCCGATCTAAACCCTGCAATCAAATATATATGATTTGTATTTTAGAATTAATTAGGCATGCACGTCTTGCTAACCTTCTTATTGTAATCAAAGTCCAATGACAAAATCTTATCACTCTCATTCATACCAGCTGGCGATACAGCCCTACGACATTAGTCTTACGCACGTCATCTTCCCACTCCCTCGATCCAGCCGAGTGAACGAAATATTTTATTTTCTCTGTATATAGTAAAAGACCGATTGATTAAGATCAGTTCTAATATATATGGGTTTTTCCTAACCAAATTATAATTATTTGTTAACTATAATTAACACCTTTCGGAAATACGGAATTACACATTATCCGAAGAAAGACTTTCGAACTTAAATTTGCACCTTATTCAAGAATTATCGCTTTACAAGTACTACACTCTCTCATTTTAGTGTAAACGAAAAATGTGGATATTAAACTTGAAATTCTATCTCTCATCCAGATAATCCATATAAATTATCGATAAAGATAGTCTAGTAATATATATTTTTATATTTGTCAGAAGACAAGTGTATTTTTTTTGTAAAGGGTGTAAGTGTAAGCTGCGAAAATTTTTCTTAGAAAGTGTAATTTAATATTTTTGAAAAGAGTTTAAGTGTAATAAATTGTTATAATATATATTTATTATAAAATTGAAATAATTCGATTCCAATCTTTTCTATTAAATATCAAAACCTAATAAATACAATTATAACAATCATACCCTCATCAACAATATAAATGAAATTTAAATAACACCTACTAACACCTCTCAGTGTTATTTGGTTGAGGACTCTCCCAATTCCTCCAGTCCTAAATCCTCATATGGGCTAAGGTTGGAATCTTGGCACATGATTTTTTCCATGGTTTTGTTCGACACTGTCATCCTAGAAAAGAATCATGACAGGTTTTCAGATGTTTGAAGCCTATCTGCTTCGTTATATTTATTCTGACTCGATTGAAAATCCATCCGTATCAGTTTCTATTTCTTCCTCATATATGCTTTCATCTAAAGAAAGATCTTCGAATTGGTATATATGTATCAAATCGTCATAGTGTCATCCGTGGCTTCCATTTTCGTAACTCACCACGTTTCTGCAGACAGACTGAAGATATATGACCTTTAGCTCCATAGGTCCAGTAGTTGCAGTACTTAAAACCTTCATTGGCTTGGGTATGGGCCTGTCTAAAAGTTCTCCTTGTAGGGGTTCTTTTAGATCTTGTATCTGTTCGTCTAGATCCTTGGAATGAAGGCTTTGTTGGTTCAATCTTCTATACAGATTTGTATATTCTGACTTTTGATTTGGATAACCACCCTCTTCTCCTAAAATAGGTTTGTTTGGAACTCATAGGGTAGGAGTCATTACTCTACTTCTTCCTCTTCCTTAGCTCGTTTGATTCTCCTATAATTGTAGGAAAATCATTATTATTTCAACAAAGAGGAGTTCTTTTGATCTTAGCTCTCAGCCTCTTCATGTTTTTTTGGATGGATGCACCAATCCTTCAGTTTGTCCTTGAGAAAAGACATCCTTCTTCTAACTGAATCCAGCTATCCTTCAAATACTTTGTATGACTGGATTAACATTTCTCTCCATGGACAGTAGATCTTTGCAAAGGACATTGGAGTTGTTATTTTTGTTACTACTCCACTCTGGAAGAATACTTGCGAAACCAATAGATATATTCATCTACTGGACAAATACTCCTTAGTTCAAGGCCAAAAAGAGCTTGTGGATATTCTCTAGCCTTTTATGTTGTACTTCCTTCAAAGTATCCATCTCCAATTAAGTGTTTCTTGATAAGCTTTCCTTGACAATCCATGGTTGTGCTTTTTGAATCCCCGATAAGGATATTGGCTTTGGTATCTTTTGGAGTATAGTCCATCCGATCTTTTTCTAAACCATTCAAGCTCAACTCCAGTAGTTTTATAAAGTTTTCTTTGTCGAGTTATAAGGTAGTTATTGCTATCTTTATAGCTACAACCCATTCATCTATCAGCTTCTCGATCTTTTGGAAGTCGATAACATTCAAGTTGACTATGGCACCGTATGGATGCAAGGCTGGAACATGGTCTTTGTTCAAGGTGTATTTTTAGGTGCCCACCTCGGCTTACTTCCTAGATTTTGTCTAAGTCTGGTTCCTGCATACATTGGTGTCACGTTGGCACAGAAACCCGTACTTTTCCTCATTGGATGAACTATGAAGGATCATTGGAACCTATGCTTCCCTCCTGCAGTACTAGTGCTGGAGTAATTTCATTAGTTTGAACATTAACTAAGTCTACAATCCCAAGTTGGGAAAAAGATTCAGCCAATTCCTATAAATTTGATATATCTGCCCTTGTAACTTCCATTATTTCATGGAGCTAATGACTTCTCAAATCATATTGTCTCTTGTCTTCGAATTTGGAATCTCCATTCCCTTTCCCTTTTTATTTAGAAGAGATACTATTCCAAGGGCATCCTTAATCCACTCCTGTTTGGATCTGGATGTCTCAAGACTCTCCCTTTGGTTTCGCTTTAGATTTGTAATTCATGACGTCGAATATGTAAGATTCTTGTGTAGATATAAAAGAATCTTAAGGATCTCGTCCACCTTTTGGCTCAAGATTTCTATTCTCAGAGATATATAAATTAACCTATGTCATACAGTCTTGAACTGTCATTTGAATTTCTCTCATCTTGCGTGATATTCGAGGTATCCGGCTCGAGTTCTTTCCAATCAACTCTATTAATCATAATTTATAGAATTGTGCTAGTAAAGGAAATCACCCGTTCCGTTGCATGTATGTTTCTCACCGTATTTCTTGGTAGCACTTTCTGATCAGTGGATTCTCCACCATTCTTCTTGTTCCTTCTCAGTAAGTAAGGTTCAAGATCCGGCTTTGTGGCTTTCTTTAGAATTCCTAGGACGAAATGCTTTCTTTATTTTTTCAAGATTTGAGAATATTCCTGATTGTCACTCGAACCCTCATTCGGTGTTTGGAGATAATCTTCTCCCTTTTCTAGAATTTCCATAAGAAATTTCATGTTCGATCTTTCAGAATCTGAAAGTATTCCCTATTGTAATTTGAACTTTCGTTCGCTTTTATTCTCTTAAAGAGTCTCTTCTGTTAGTGGAAAAAATATCTAAATACAATATAAACAAATATTTCTTCAATATACCTAAACTCTGATACCATTCTAGCCGAGCATGTGCAAGATTATGCATTAGGATGCAAAATAATTGCAAATGAATTAAAATGCTCATTTTAAAGCTGGGAAAGGGTAAAATTATCCATAATTCTGTCAGATTGGTGCAGAGGACTAAAATCACGATCCTTTTGGAACTTACGGAACTAAAATTGCTAATCATAGAGTTACAGGACCAATAACGCCACCCCCTGAGTTACAAGACTAATTTTGCAATTTTTCCATAAAAATAACCAAATAAATTCAAGTGTTGTGCGAATTGACCAATATTATTATTTTAGCTGTCAAGTTCATAACATAAGTACTGCACCATGAATGCACTTAAATTAAATTATAGTCCAAAGAATATTGAAGTATGTCTATCTGTCTATATATATTTCAACCACCCTATCACATTCATCTCGGTGAGGTGGTATTTGCTGGTCTTCAACTATATAATCTAGCTAGCTTGCAGGAATGTAACAAATATTCCAATTCCAAAGGAGAAGATTAGTTCTGTTTTCAGCTGGAAATGGAAAATATTCTTGCTTTATGCCTGCTGGTATTTTTCGTCTCGTTGCGTTCCAGTTTGGTTGAGGCCAATATCTTCAATAGCATGCTGTTGCAGTGGGGTGCTCAACATTCCGGATTCCTCGGCACTGGAGATGATGCGACGCTCATCCTGGATCAGATCACAGGTGTGTCTCGATAACGTTAAATCGCCGGAAATGAAACAGATATATAACATAGAAGAATGCTAATTCCTTCATTTCAATTTAAGAGACTCTTGTCAAAGTTGATACATTTTATAAGTCATTTTGAACTAAATATGGACTCCCATTAATTTTTTTTTTTCTCATATTTGCAAATTCTGTAAATTTTGGCCAACAGATAAATTTAGTTTTTAGACGAAAATAAACTTGATTTTTCAGACCATAACTGATATATGTGTAATTACACTAAAACTCAATAAAGGGATTTCGCAATTATCCCCTTTAAATTATGTCATGGGCTATAATTAATATTGATATGCAATTCTAAGTGCGAAATTCAATTAAGTTTGCTGATAGGCGGATCCATCTTTAATTCAGGATCTGGAATTGAATCAAAGGAATCATTTCTATTTGGGAGCTTTGAGATGCAAATCAAGCTGGTGCCTGGAAACTCTGCTGGAACGGTAACAGCATATTATGTAAGTGCATTAATACTAAGTTGATACTTTTGGAATATCATCAATCTATTTTCAAACACAGATAGTACAATAATACAAAAAATATATACTCGTGATAATTTTAAAATTATTATTAAAAATAAATATTAAGTGCTCATAATTTTTATTTTATCAAGATATAATTAATTCGGAAAATTTATTAGTGACAATAATTTTATGTAAATTATCGCTATTAAAAATTATTTTAAAATTAATTATCCCTTCTTTCCCAACCGGCCCCTCACCAACCCCACCACCATGCCGTCGTGTGCGGCACCCTCGCCCAACTCCACACCGCCTCGCCTCTGCTGCCATCTGCGCCCAGCCCCCCCTCCCCCTCCATCACCGCCCTCCGTTTCGTCGCCGTCATACCAAGTTCCAACATCGTCCCCCAACCCCGCGCCAGCCGTTCTCCCTCACCCCCTCCACGTCGGGCCGCCCGAAATTTCCCTAAGCCCCGTGTGTATACTCGTGTGTATATACATATAGTATGTATGCATGCTTGAACATATATTTTTTATAATAAATTATATACATCAATATACATATATGTGTATATACATTACATATTTATGTATACACATACATGTATATGTATAAAAGAGAAAAGGTGGGCAGGATGTTTTAGTTTGCAATTTTAATCAAAGGGCCGAAAAATGGTTTGTTGACTTTAGTTTAGTTTTACCTCACCAAAAAACTTAGTTTATTTTTAAGTGAATTTCTTTTTGGCCTTTCACCCGATAGGTAAATAAGGCCTTTTTTACGTGTGCCCACCACTTTTTCAATTGACAAGATTACTTTTTACAATAATGTAAAACATAAAGCTGATTTGTATAAATAAATCATATCTCATAAGATGTTATGATTTATATAAATAAATCATATCTCATAAGATGTTATTATAATTATTTCTAGAGTAAATCACAACGGGCTCTTTTAAAATTTGGTATAATTACAAACACCTCTTTACTATTTGAAAAATTACAAATACCTCCTAACATTACAAATACCCTCTTATGATGGTCTATTATAAAAAGGTATTTGTTAGGATATTTGCAATTTGAAAGGAAATTTATAATTTTTCAAACAATATTTAGGTATTTATAATTATGATAAATTTTAGAGAAGTCCATTGTAATTCACCCTTATTTCTATAATATTGTTATTTTTATTTTGAAAAGGCATGCAACTACACCTATGCAGCCGCTTAAAAAGCATAAATGAAGAAAAATTAATTTGGTATGAATCGAACAATGGCAGCTGTATTCAAATGGAGAGAAGCATGATGAGATCGACTTTGAGTTCCTAGGGAACGTTTCAGGACAGCCATACGTTATCCACACAAACATTTATACTGGAGGAGAAGGTGGCAGAGAACAGCAGTTCTACCCGTGGTTCGACCCAACCGCTGATTTCCACAATTACACAATCCATTGGAACCCTACACAAGTTGTGTAAGTCTCACCTTATTCATACGCTATGGATAAACTGTCATTTTACTGAAAAATTCCATCTTTTAATAATGAGTTTAATGCAAGATATTATAAATGAACAAATTACTCCCTATATAAAAATTATTGAGACGAAGGTAACTGAGTAATTATTATATATGTATTTACTTCAAGTTTTTAGAAAAAAAAAATAATTATTGTCTAACTTAATTTGTAATAAAAGAATAGTTCATTATAACAATAACTTGGATAAATTGCAATCTTAATTTCGTAATTATAGGGGTGAAAATTTTAATTCTGTTGCATTTGAATTGACAATTAAGCTCTCTAATTTAAAGAATTGGCAAATTAAAGAAAATCAGTCGAAAATTGCAATCTGATCAGAAGTTAGGGCCTTACATGAGGTGCACATGACGAATTCGGTTAGATTTGTAGTTTCCAGCAGATTGTGCCCTTAATGCACCTTTTTTTTTAAAGTCGCAGGGCATATTTGCAAAATTAAATTTCAATTGGACTAAAATTGTACTCAGTCCTATAATTACGATGTTGAAATTACAATTTTCTTCCTATTATATACATAATAAAAAGTTAAGTAAAACATATAATTACAAATAATCGCCAACAGAAAAGTCCACATTCTATTCCTAATATAACATTAGTGAAAATTCGATTATTGTTTTTGATAATATCCTAATAATACAATTGATAATATTATGGCATTTACTAGAGGTGTAAACAAGCAGACCTCGAGTCGAGCTCGGTAAAAAATTCTGGCTCGAGCTCCAGTTCAAGCTTTTGATTTTGAGTTCGAGCTTTTCCTTTTTTTAAAAGAAAAAATATTTATAATTAAAATAAAAAGTATTTAAAATATTTATTTATTTTGTTAGATTGACAAGCCGAATTATTTTCAATAAAAGTATATTCATAATTTTTAAAATTATTAAATAATTTAAAAAAGTAATAATTAATATGAAATAAAATATTTATAGTAATAATAATGCACTTACTAACTTTGATGATTAAGATTACTTTTGTATAGAGATTAAACATATAAATAAAATATCATATTTTATCAATATTAGCTAAATTTAAAAATGTGATATTACTTAATAATTATAATATATGATTAATTTTGAATATAAAGTATTTAAATATGGAGTTAAATATATAAAAAATAAAAAAATATAAATGTAAAAAAAAACTAAAAAGGTCGCGAGTTGGCTCTCGAGTTTATGAACAGAATGTTTTGAGCTCAAACACAAAATCGAGCCTCGCGAACCGGCTCAACTCATCTGTCACCTCTAGTCTTCACGGTGCGACCCAACATCAGTGAGACATATATATATATATATATATATATATATATATATATATATATATATATATATATATATATATATATATATATATATATATATATATATATATATATATATATATATATATATATATATATATATATATATATATATATATATATATATTGAATAACCATGGTATCATTAAATATTTTTAGATGACAAATACAAAAGAAGTGATACTTTAAACTGTGTACACATCCTAAAAGGGAAAAATTCAATCGATCTCTTATAATATTGTAAATGAGTATATCATCATCCTATAAAAAAAATATAACAATTTACATCCCTATATTTTTAAAAATACAGCAATTTTCCCCCTCTATTTTTTAAAATGGAGCAATTTACGTAAAGAGGTAAATTATTTTATTTTAAAAGACATAAGAAAATAATTTGCTCATTTACAATATCACAAGCAGGTAAATTGCATTGAACCCCATCCTAAAAACTGTATACTTGTTCCAGATGTTAGATCCACGAGCCAAAGACAATTGTATCCATTACAAGTTTCTATTGTTTCAGGTGGTATGTGGACAGCATCCCGATAAGAGTTTTCAGGAACTATCTGAGCAATGGGATTCCCTATCCGAACAAGCAGGCAATGCGAGTGTATTCCAGCATCTGGAACGCCGATAGCTGGGCAACGAGAGGTGGCCTAGATAAGATTGATTGGACAAAAGCACCCTTCATTGCCAGATTACGCCGTTTTACACCCATGGCTTGCCAATACAACGGGCCCGTCAGTATCCGACAATGCAGTGCACCTACACCTGGGAACTGGTGGAACTCTCCGGCAAACAGCAAATTGAGCAGCGTTCAACAACGCAAGATGGACTCAGTTAGAAACAAGTACATGATCTACGACTACTGCAAAAATTTCAAAAGATACAACGGGCTGATGCCGGGCGAATGTTTGATGCCGCAGTATTGATAAATGTTGATCAGTATCTCCAAGTCAGGAAAATGTTACAACCTAAGCTACAAGAAATAGGAAAAAAATACAAGTAACATCTTTGTAATATTGCAAATTCAGATTACTCCTCTATGAAAAAGGGAAAAAAGATTTTGGTCCATTAATTTTGTCTGCAATTAATTTTAGTATAGTAATTTCCATAATTCTCACATTTTAACCATTAATCTGAAAAAATATGTCAATTTGGTCCTCCAGCGTACGGACGTGCAAATGCTTTTCAATTTAGGAATTTTTAGTCCCATGTGGCACTATAGTATTACATGGCAATTGAGTTGACATTTTTAGAAGAAAAAATGTTAACTTTTTCCTCCTAAAGTCTTTTCCAATTTTCTTAAAATATTTTCCAATTAATTTTTTCCGTGGTTTAATTTGACACCACATGTGGCACTAAAGAGTATCTTAGCACTTAAAGTGGATATTTTTGTCCATGATTTAATTTTTGTCACATATAATAAATAATCTTACATATTTTAAAATATATTACAAAGTAGAATAAAATATATAATTTAATATATAAATTCAAAAAAGATAAACTATT
This sequence comes from Sesamum indicum, assembly GCF_000512975.1. Taxonomy (NCBI): domain Eukaryota; kingdom Viridiplantae; phylum Streptophyta; class Magnoliopsida; order Lamiales; family Pedaliaceae; genus Sesamum; species Sesamum indicum. Next base: position 5,202,839 of record NC_026149.1, on the reverse strand, counting down.
GACCAAAAAAATATTAAACTCATAAAAATTGATTCAATTACAAAACTACACATATATCTATAATTTATCGGGATAATTAAATCAACACTTTCTGAACTACGACTTATTATAAATCACTTTTACTTTTAAAAACTATATATACCTATAAAAAAATTTGATATAATTTACACAAATTACTCTTATTTTTTAAAAAGTTACGTGTGCATCTCCTAAAAATGTCATTTTTGCTCGTCATAAATGATTTCTGTAATTAGATAAAAAAAAATCATGAAATTTATGTGAATAGATCATAAATCAGGAATATAAATATAAGGGTAAATTACAACCACCTCTCACAAGGTTTTGCATGATTACGAATGCCTCATGTTTGAAAAATTATTAATAACCCACTGATTTTAACGATCATCTAATAATTAGCCCAAATCGTTAGGTTTTCATTCATTTTTTTATGGTAAATTGACCAAAATGCCTTTGTGGACTAAACATTATAATTTTATTTATTTTTTAATTTTTTTATGGACTAAGTGTATAATTTCTACAAAAAATTCATCTACCTCGTTCGATTTTTTTATAATTTTTTAATTTAAAAAATAAAAAAATATAATAAGGGGAAAGTTGACAATTTCATAAGCTATCCAAAGATTATATAATTTTATCAAATATCAGGAAAATTTTTGTAATTTTTCAAATAATAAGGGGCTATTCATAATTATATCAAATCTAAAAAAATTATTGTAATTTACCTTAAATATAATCCTAATTTGTTTGGGGTTGGGGGGGGGGGGGGGGGGGTTCCTCCACGAGGTTGCCTTGTAGAATGCCCGGTGTACTTATCAGCCATGTCAGATAATGATATGGCTTATTTCGTTGGATAAATATGCAATTACCTAATTGACACATCTTTGCGAATTAGTGGTTAAAATGTGAGAACTATGAAAATTAGTATACTAAAATTAATTGTGGACAAAGTTAATAGACCAAAACAAAATTTTTTCAAAAAAATAGTAATTTACCTCCATGTGTTTTCTAAATACAATAATTTATCTCCTTAGACGCAACGGAATAAATTGCTCTTTTTTATTCATAAAGAGATAATTTGATCATTTACAATATCTCAAAGGGTAAATTGCTATTCACCCACGACAAATATCACTTGTTGCCATGACTAATTAAAAAGCTATGGCAAAGAATTAAATGGTGTGGCTACAGCCTAATAATGCAAAACCATTGCAAGAATGGGATATTGAAGCCATTGTCAAGAATGTGACATTAAAGCCATTTGTCAAGAATGGTATCACTTGTTGCCATGGCAAATTAGAAGCTATGGCAAAGAATTAAATGGTGTGGTTACAGCCTAATAATGCAAAACCATTGGAAGAATGGGATTATTATGCAAAACCATTGGAAGAATGGGACATTGAAGCCATTGTCAAGAATGTGACATTAAAGCCATTTGTCAAGAGTGGTATTACTTGTTGCCATGGCTAATTAGAAGCTATGGCAAAGAATCAAATGGTGTGGTTACAGCCTAATAATGCAAAACCATTGCAAGAACGGGACATTGAAGCCATTGTCAAGAATGAGACACTGAAGCCATTGTCGATGCTTATCTTTTCTTTTTTCAAAAATGAAAAACTTATGCAATTTTTTGTTTCATTTTCAGTTTTCACATTTTGAAATAGTAATAAAAAAATTAAATATATTTATTTATACGTACTCTTATTAAAAATATTTTACAATCATTCTTATTTCTATTATTTTATTTTTTATATAAGGTTAATTGCAATTTTTTTCCACTAAGTATAGGGGTTTGGCATTTTTGTCATTTAAGTATCCAGGGTAGCAAAATAGTCTTTTATCTTTTAAATTCTCATGAATTTAGTCCTCTAGTCACCGGATTGTTTTCACGTCGCCTGAAAAATGTCACATGGCACTCATATGTGGTATTTAATTTGGGGCATTTTATTCTATTGGTCTGCTTTTTTTATCGTGCCATCTAAGCATTTTTAAAAAATAAAAAATAGAAAACATGTTGGAAGTGGAGGAAAAAACATGGAGCGACGTGAGTCGTACAGACCAAAAGCCCTATTACGTAAACGAACAATCCCCCTAATTGCTAAATTCCTCTCCACAATCCTCATCTTCCCTGAATCCCTAAAACGTTTGGGAAAAAAATTGTTCGTTTGCTTTGCGGTTCCACGGAAGAATATACTGCAAAGATTCCAAGGAAAGAGTTCTATAATGGTGATGAAAAAGCCTTCGAGGCATCCCCACCACCCCAATATCGCAAGATCTCCATATTTTTGTTATTTTTTTGCCTTGTATGTTCGTATAATAAGTGTAGATGTAAATTGGGTTTGTTGTATTCCATTTCTTTATAGTGTATGTGGTCCCTTTTTAGAATAATATTCTTTTACTATTAATTTATGTGATATTGCCTTTTCCTCTTTAGTGACTGTATTTTTCTTTTTTTTATTATTGTACAAATTCAGATTATAAGTTTATAATAATTTGATAACAATCGCACGTTTTCACGAGGTACAAAAATCAAGTTGTATATGATCCTTTATCAGTAACATGTCTTTATCCATACCAACTTTTAGTAAAAAGAACAAGCAGTGATACCACTCACAGAACATGCTGGAGAACAACTAAATTATACCCGTATCTCATCAATAATATCTGGGTTGTGTGTGTAGTAGGTCCTTTCAGAATGTTAGGTGCCCAAAGTATACAAACTCTCATATATGTTCATAGCAATGCACACCATAACCAAACATTCTTTAGTTGATCTTAGATTACATCTATAGATATCCTATGGCGCCGATCAGGTCTAATTCAATTGGTGAAATTGAGATCTCATAAATTTTAAGGTCATGGGTTCAAACCTCACCAATGTATGAAATGCTATTCTATTTAATTGTAGATATTTGTTTAATTTCAATAATACGTGTTGATTGGATATAGTTACTTGTATTGATAATTAGTATACTATTGTTATCTAGTTGTTAGATATAAATAATATACTAATAATTGCAATCGACTTATTTAGAAAAAAAAATTATTAATTCACTTTAAAAAAAATTACTACTATTACAGTAAACTAATAATTAAGAATTTTAAAATAGATCAATACTTATATATTAGTAGAACTCAAACCCGTAATCTCTTGATCATGATCCTAAAAAAAAAAATCAAAACTAAATATTTCAGTGGATACAAATAACCTAGTAAACATAACAATTCCAAATAAAGCAATCCAGCACCAATGTCAATAGTCGCGATCCAAATTTATTGTTAATAAATAGGCTTGTGGGTGTAATAAATGGCATTGGAAATAGTGGGTGTGTTAACCGAATCATGCTACCAATTATTAGAATAGTGGGTATTTATTGCTCTAGAAGTTTCCTTGATATCCATGTAATTTATTATTATTCGATCTGAAGCAATGAAGAGCATACATAGTTATTTGTTGCTTCTACTATGTTTGAAGTGTTGATTTGATGGAAAGTTAATAAAATGAAATAATTACATATTTCGTTCTTAAAATTTGAGGTAATTATATATATATATATATATGTTGTGGTTTAAAAAAAATATATATATAAATAAATCAGGGGTTAATATAGATTTTGTTTCTCTAATTTTTTGGTTAATACTAGTAAATTTGGTGAATTTTGACAAATGAAGGGACTTATTTATTAGATAAAAGTAAACTATAGAGGTGTTAGATGTAATTTCTCAAATTACAAAATTAATTATGTGTAATTACACCAAACTTTTGAAGAAGTTAAAAAAAAAAACGGAAGAAGAAGAAAAGGTGAACTGTTGAACGGACGTTTGCAATTGTTGACTAGCAGCTACTTTAAAAAACATAATGATTAACTAATATAAGGAATACTTTTCAAAATTAATTCAATAATAATGGTAATACGCGGTTATCTTGTTAAGGTTGTAAGTAAATCGACCTCCAATGTATCTTAATGTTTTAGATAAATTCTTAATTCATTTTGTTAATTTAGGGTTTTTACAATTAGATTCAATTTCGACGTATAAAAATCCTAATATATATGGTTTTACCGTGTTTATCCAATCGTTTTGGTATATATAGTTATCGTACAGTTTAAGAAAATCAATAAATAGTTAGCTTCTTTCATGTTACGAGTACAATTTTTGCTACTCTAATAACATTGACGAGTTGATTCAAGTAAAGCAGGAATTGAAGCCTTCCTGATGTGATTCTGACGATGGTCCGTTTTATAGACTTTACAATCGTAAGATTCTACATACCTTGTGCATTGTACATAGTAATTCGCCATATTCCCTTTAGAATATTTTTATTCGAAAAATCGGTACAATAAACAGAGAACACTATATAATGTTTTTATGTCATTTATTGTGCTATAAAGTTGAAGTAAATGAAACTTGATTCCGACAATTATCATTTACGATATTAATAGGTTGCAATTAATCATGATATATTACATATATATTCCACATTTTGATTAGCTACACTCATTATTGCTCGTACAATTAACAAATAGTTGGACTAAGCAAACTATAATTTAAATATTTCAGTCACGCACAGCTTGTAATCCATCATACCCTTTTTTAATTACTTAATTAATATTCGGCCAATATATGATGATGATGACAGTGATGACGTAACCGAAATAAGTAGGATATGCCCAGATTATCTTTATATCTATACGGTATATATATATCATTTTTATTCATAAATAGTGGTTATTTATACGGCAACAATAATTTTTTAAATTATAAAAAATATCTTTATGTATTTTCAACCAACCTGATTCAAATTTTTTGTCTCATCTTTATAATCTATATTATCTATCTGTACTAATATGAAAATTTTTACTTACACCAATTTTTTTTACGTCGATAAATATTCTTAAATTAGTTTTATTTTATTTATTTATTAATTTTAAATGTGATGTATTAGTTTATATATCTTATTCTTATTTATAATATTTTTTAAAGTATAAATGGGGCGAATAATATTTATAATAGTTTATAAAACCCATGGCAAATGTTTTGGTCATTGCTCTTAATCGTGGCGAATAATCTTTTCATAGTGAAAAAGTTAATTTTTTGCATTAATTTTTTTTAATCGTACTTAATAGTAGTAATTTATCATAATTTTTAGTCATAACCACTAATATTATAGCCAATAGTAATATTTTTCAGTGTAAATATCAAACACACCATATAATTGAATAACATATAAAAAGTAAGTTTGAGATTTATAATGATTTGCAGAAAACGTATACGCTAATTAATTCAATGTTTATTCGTGTAAGTATATATAATGAAGTAATCATCTACCCTTACACTTCAGTCTAATCATTAAATATAAGATTATTGGTAATATTATATCCCAATCGGCAATTATGAATCAAGAAAATTAAGCTGATGAGGAGACAGCCATATCCAATCATATCCCGAATTCTCTCTTAATCAGAGCAAGAAAAATGGCCAAATTATACTGCTTTCTAGTTTTCAAAAGTCAGTTAAAACACGTTTTTGTAATAGGCAAAAAAACCCCTATATTTTTTAAAATTTTGTGCAAAATACTCCTTTCGTAAAAAACTAATGGAAGTTGAAGTGCACTCGCGGGTGGTGCCGATAAGCATGATTTTTTTTTGCGAATTTTGATATTTCTTTTACTGTAAATTGACAAATATGCTCTTATATTAATGTTTAAAATTACCATAATCAAATATACATATTTTAATTTTATTTTTAATTGATTTTCTTTGTATTTTCATCCCTTTTAATTTTAAAATACAAAAAAAATATTTTTTTATAAATTTATAATTTAAATAAAAAATTAAATTAAAATCGCAATACAACAATATTACACTAAGTTCGTTTTTTAAAATTTAAATATTATATCAATGTAAATGATAATGCAATAACAATAATATTTCATTAACTAATTTAAACTAATAAATAATTTAAATATATTTTAATAAATTATTTACTATAAATTATTAGTATATGAAATTTACATATAAATTAATTTTTCTTTTTCTTAAATTTATTAAAAAATTTGATGGTGAAGGGGGACAGGGGCCTGGTAGCGGGGGTGGGATTAATTTTAGTATTTTTTTTTATAAATAATAATTTATATTTTATATTTTATAATTATAAATATAACATATATAAAAATTGGTTAATCCTAACCCTTAGTAATATAGATTTAACGGTTGATATGTATTGATTAAATTCTATGGTATGCAATAAAAAAAAATTTAATGGTCATAAAAATAAGAAATAAATATAATTGATAAGGGCCTGACAGTCCTTCAACAAAAAAACTTAACACCATTAGTCTCAATAAACAGTGAGTGGCAAATGTACTATATTAAAGAAAATGAAGGGTTTTTTTTGCCTATTTCTAAAACACATGAGAATTTTTAGTTTACTTTTGAAAACACACGGGCTAGTATGCAATTTGGATCAAGAAAAAATGAAATTAAACCCAAAATAACAAGAAATAGTAAATGAAATGAAGAAGGTACAGTTGACCTCAAAAGCTTGCAGGCACAGACATCTATATAAAGAAGAGAAGGCAGAAGCAGCTTTCCTCACCTTCAAACAACGCTTACTGATCTTTTTGTAGATATATATACTTTGCTTATAATTATATTTATCGAATAATCGACAGATTTAGAGATGGGGTTAACTGGTAAGCTGGTGGCTGCAATAGAGTTCAAGGCTGGGGGAGACGTGTTTCATGAGCTGTTCAGGCACAAGCCCCACCATGTTTCCACAACCAGCCCTGGGAAAGTGCAAGGATGTGATTTGCATGAGGGTGAGTTTGGGCATGTTGGTTCCATCATTTGCTGGAAGTACACTCATGGTGAGTACTCTAACTACATATCCACCACGTCTTTGCTATCAATTTCTCATTGGAATTTTGTTATATTTCACTCCGAGAAATGATACTTTTCGTCTCGTAACATAGAATTTTCTAATTTTAGATCTATTAGTTATAGAATTATCGTTTTTGATCTCGTAACTTTTAAAAAAATAGCATTTTTTGTCCATAACACATTTCCTTTAAAATTTTAATGGAAAATGCCATGTGCTTAGCATATGTCTGTTAGAGCTTTTACACTTATGTTGTAAGATTCTCACTCTTGGTTCCACAACTTTAAAAAATTAGTATTTTTGGTCCTATGCACTTAACGACCACGTAGCCTTTTCCGTTAAACATCTAAACGGATAGGTGTCATAAGAATAAAATTGTTACTTTTATAAAGTTACGGAACCAAAAGTGAGAATCTCGTAACTATATTCTGAGTTAAGAGACGAAAATTGTTATTTTTCCATATTAATCCAAACATAATTATGATCATCCGTGGGGATGCGTTCTTCAAATTGTTACAGACGGGAAAGAGAAAATTGCGAAACAACTCATTCAAACCATCGACGAGGAGAAGAAGTTGATCGAATTCAAGATGCTGGAAGGAGATCTGATGGAGGAATACAAAACCTTCCTTATAACGCTGCACATCGAGACTAAGGACGGCATTGATTTGGTTACATGGACATTGGAATATGAGATGCTGAGTGAAGACGTGGACCATCCAATCTCCTTGCTCTCCTTCTTCATCGACCTCACTAAGGACATCGAAACTCATCATATTGGCAAACCCTAAATCATATGTTGTCTATCTTCGTTATGGATGATGAATTATTACCAATCAGTATTTGAACAATGTTATGGTGAGAGTTAATGGTGTCTTAAGAGCCCTTTGTTCAGAAAGTTATGTATGCGTGTGTGTGTTCTGTACTAATAAAGGAGATGAGCTGCTTGCTCCAGGTGGTTGTGCCTGGGACCATGTGCTGTGTGTCCATGTATTTGCATGAAATTTGAAGTATTTATTTTTTGTTTCAAATTATTGTTCGTTGCATGTTTTTTTTTTTGCCCCTCAAGAGTCAAGTGAATCAATTATATTGCAATTAACTAGTACTTTCACAATATTCATTCAGCCAAAAGATATGCATAATTTAATTTAATGAATTTAAAATAAAAGGCTATAATTTCTGAAAATGATATTTGGGAATGAATACTATTCTCCTTAATTTTTTTTCGTGTAAATTGCGATTCAAGAGGTAGAAGCTTGTTCTTGAATCGAATGTATAACCTCCTCCAGACTCATGGAGGGAGAAATTCATGGACCATGTACATTTAATTTGATATCAAGACCCTTAGTGTTTGATGCTAATTACGAAGAAAGATGTAGTTTAGATCTGATACGTTGTGTGTTTCTTGACTTGACTTTTTGTGTATAATATTAGGTCCTGAAGGCCTTTCCTATAGGCACGGACTAGAATTTTGGTCTGTAACTCATATCTATATATTGGGTTTGTTAAAGAGTTAGATCTTAATCATTATTCGAATTGGCTATGCTTAAACATGTATTGACCTATTAACAAACCTAAAAGAAAAGCATAATTATGTAATCTTTGAATCAATCTATGAAAAATGCAATAAACCCAAATTTTATGAGTTTATCATTCATTTTGAAAATTTATAAGGGTTGCTTTGGTATGGCCTTCAATCTGAGACTAATTATTAGTCAATTTATTTTGATTTTTTATTGGTAATTTACACTACAAATTTTGAAGTGACCAAATACTTCCACTTCAAGGCTAGCGAAGAACTTGACAAATATTTTCTAAATCGAAGATTTTTTTTATATTAGTACATTGGAGTTGGTGGTCAAGGATGGCTCAAGTTTGAACCAAGAACCCTCTCTGTCAGGGAGGAGAATAATATCAATTCAACCAATGAGTTGACGGCATTTATATCGGTGACTGAGTATATTCTTTTACAAGAATCTGACTTATAGGGTCAGTAAAATCATCGAAGGCCCAATTCCTCATGTGTGCACAACAAATCTCAACATATGTGGGTAACTTGCATTTTCTTTCAAACTAGGGCAGTAACACGCTCTTGCACCATAGACGGCAACAAGGTCGGACGGGAACTTCGGACCCAAATTTTTCTTTCTTTCTTGGCAAAAAGTATATGCACGCCCTTGCTTCAATGGAGATTAGTGATCAAAATTTCATCTTTCAATCCTTACTTCTCCAAGAGTTTAAGAAATATGTCGATTTTTTTTATTTTTAGCCGTGGAGAAATATTAAAAAAGAGTGATATTCGTAATCGTGTTTTCTCAAACTAGCGTGACTAGAGCAATTTTTTACTTCCTTCTTGCTTCCTTCCACGTAATTGGCTTGTGTTTCTGTTGGTTTTGCCACAAATTTGTAAGTTTACTTTCCTGCTTTTTCCACATGTATTATCGTTATTTATGTCTGTCATTTGTAAGGAAATTTGACTACGAGAATAAGCCTTAACTTTTTACCAGTGTTTCGAGCACACATGCATATGCACACCTACACAAGATATTTCAATGGTTTGTAGTGACTTTGGAAATTGAAATGCTAATATGTTTTTGCCATACTCACTTTTCATGTTTATGTGCAAGACATTGTTCCCAACTATAAATTCTTTAAGAACAGATTTAAAGATGGATTTTGAGACGGATATTATTTAAGTATATTTGCATAGAGAGACAGATTTATTTACGGACTCACTCCGTCTTAAATTTCACTTATGGATTTACAAATGGTATTAGCCATTAGGCTTTCAACTACTGCTTTCGGATGAAAATTTTCCGTCTCTGATTCTTTTAATTATAGGCTTCAGAGACGGAAAAATCCATCTATGAAACACTATTTTGTAGGGATCGTTAGTTGATTAAAAAAGTTCATTAATTCAGAGGGTCAATTAATGATAAGGATTAACTTTTATTCATTTTAAGAAACTTGAGGACCAGATGAGGTTGGAACTGGAGTACCAAAAGTGATTTATTGACGAACTTAGGGGGTCAAAAGTGAAATTATCTTGACCACGGAGTTATAATCCAGAATGCCGAAGAGTTAATGGGTCATATGCTATTTTTCGTAAAAATACTAATGAAATGTCATTAAGTGACTAAAAGTAATAAAAATTCTATTTCACTAATCACAAAAAAACTCTAGATGCCAAGTTTGATAACTTGAAAACTTGAGTACTCAAACTGAAAAGGAGTTACACTTTGAATACGAAAAGTGAAATTATCCCCTTATAAAATTATTAGTGATAATTTTGCAATTAACAAAACAAAACACATATCAGCTATATGACGAAAAATGCTAATTTCCCTACTTTTGCAACATAATTTCTTTTAATCGATTGATATTTTGCAACTGATTGTGCATTGATTAAATCATTTAAATTAGCCTAAATTAAATACAGTAGGACCATTATTTATACTAATATAAAAAATAAAAGCATTCCGCATTTATAAATGATGATTAATAATAATGATATTGCACTAATTTTTTTAAAATAAAAAAATATTTTTCAATTGATAAGATAATTAATATGTTTTACTTTTCAATTTTTACATTAACTAATAAATTTCTTTCTTTCTTTCTTTTTTTAATATAATATATTAATTTATATATTTTATTTTTATTAATTATAATATATTTTAAAATATAAAAATTATTCATTATACATGACTAAAAATAATATATTATATTGGCTAGTGATTATTAACATGAAGGACGTGACATGTTGCTTGTCGGAAAGTGCATTAAAAGCCAATAATTGCATCCTTAATAATGCGGCATGTGAATCATGTTGCGAGGCTGAGAGTAGGTCACCCTATCTCAACCACTGCAAAATGATTGGTATGTAAACAAATCGACTGGAGAAAAAAGAAAAATTATTATTGTTTAAATTATTATAAAAGTTAAAAATTTTATATGCAAATTTGTTTTGATCAATTATTGATTAAAAAATTAAATTTCGACGAATTTTAGTTGATTCAAACATGTATTGAGTTTGAATATTTTTTGTGTGTTCAAATCTGTTTTGTGATTTTTTTTTCCCTCTAATCAAATTAATGAGTTCGAATCGAGTTTGAAAATTTATTGAAATAATGAGGGAATTCTCTTATAAAAATCGTCTCACGACCTTCTTTGCAAAATAATTATGATCGTCAAACAAGCTCTAAATTCATTTTTTTTTATTCAATGTCTTTATGACTCGATCCTCGTTGCATCATAAATCCTAATATATACATATAAATTCATCGTGATCAATTGAATCACTTTGACGCCTACAGACTTGATTATCCTTTTTTTACAATCTATAGACTTAAATATCGAAGGATTGTAATTAGGGCCTTGTTAGTGTAGTTCTGACCGTGGTGCATTTTGTAGGGTTACTTCTTGAATAATGGAGGGGTATCTGTTCGTTTGAAATAGCAATTCCTATAAAATTATTTATAAAGACCTTATCCCATTTTTCCAACAGAACAAAAAAACACTGTTTAAGCTAAATTTGTTAAATTTAATAAATTGAAGTCAAATAAATTTTTATAGATCGATTTTAAATAAATATCAAGAAATTTAATTTATTTTTCAACCAAAATAATATATATATATATATATATATACATTTATTTTCCTGGTCGTCATGTCAGTTCTAATTAAATATTTAATGAAGATAAGACAAAGCAAATTGCATTTATCTTTATTATTATTTGAAGAAAAGTTTCTGGAGAATTCTATTCCAGAGCATAGTTAATTGACAGGATAGTTTGATTTGACATTGCACTATATAATAGGGTGTTGGAATATAATTTTAAATGGTATTTTTGTAAACTTTTATATTAAATATGGAGTTTATTTGTAATTATTATTATAATTTTAAATGATATATTTATAAGTTTATAAAAAGTATAATTTTTTGTATATTTGGACTTAAATCGTCAATGTCATTCAATGTTTAAAAATATATTTTAAATACATATTCAATGTTCAAACATAAAATACAGAGTATTGTTTCAAAATAAAGTATTGATTTTCAAAAGAAATACACATTATAATACTGAAAACTAGGGTATAGAATGTGAATATAGAATTAATTGTGTTGATGCTTCAGGAAAAAAAAAAACGATAGAAAAAAATCCCAGTGCCAAATATGTTAAAGAAATGAATTTATAATGACTTTTTGAATCTCTATTTTCTTTAATTCCTAGAAGTACATTATTCCGTATATTATAAGTTATTATAATTTAAAAATTATGAAAAATCAATGCTATCTACAATTAAAACGAAATTAGTGGAAAAATTTAAATTTTTTGGACCATGATTAATTAATTCTCATCATAATTTTATCATGGTCAAAATATTTATCATGGACCACTTATAGAAACAATGGCCAAATAACCGTTGCACAATTACAGTTAATTGATATTCAATATGTTTTTTTTTTAACTATATAATTGACCATAATGAAAAATCATAATTTTTTTAGAGAAAATTTCATAGGGGGTAATATGCAATTTTGCATTCTTCTAATGACTTTTGAAGTAAATTATATAATCAAATAAAATATTTCATTATTCAAAAATTATTATTCTTATTTAAGTGTTGATGGGAATCCGTAAACTCTGGTCCACCATTGTCTTTTTCTAAATTTCCAAAAATAGTACGTTTACGGATATCTTAAAATTTTAGTCTTTTCTAGTAAAGAAGTCTATTTTTTGATGACATTGTCGTTGCAATTTGATTACAGCGATGTGAATACTATTTGGATGACTGCTTTGCCCTTCAATTTTGGTACCATAATTTAATTAGGGTAGATTACATCTTATCACTCGAATTATAATTATTTTTATACTTTGATATCTAAATATCTTATTGTGTGAACTTACTATCTTAATTTTACGAAATTTACACTTTGATATAAGACTGTTTTTTTGTTGATTTTTTATTAAAAAATATCTCATGTTGTGCATAAGTAAAAAATATCACACTACATAACCCTTATATGGTTGAAAAAAAATTATAAATGGCAAATAATAAAATTTCGTGAAATTGAGATGGTAAGTTAATAAAAAAAAAAATTAGATGGTACTTTATGTTCTGATTTTATTAACTTTCTCTATTTTTTTAAAAAACATAATTAAAATTAGTCCTTTTTATTAGTTGACCGTCTGAATTAATGGAGGGATTGTAAATTTCATAGACAAAAAGAGGAACATATAGGGTACCAGAAGTGATTCAGTGCGTAATTTAAGAGTCCGGAATTGGATTTATTCCAGTAACGACTTTTTCCACTGCACTTTTTACCATTGGTTTAGATAGTTAACTAACAGAGATGACAGATATTGATCATTTTATAAAAAAATATGAACCAAAATTGATGAATTCGAAATATGAAGTATCAAAATTTATATTTTTTGTACCATAGTTGATGTGGTCGAGATTTTTTGCTAAAGGATGAAATTGAAATTTTACCACGACGCAATTACACACCAGGTGAAATGCAATTTCCGCAGAAGGTGCAGTTTTCAAGAGAATGGTGTCTAGTCAATGAATAGTAACCTGCATAAAAAATTAATATGTTGAAAATTTTGGTATCAAATTACTTTTTTACCCTTACAATTTAATATATATATTTTTTACTAATGTATATCAATAATGCAAAATTATATTTTTCATTTTATAATTTAGGTAACATATATTTTCAATTTCATAGTTTTTTCTGCCAACTTCCGTCGAGAATTGATGGAAAAAATTAAAGTGTAAATTGACAAAATTATATTTTTGATCCCATAAGTTAGGAGAGTTGATACACTTAGATCCCAAGCTTTATGAAATTGCAACATTTAATAGTTGGAAGGTAAAGTGTCCAGACGTCTATGAATATAATAAAAACATATCATAGCAATAAATATTATTAACATCATAAGATATGATCGATATGTACACTTCACATCCAAATGGATAATTATGAAATCAAGAATATTAGGATGATGAAAAAGACAAGCATATCAAACCATATCCCCAATTCTCCATTAAACAAAGGAAGAGAAAGGGCAAAGTGGTAATTTTTATCAGTAAGTATGGAGTGACATTTTCAGACCACTTGAATTCATTTTTGAAGGAATTATAATAATTTTAAAAAAATAACACATTGAGAACATTTGTCTTGGAACAATGCAAATTTGACGAGAATATAATCCTAATTTATAGTCGTCATGGGACACGCACATTATATTTTTTAGTGAAATTCATAATTTTTTTACGATAAATACCTTCAATTATTGTCATTCATTATTGAAATGAATTCTAATTAAGTGAATGAAAAGAACCACCCATCTATATTTACACCAAGATAATACAATTTTTCCTAACCCTAAAATATCAAGAAACAATAGAAGAAATATGAATTTTAACTATAGTTAATTACTAGATTCAAAAGAAAAAAAATTGGGTTGAACAAATTGACCACGGCTCAGCAATGATCATTAATCGTTGTTTTTGCAAATGTGGTCAAAACATTAACTATAGCTAAAACCTCAACAAACGTTTCAGTTATAGTGACTAATCATTGATTTTATCTGTATTTTTGTTACTGAAATAAAAAATGAAATGAAAACAATGCAGTCGACAGAATTGAGAAGGTGTCGGCAAGAGACATCTATATAAAGAAGAGAAGGCAGAAGCAGCTGTCCTCACCTTCAAACAACGCTTACTGATCTTTTTCTAGATATATATACTTTGCTTATAATTATATTTATCGAATAATCGACAGATTTGGAGATGGGGTTAACTGGTAAGCTGGTAGCTGCAATAGAGTTTAAGGCTGGGGGAGACGTGTTTCATGAGCTGTTCAGGCACAAGCCCCACCATGTTTCCACAACCAGCCCTGGGAAAATACAAGGATGTGATTTGCATGAGGGTGAGTTTGGGCATGTTGGTTCCATCATTTTCTGGAATTACACACATGGTGAGTAATCCATCTACCTACCTGTACCCGGTGTTTGCTATCAACTTCTTAGAGGAATTTGGCATAATTACATTTCCTCCCCTAAAAATTGAGAAATCTAGGTATATCTAGTAGGCCTTTGCTAT
Organism: Sesamum indicum; assembly: GCF_000512975.1. NCBI lineage: Eukaryota > Viridiplantae > Streptophyta > Magnoliopsida > Lamiales > Pedaliaceae > Sesamum > Sesamum indicum. Next base: position 5,187,824 of record NC_026149.1, on the reverse strand, counting down.
CAATTTTACTTACAAGATTAATTGCACTTGAACCCTCAACTTTTAGAAAAGAAGTTCGTTATCTCGGGTTTCTCGGATCTTTGCCCTTTTCTATTGATGAAGTGGTTTTTCAGCCTAGAAATTAAAATTTTGACAGGAGGGATAATTACTTCATACTCTTGGTTTTTGTGAAGATATTATCAATATAAATACTAATGTGTATTCTGTAATATTAGCAATCGAACTTTGTAGTATTCTGGTAAAATCTTGTAATTATTTGTAAAATAAAACATTCATATAGATTTTATCAAATAATTTTATTTTAATACTTTGAGATGACTTTGGAAAATAGTATTTTGAAATTGTGAGTTAGTGATGCCAAACTGATGTTTCAATTCAGATAATAATTGATTATTGAAAAAGAACAGTAATAAAATATTTTCTTGAATGTAGTGAAAATGGAAATTAGAGCAATATAAAACAAAAAAATTCTATTAAATGCAAGTTACTCATGATCGTTAGACGTTTCTGCAAATAAAAGTAGAATATTAATTATAACTAAAATCATAACAAATATTTTGACTATATCTAAATTATGACAAATATCGATTAATCACGGTGAAAATTTAAAATCTCACAGTTGTTTTGTTTGATCATGGTTATAATAGTATTAATTTATCATGATTCTAATGTAGCAAATATTAGTCTTTTCCCTTTTATTGTTTTGAATTATGTTGCATTTAACCCTAACATTCACAATAGATGGGAAAGCGAAAACTGCAAAACAACTGATTCAAAAAATCGACGAGGAGAAGAAGTTGATCGAATTCAAGATGTTGGAAGGAGATCTGATGGAGGAATACAAAACCTTCCTTATAACGCTGCACATCGAGACTAAGAACGACATTGATTTGGTTACATGGACATTGGAGTATGAGATGCTGAACGACGATGTCGGGCACCCTATCTCCTTGCTATCCTTCATCATCGACCTCACTAAGGACATCGAAACCCATCACATCAAGAAACCCTAAATCAGATGGTTCCCATCCTAATGCATGAAACCCTAGTCGAACAATCTGTTAATTATGAACGAGAGTTGGTGTGTTAATAAAACTCTTTGTTCACAAAGGCACGTACACATGCGTGTGAGTGTTATGTACTAATAAAGGAGATCAGCTGCATGCTTGCTCTAGGTGGTGGTGCTTGGGACCCTGTACTGCTCGTATTTGTGACGTGTCTGTGTATTTGCATGAGTTTGAAATAATATGTTTTTATTTCTAATTACTATTCGTCATTTTTACTTTTTTTTTATTTTATAAATGGGCTCTTTTAAAATTGGCCTTAATTACAAGTATCTCCTTATTATTTGAAAAATTACAAATACTCCTATAAAATTATAAATATCCTAATGAAGACACCCCTCTAAAATGAGTTGTCACATGGGGGTATTTATAATTTCAATGAGGTATTTGTAAATTTTTTAACAATGAGAGGATAAGTGGACAAACAAAAGTATCTTATGGGAGCTCGAGTACTGGTCGACGCATTTGATACGACACAATTTTGATATCATATACATTGAGAAGAATGTATTTGACAATATATTTAATACCGTGATAGATATAAAGAAAAAAATAAAAGATAACCTGAATGTACGGAAAGACCTTAAGATCATATGTAATTGACCGGAGCTTGAGGTGGATGAAAAAAGACCGAATGTGATGCCTAAAGCCGTATATACCCTGACTAAGGAGCAGAAGAGGGGGTTATGTGAATAGATTAGTCATCTTAAGTTTCTTGATAGTTATGCATCTAATTTGGCTCGTTGTGTCGATATGATGGAGCTGAGGCTACACAGCATAAAGTGTCATGATTGTCACGTATTCATGTAGAAGTTGATCCCGATTTTCTTTCGTGAAATGCTTCCTGAACCTGTATGGGGTGCATTGACAGAAGTTAGCCTTCTATTCTAGATTTTATGTTCGACGACACTAGATGTAAATAAGGTACAAGAATTGGAAGTAGTGTTGCGACCATCTTGTGCAACCTTGAAAAAATATTTCCACTAGCTTTCTTCGACTCAATGGAGCACTTAATTGTTTACTTGTCATATGAAGTGCACGTAGGAGAGCCTGTGCAATATAGGTAGATGTATCCATTTGAGCGGTAAGTACACTGTGCAACACAGGTGAAATTTGAATTGAATTTCATAGACAACAAGCTTTTGAAGTTTCATTATTGGGGTCCTACAGTTGAGGTTACAATATTTTCGTGTCACTTTGTGAATGTTTACAATTTCCACACCGACTTTCACAGCGTAGGGAAGTCTACTATGAACTATGAGGTGTGTGTCAAAAACTTATCATATATAGACATGGACAGTACTTCTATGGGATTTTTGAAGAGATAATTCAGTTAGATTACCCACTATTCCAAAACATGCATATTGTTCTGTTTAAATGACGTTGGGTCGATCCCGTGAGAGGTATGAAGGTGCATTCTTATTATCACCTCGTTGATGTAAAGTTCAAGAAAGAATACTAAAAGAACAAACCATTCATCCCGGCACAACAAGCACTACAAGTCTACTACACGAGATACCCTAACACGAAAAAAAGCAAAGTGGACTGAATGACTGTCTGCTAAACAAAAGCTAAAAGAGTCATTGATGACTCTCGATGGACCGAAGTTGCATTTCAAGAATATGAGACAATACCTACTCCACAAGTGTGACGGACAACTATAATTATGGCATGAATGACTCAAATGGTATACAATTTGCCATGGAACTTTCTGTTGCTAATCAATATAGAGCAAGTATATTCCGATCGGAGAATTGTGAGCTGATCAAGAGTCTGACGAAAATAGCTTTGGTGAGAATTACGAGACTGAAGAAGATAATAATTTTGATTGAAAGTTCAGCGTTTCTATAATCAGACATCTATAAATAATCCTTATATAAATTACTAATTAACTATATATTTTTTTAAAAATATTTGTTCTATTTAGGAACGATTATAACTAGAAAAGATCGTTCTTAAACCAATCCAAATAGCCACGGTCAAAATAAAAATTATTTCTATTATAACTGTTCCTCATGGTACGTGCATATTATTAAATTTAACACTATGAACAGGCAAATAAATAAAATTGTTCCTGAAATTACTACAGAATTATTCAAAAAAAATGAGAAAAATTCAAAATTTAGGAACGGTTAGATTAAATTGACCGTTCCTAGAGTAATTTCAGACAATTTTCAATTGGTCCCATATGGAAAGTGGAAGAAAATTCAAATTTAGAAATGCTCATTGAATATTTGACCTTTACTAAGTTAGATTTAAAGTAGACGATTCCTAAAAGTATAAAGAAATCGTTACCTATATGAATAGTAATAAAATCATGCTTAATTTTGTAACAAAATCGTTTCTAACAAGTACAAATTATTCCTAATTCACTTTTCAATTTCGATATCTCTACATCCGCAAGCTCGATTAATTCCAAACTTAAATGTATATAAATACTATATATTTATGAATACATGTAGACGTCTAATGTAAAATCACATGATATCATTGACAATTATATCGTTTCGAACCTCGTTGTTGAGAATCATATATAATATTTTAGTATCCTTATAAGAAAAAGTTCCAAACTATGCAACTACAACAAAAAGTTCCAAATCTATTCAGACACCGAAATAGCCCAAACCTAATACTATATATAAAAGTCATATAGAACTTTCGTTCATTTTTATTCTAAAAAAATCATAATAGAATTCTTAATTAAAAAAAATACAAGAGAAGAGATATTTGTCAAATATTAAAATCTAAATAAAAATTAATGCAAAGGTCAATATTTTAAAAAAAGTGGGTATAGAAAGAGGAGTAAACATAAGAAGAATATTGTGCTTTTTTGTGACGTTATATCTTATTTAAAAAAATAGACAATAAGGTGTGAAATTCTAATTTTTAATCGGCACATGTAATATGCATGCCACTTTTCGATTGACATTAACTTTTCCGGCCAGATCTATTTTAAATCGAGAAATTAAAAAAGGTATATAACTATTATTTTTAATTCAAGTTAAATAAAATACTAAATATAAAAAAAATATAATCAAAACTAAAAATATATTTAACTCTAAAATATCATAATAGCAATTTTAATTGCTTAATAATGGAGAAGAGATATTGTCAAATGTTAAAATCGAAACAAAAAAGATGAAAGTCAAAAATCAAGATTTCAATAAAAGTATATATACAAGTAACTCATTAAAGATAAGCCATTGAATCCCTGCACAAATGCCATACTCCCGATACTACACATCATTGATTTATTGTGAATAAATAGGCATGTAAGCCAGTGAGTGTAATAAATGACATTGGAATGCGGAAGTAGATGGGTATGTTACACGAATCATCCTTTCTACCAAGTATTAATTGCTCCTGGAAAACTGAAGTGTTGATGGAGAAATTATAATTTTTTTAAAAAAATTATATTTTTTTGTACCATAATACAAAATTATATTTTTTATTCTATAATTTAGGTAACATATATCTTCAATTTCATAGTATCTTTTGCCAACTTCTGTCGAGAATTGATGGAAAAAATTAAAGTGTAAGACAAAAATTATATTTTTAGTCTCATAAGTTAGAAGAGTCGATACACTTATGTCCCAAACTTTATGAAAGTGCAACATTTAATTGTCCGAACGGTAAAGTGCCCAGACGTTATTAATAACATAAGATATGATCGATATGTACACTTCACATCCCTGTATATTGATACTACTTATCCAAATGGATAATTATGAAATCAAGAATAGTAAGATGATGACAAAGACAAGCATATCAAACCATCTCCCCAATTCTCCATTAAACAAAGGAAGAGAAAGGGCAAAGTGGTAATTTTCATCTGTAATTATGGAGTGACTTTTTTAGACCACTTGAATTTATTTTCGAAGGAATTATAATAATTTTAAGAAAATGACACATTGAGAACATTTGTCCTCGAAAAATACAAATCGAAGGAATTATAATAATTTTAAGAAAATGACACATTGAGAACATTTGTCTTCGAAAAATACAAATTTGACGAGAAAATAATCCTAATTTATAGTCGTCATGGGACACGCACGTTATATTTTTCAGTAAAATTCATAATTTTTTACGATAAATATCTTCAACATGAGATTTTTTTCTTTTATAAATTATTGTTATTCATTGTTGAAATGAATTCTAAGTGAATGAAAATAACCACCCATCTGTATTTACACCAAGATAATACAATTTTTCCTAACCCTAAAATATCAAGAAACAATAGAAGAAATATAAATTTTAACTATAGTTAATTACTAGATTCAAAAGAAAAAAAATTGGGTTTAGCAAATTGACCACGGCTCAAGAATTATCATCAATCGTTGTTTTGGCAAATGAGGTCAAAACATTAACCATAGCTAAAACCTCGACAAATGTTTCAGCTATAGTTAAAATCATTACAAATATTGACTATTCATTGATATTGTCTGACTGTATTAATAATATTAATTTACTATAATCTTGAAATTGCGGAGGTTTAGAATATAGTGAGAAAATTATTTTTTTTAATGAAATAAAAAATGAAATGAAAACAATGCAGTTGAGCCAGAGACATCTATATAAAGAAGATAAGCCAGAAGCAGCCCTCCTCACCTTCAAACAACACTTTGTTACAGATCCATTTCCAGTATTAATTTACGCATATATCTATCAAATAATCGACAGATTCAGAGATGGGGTTAACTGGTAAGCTGGTAGCTGCAATAGAGTTCAAGGCTGGAGGAGACGTGTTTCATGAGCTGTTCAGGCACAAGCCCCACCATGTTTCCACAACCAGCCCTGGGAAAGTGCAAGGATGTGATTTGCATGAGGGTGAGTTTGGGCATGTTGGTTCCATCATTTGCTGGAAGTACACTCATGGTGAGTAATCCATCTAACTACCCGTACCGGGTATTTGCTATCAATTTCTTGGAGGAATTCGGCATAATTATATTTTCTCCCTTAAAATTTGGTATAATTACACGTAAGTTTAATTGAGAAATCTTTGTATATCTAAGTAAGCCTTCACTATCAATTTTATTTTCAGGATTAATTGCACTTAAACCCTGAACTTTTAGAACTTTTCGAAAAGAAGTTCGTTATCTCGGGGGTCTTTGCCCTTTTCTATTGATGAAGAGGGTTTTTTAGCCTAGAAATTAAAATTTTCACAGGAAGGATAATTACTTCATACGCTTGGTTTTTGTGAAGAAATTATCAATATAAATACTAATGTGTATTCTGTAATATTAACAATCGAACTTTGTAGTATTCTTGTAAAATCTTATAATTATTTGTAAAATAAAACATTCATATAGATTTTATCAAATAATTCTATTTTAATACTTTTAGATGACTTTGAAAATTAGTATTTTGTAATTGTGAGTTAGTGATGCCAAACTGATGTTTCAATTCAGATAATAATTGATTATTGAAAAAGAACAGTAATAAAATATTTTCATAGTTAAAAGTATTAATTTATCATAATTCATAAATCATGATTATTTCTAATGTAGCAAAATATCAATCTTTTTCCTTTTATTCTTTTGAATTCTATTGCATTTAACCCTAACAATATTTACAACAGACGGAAAAAAGAAAACTGCGAAACAATTGATTCAAAAAATCGACGAGGGGAAGAAGTTGATCGAGTTCAAGATGCTGGAAGGAGATCTGATGGAGGAATACAAAACCTTTCTCATAACGCTGCACGTCGAGACTAAGGACAACATTGATTTGGTTACATGGACGTTGGAGTATGAGATGTTGAATGACGACGTTGGGCACCCTATCTCCCTGCTATCCTTCTTCATCGATCTCACTAAGGACATCGAAACTCATCACATCAACAAACCCTAAGTCAGATGGTTCCTTGCCTAATGCGTGAACCCCAATCGAACAATATGTTAATTATGAACGAGAGTTGGTGTGTAAATAAAGCCCTTTGTTCAGAAAGGCACGTATGTGTGCGTGTGTGTTATGTACTAATAAAGGAGATGAGCTGCATGCTTGCTCTAGGTGGTGGTGCTTGGGACCCTGTACTGCTCGTATTTATGGCGTGTCTGTGTATTTACATGAGTTTGAAATAATAGGTTTTTATTTCTAATACTTTTCTTCGTTTTTACTTTTTTTTTTCTTTTGGATAAATAGGCTATTTTAAAATTTGTCTTAATTATAAATACATCCTTATTATTTGAAAAATTACAAATACTCTCATGAAATTACAAATATCCTAATGAATACCCCTCTACAACGAGTTGTCGCAAGGTGATATTTATAATTTCAGGAAGGTATTTATAAATTTTTTAACAATGAGAAGATAAGTGGACAAAGAATGCATCTTCTAGGAGCTCAAGTATTGGTCGACGCATCTAATACGATACAATCTTGATGTCATATACATTGAGAAGAATGTATTTGGCAATATATTTAATATCGTGATGGATATAAAGAAAAAAACAAAGGATAATATGAATTCACGGAAAGACCTGAAAATCATATGTAATTGACCGGAGCATGAGATAGATGAAAAGAGGCCGCACGTGATGCCCAAAGTCGTATATACCCTGAACAAGGAGTAGATGAGGGGGATATGTGAATAAATTAGTCAGCTTAATTTCGCCCGTTGTATCAACATGAAGGAGCTGAGGCTACACAGCATGAGAGCCATAATTGTCACGTATTCTTGTAGAATTTGATCCTGATTGCCGTCTGTGAAATGGTTCCTGAACCTGTATGGAGTGCATTGATAGAAGTTAGCCTTCTATTCTAGATTCTATGTTCGACGACACTAAATGTAAACAAGGTACAAGAATTGGAAATAGTGTAGCAACCATCTTGTGCAGCCTTGAGAAAATATTTCTGCCAACTTTTTTCAACTCAATAGAGCACCTAATTATTCACTTGTCATATGAAGCACCGTAGGAGGGCCTATGCAATACAAGTGGATGTATCCATTTGAGAGGTAAGTACACGATGCAACACAGGTGAAATCTGAATTGAATTACACAGACAACGAGCTTTTGAAATTTCATTATTGGGATACTACAGCTGAGGTTACAACATTCCTGTGTTACTTTGTGAATGACTACAATTTCCACACTGAATTTCACAGCGTAGGCAAGTCTCCTATGAAATGTGATGTGTGTGTCAAAAACTTATTATATATAGACAAGACAGTGACTTCTATAGGATTCTCAAAGAGATAATTCAGTTAGATTACCCAAACATGAAGATCGTTCTGTTTAAATGCCATTGGGTCGATCCCGTGAGAGGTATGAAGGTACATCTTTGTTATCATCTCGTTGATGTAAACTTCAAAAAAGAATACTAAAAGAACCATTTGTCCTGGCACAACAAGCAGTACAAGTCTACTACACGAGATACCGTAGCATGAAAAGAGGCAAAGTGAATTGGATGACTGTCTGCAAAACAAAAGCCAGAAGAGTCATTGATAACTTTCGATGGACCAAAGTTGCATTTAAAAAATATGAGATAATACCTACTCTACAAGTGTGACGGAAAACTATAATTATGACATGCATTACTCAAATACAAGAGAGGAGATATTTATCAAATATTAAAATCTAAATAAAAATTAATGTCAAAAGTCGAGATTTTTAAAAAAGTGGATATAGAAAAAGGAGTAAGCATAACAAGAATATTGTGCTTTTTGGTGACGTGATATCTCATGGGAAAAAACAACAGACAATAAGGTGTGAAATTCTAATTTTGAATCAGCCACGTACAGTATACGTGCCACTTTTAAATTCAAATTAAATTTGCTGGCCAGATCTATTTTAAATCGAGAAATTAAAAAAGGTATATAACTATTTTTTAATTTTAGCTAAATAAAGGACTAAAATATAAAAAAGAATATGATCAAAACTAAAAATATATTTAAGTCTAAAAAATCATGATAGCAATTTTGATTACTTAATAATGGAGAAGAGATATTATGAAATGTTAAAATCGAATAAAAAAGATGAAAGTCAAAAATCAAGATTTCAATAAAAGTATATACAAATAACTCATTAAAGATAAGACCATTGAATCCCTGCACAAATGCCATACTCCCGATACTACACATCATTGACTTATTGTGAATAAATAGGCATGTAAGCCAGTGAGTGTAATAAATGGCATTGGAAGTCGGAAGTAGATGGGTATGTTACATGAATCATCCTTTCTACCAAGTATTAATTGCACCAGCAAAACTGAAAGTGTTCATGGAGAAATAATTATTCTTTTAAAAAAATTATATTTTTCATACCATAATGCGAAATTATATTTTTTATTCTATAATTTAGGTAACATATTTCAATTTCATAGTTTTCTTTGCCAACTTCTGTCGATAATTGATGGAAAAAACTAAAGTGCAAATTGACAAAAGTATACTTTTGATCTCATAAATTAAGAGTGCGGGCATATTTAGATTTTACGCTTTATGAAATCGCAACATTTAATAGTCCGAACAAAAAAGTGGACTTGTATGTATATAATAAAAAAATGTTATAATAATAAATATCAAACCATATCCCCAATTCTCCATTAAACAAAGGAAGAGAAAGGCAAAATTGCAATTTTCATCTGTAAGACATATTTAGACCATTTGAAATTATTTTTGAAGGAATTATAATAATTTTAAGAAAATGGCACATTGAGAACATTTGTATTCAAAAAATGCTAATAGGACGAGAAAATAATCCTAATTTGTAGTCGTCACGAGACACTCACGTTACATTTTTGGTGAAATTCATAATTTTTTATGATAAATATCTTCAACATGTAACTTTTTTCTTTTAAAAATTATTGTCATTCATTTTTTAAATGAATTCTAAGTGAATGAAAAGAAACACCCATCTATATTTACACCAAGATAATACAATTTTTCCTAACCCTAAAATATCAAGAAACAATAGAAGAAATATGAATTTTAACTATAGTTAATTACTAGATTGAAAAGAAAAAAATTAGGTTGAACAAATTGACCACGGCTTAATAATTAACATTAATCATTGTTTTTGCAAATGAGGTCAAAACATTAACCATAGCTAAAATCTGGGCAAATGTTTCAGCTATAGTTAAAATCCATTACAAATATTGACTAATCATTGATTTTGTCTGACTGTATTAATAATATTAATTTACTATAATTTTTAAATCGTGAAGGTATATAATATTGTGAGAAAAGTAATTTTTTTTTTACTGAAATAAAAAATTAAATGAAAACAATGCAGTTGACAGAAATGAGAAGGTCTCGGCCTGAGATATCTATATAAAGAAGCTATGCCAGAAGCAGCTCCTCCTCACCTTTAAACAACACTTTGTTACAGATCCATTTCCAGCATTAATTTACGCATATATCTATCAAATAATCGACAGATTTAGAGATGGGGTTAACTGGTAAGCTGGTAGCTGCAATAGAGTTCAAGGCTGGGGGAGACGTGTTTCATGAGCTGTTCAGGCACAAGCCCCACCATGTTTCCACAACCAGCCCTGGGAAAGTGCAAGGATGTGATTTGCATGAGGGTGAGTTTGGGCATGTTGGTTCCATCATACGCTGGAAGTACACACATGGTGAGTACTCTAACTACATATCCACCAGGTCTTTGCTATCAATTTCTCATTGGAATTTTGTTATCTTTATCTCTGAGAAATGATATTTTTCGTCTCATAATTTAGGATCTTTCCACTTTTAGTTCTATTGATTATAGAATTATCATTTTTTATCACGTAACTTTTAAAAAGTAATACTTTTGGTCCATGACACATTTCCTTTAAAATTTTAACGGAAAGTGCCATGTGTTTAGCACATGTCTGTTAGAGCCTTTACACTTATACTATAGGATTCTCACTTTTGTTTCATAACTTTAAGAAAACAGTACTTTTGATCCTATACACTTAACGGCCACCTGACCTTTTCCGTTAAACATCTAAAGAGGAATGTGTCATAAGACCAAAATTGTTACTTTTATAAAGTTACGACACCAAAAGTGAGAATCTCGTAACTATGGGATCAAAAAAGTGCAAAGATTCTAAATTACGAGACGAAAAATATTATTTCGCCTATCTAACCCAAACATAATATGATCATTTGTGGGGATACGTTCTTAAATTGATACAGACGGGAAAGAGAAAATTGCGAAACAACTGATTCAAACCATCAACGAAGAGAAGAAGTTGATCGAATTCAAGATGCTGGAAGGAGATCTGATGGAGGAATACAAAACCTTCCTTATAACACTGCACATCGAGACTAAGGACGGCATTGATTTGGTTACATGGACATTGGAGTATGAGATGCTGAACGACGATGTCGGGCACCCTATCTCCTTGCTATCCTTCATCATCGACCTCACTAAGGACATCGAAACTCATCACATCAACAAACCCTAAATTAGATGGTTCCCTTCCTAATGCGTGAAACCCTAATCGAACAATATGTTAATTATGAACGGGAATTGGTGTGTTAATAAAGCCCTTTTTTCAGAAAGGCACCTACGAATGCGTGTGTGTGTTATGTACTAATAAAGGAGATGAGCTGCATGCTTGCTCCAGGTGGTGGTGCCTGGGACCCTGTACTGTTCGTATTTGTGGCGTGTATGTGTATTTGCATGAGTCCAAAATAATAGGTTTTTATTTCTAATTACTGTTCGTCATTTTTTCTTATTTTTATATTGGATAGACGGGGTTCTTTTAAGATTTGTCTTAATTACAAATATTTCATCTAAATTACAAATATCCTAATAAATACCCCTCTACAATGAGTTGTTACAAGGATGTATTTATAATTTCAAGGAGGTATTTGTAAATTTTTTAACATCAAGAGCATATTTGTAATTATAGCAAACCTCACAAAGCACATTGCAATTTACGCTTTTATTTTTTACCTTAAGTGAAGCAGTTAAAGATTTTATTATATTCCAATCAGCAATATCACGATATTCATTAATTAATAATTTTTATAAAAACTAGTTATATAAGCTGAAACATTAATTCGGTCTGTATTAAGGAAATTATCGAAACACCTCCTCCTGTTAAATTTAACTCAGCATAAATCCCCCATCAGATTTTCAGTGGAAAACACTGAAAATTGAAAATGAAAATGAAACCAAACATGTAAAGTGTTTTGATCATTTTTTACGATCACATAGAAGGATGATGTCTTTTATACCCTTTATATATCGTTCCTAACTGTTCAATAGAATTAAAGTGTAATATTTCAAAGAGAAACATACATTACAAGAGAGGGTTTCAAAGATAGAAATTAGAGACGGAAAAAATATTCATCAATAATTTTCACCTTTCAAAGACGGATTCAGAGGTGTAAAATATTTTCATCTTAAAATTATAAATAAAATTACAAAATAAAGATGGAAATTTTGACATTTAAGAAAAACTAAGAAAATAAAATTAAAAAAACAATCCATCTTATAATCTCGAATTCTGAGATGGAATTAGAGATGGATTTTGAAAAAAAAAATAATACTAATTGGTTGACATTCTGAGATGCAATTACTGATTGATTTTGAAAATAACATTTTTTATTTAATCTGTCTTTGTTTCCGTTTCAAACACAAATTTCTGAGATGGAATTACAGAAGGATTCTTTAAATAGTTATTTTTTTTTATTCAGTCTGTTTTTATTTTTGGCTCCAATTTATAAGATTTTTTTTTCACTCCTGGATTTCTCTCTATCCAGACTCACCCTCCACCACCAATGCCAACATCGCAGTTTGCAGCAACCAACACCGTCATCACCACAACATTGCTGTCACCCCGTATGAAAAAAATATAGTAATTTACCCTCCTATACTTTTTAACATGAAGCAATTTAGGGAGGTAAATTGCTTCATTTTAAATTGTTGTATTTTAAAAAATATAAGAAGGTAAATCGCTATTTATTTTTTCATAAGGGTGTAATTGTATTTGCGATATTACAAGAAAGTTAGCTTGCATTTTTCCTCATTAAAAACTGGCCTTTCTTCCAACAAAAAAAACACATGAAGATAATTTATTAATATTAACGCAATGACTGATAACACCCTTTGCACGACATGGGGACTTACTTGTGAATCTTGTAAAAGATTGAGCAAATCTTTCTTTTACTTTGTGTGTGTGCGTGTGCGTGTGCACTATTCAACCAAGAATTCGATATCGCAACTATACATTCAGTAGAAAATTAAGAAATGCTGAAAGTAGATATTATGGAGAACTACTATATCTTTTTAAAGACAATTAGTTATTATTAATACTATTGTAAAAGAAAATCTTTTATCATATTAATTTTCGAATACTTAAATTTATCTTAAAATTTATTTTTTTTCCTTAAAAGAATTATATCAGAATAGTAATTTCAAAGTTTTTTAATATTAATCTCACAATTTTATAATTTTTTTTGTATGTCATCCACTGCTCCATGTTTCTCTCTTATCAAACTTTTCTATATTTGTTTTTCTTGCAAACTTCTATATTTATGATAAACTTATAATTACAATGTATTTTGTCTTTGTCATGCCACGCCACGTTTCTTTCTTCCATAGACCTTTTTTCTTTCTTATCGCAAATTACTTTTTCCTGTTCATCTCACATCACAGATCTTTTTTATATGCTCGTGGAGACCGCATGCAACAACTAGTATTATATAAAGAAAGAACCCAAATTAATGTTTCCGTGTGAAATAAAAGATCTACCATTTTCATTTTGAACTTCGTATTTCTTGTAATCGTGTTCATTAATTTTAGTGAAATGTTTGACAAAATATTTAATTACTAACTTTTAGATTTACTATTATCCATATTTAGATATTAAAATTTTATATATACATTACATATATATAAAACAAAAAAAGGTGAAGAAAGTATTTCACTGAACTAAAATCGAAAAGAAGCTTCACAAATATCACTAACCTAAAAAATGACAAATTAAGGTCTTTACACCCAAAAGTTGGTGCAAACACTCACTATCCAAATCATTTAGTTTGCTAAACAAGAAAGACTCAGATATTAAACTAATGAAGGAAGATTAGCAACTTGAATTGTGGCTCAACTATATAAGGACTAGATGTCACAGGTTTATTTCATCGACTAGCTGCCTTAGGATTTTTCAAATAATCTTTACATATATATCAGCAATCGATGGCTGGATTGCCCTGTAAGCTTATTGCCCAGGTAGCTTTTAAGGCTGGGGGCGACGTGTTTCATCACCTCATGGCCAAGAGGCCTTATCACTTGGCCAATGTCACCCCTGGAAAAATCCAGGCTTGTGATTTGCATCAGGGCGACTATGGAACTGATGGCTCCGTCGTCCAGTGGAAGTACACTCTTGGTAAGCTTATAGCTTTTTAACTATATATGACATGAACTGGGGAATTATTATGCTGTAGCTAATTCGAGTTTTCAGTTTTCTAACAAATAAATGATATGAAATTGTTAATTAGATGGATAAATTTATCGATATATATTTTCTGAAGTTAGATCTAATTATATAAGTATTTACTGCCTTTGTATCCTTGAGGGGCATTGAACTTTATAAAATTATAAGTATACCATCTTAGGGGTATCGATGTAGTGTAACTCAAGAGATTTCTGCCATAGACTAATTAGTTATCATGATTTTTCTATTTCTGTATTATGCAATTAATCATGACAAGAGATACCATATTTGCTGGCAGAGTATATTTTTAATCTTGTAAAATAAGGGTTTATTTTGGTATCACAAGTATGATAAGTGACGCTTTTAGTCCTATAAAATTCAAAATCACGTCTTTTTAGTCTCAAAATCACAATGCATTTTTAGTCCCAAACAAGCACTTTTTAGTCCAAAATCATAATGAACATGACTCTTTGGGACTAAAAATGCGTAATTATAAGTTTTATGGGACTAAAAGCGACACCTTCCATAGTTGGTACCAAAACGAATTCTATTCTTATTTTATGGGACTAAAAAGGTATTTTGCCCTATTCGCTATAGTGTTAGTTAAATAACTTGTGCTGACGAGTACGTTATAGAATTTTTTTTTGATCCCATAAACATGAAGGATTATTGAGTAGTTAGTGAGTCGAGCTAGTTAAGAACATTGAGCACAAGCAAAATGTATTAACACATCAACATTTTAAGAAGGGATATTTGATAGTCATGTAAGAGGTAGTTGGCTAATAGACAATTTATAAACTATATCTCATAAAATATACAATTTTATGTTTAAAAATGTTTTTGAACTATTTGGATGTAATACAATGAGTGAGCTCATCCGATATATTAATAATGATATTTTTTTATTTCATCTGAGTTTGTTGAAATTTAATTTGAAAGTAAGTTAAGAATACCTACTTTTTCCACAAATATATTAGATATAGGATTAAATGCGCATTTGGACATGTAACTTGAATTTTTTGGCGTTTTCATCCTTTAACTTTTTAGGATACCATTTTGATCCTATATCTTTTAATTTTTTATGATTTTAGTCCTTTTTCCGAATCATTTTTGGTATATATAAAAGCTTCTCATATTTTAATTTTTGATCTGTAAGTTCTTTTTCTCAAAAAAGGCGATTAAATATTTTAGAACACTTTTATAAGATAATTTAAAATACCTAAAAGTTCACTATAACACCACCTAATTAAGTTTAAGAAGACCCACATTAATTTTGGTTTCCGAACTACATACATTCTCACATTTCTTTTCATTGATTTATTATATAGATGGGAAAGAGCAAACCGCAAAACAACTAATTCATGATATAGACGAGACAAAAAAGCAAGTCGCTTACAAGATGCTCGAAGGCGATCTGCTGGAGTTGTACAAGAACATGATCATAACCATCCACGTCGAGACCAAAGGTGGAGTCGATTTCATCACTTGGACCATAGACTACAAGCTGATCAATCCCGATAATCCACACCCAATCTCACTCTTAAACTTCGTGATCGAATTCACTAAAGATATCGAGGCTCATATCTTCGGATGAAGAACGGCTGCTGCCTAAAATATGTTGCGATTTCAGTTCACCAAGTTATATATGTTTAATTTGTTGTTCTCCATCCAAATGAGACAAAGAGAAAATGAAAGAGAATAAAATCAGCAATCATAGGTTGTCTGGTGCTTGAAATAAGGAATATATATGTACTTGTGAAATAAGCGATAATTGGTGAAGTTTGTGATTGGGAGCTTCTGGAGTGGTACTTATTCTTCTATATATGTTATTTAAGTGTGATATACATATGTATTAATGTGATTTGCGAGACTCTTTTGGTCGATTAAATTGTGCAAGGTTTTGTTATTTGTTTACTTTCTTTAGTTCTGATGTGTGTAAAATATTTCTCAATGCTCTAATCATAAGAATACACTTAGAAATCACTACCAAAAAAAATTAAGATTAGTGAAAAAAAGATCAGGTGGCAATATTAATATTGTCACTTAATTATATATTTAGTGACAAAAATATTTATTTTGTCACAATAATGAATTTCATAATTTTAATAAATTACTATTGTTTTTCAAAAAAAGTGTTGGTAGCAAGAATTACTAAAAAAAATATACTCAAAGCTGTCATTAAATGTAATTAGTGACTCATCTATTGTGATGACCTAGTGACAATAAATATTAATTATCGTTATATTATGTTTTCACTAAGTTGTAAATTATATATGTCATTAATTGTATTTAGTGACAACTTTATATAAAATACTTGTCACTAATAATTATAAAGTGACAAAATAAAAATTATTGACACTTAATATTTAGTGATAACTTAAAAATTGTCACTTGATAATTTGTCACTAATATTATATTTTCTTGTAGTGAATATTGTGGTAATAGAATCTAAAACCACTTAATTAGTAGAACTTTTGTTCCAGTGCCCTGGCTAAGATTTCCCCATGTAGAATTTAGCCATTCTTACCAACAAGTAATTCAAAGGAAAACAAACAATTCGTAACTCGTAAATTAAATTAGATCGTAGCTTAAATAGTTTGTTCTTATGGAAAACAAACAAGGGATGTAGGGCCCCATACCACGCAACCCAATTGGAGCAATTGTGCTGACCCATGACCAAAGTATTTATCCTATAGTTCAAATCTTGGCATTTAACCTGGCAGGCTGAAAAACAAAGTCCAATATAGCAAAGAGACTTAACGGTCAACAATGATTCCACGTCACACATGGTTCTGACACCGTGAGACACAAAATACCAGAAAATTTCTAACAAACACCTCCTAGATTGATTGTAGCCGACTTGGCAATACCAGGTAAAGTAGAACCAACAGAATTGGGCTTGACTGGCATGACTCGTTCAAATATTCATAACTTCTTACTAGTGTATCACAAGTTGCAAAAACTTTAGAAGTTTGCTCCCACTGGCCTATAAATAAAGGTTATTGTGTAGTCATAAGGCACCAAGTATTATTCACTTTTACTCTTTTCTCTCGTTTGTCAACAAATTTATTGCACTATTTTGCATTGCGCACAATTAGTTTCACGTTATCTTGATACTTTGTCAAGATTCTTCAATTATTTCCTCATTGATCTTGCGTTATTTCAAGTTTTTTCATTATTCTTTCAGTAAATCCATTACTAATTTAAATATCAAAGTGCTAACATCTATTTTACATTTTAGTCTTACTTTGATTTAGAATCTTTATGAAGATCCTTTATACATTATGGTGTTGTTGGACTCGAGTACGCATCATTGGCGTCGTCTGTGTGAAACTTAAACTATAGATGTGAGAAATGGTCATTTTAGATAATGGAGATTACAATTGCTTTTCTTAGGAAAATACTTCCCTCCCCATTGCAGCACGTTCTGCAGTTCCACCTCCAAAACTAACAGTGGGGGATCTCAACGTTGGCTCCCACTTTTGATCCAGCAACCCTGCCTGCCGCAGCTCATGCGCTCTTCTATGAGCACCTCCACTAGTTCATTGTAGAGAGCATCCACATAAACCTCTAAGGTTCCCTTTCTAGTGGAGTTGGACAATCATCCTAGAAATACCGAAAATCAAGTACAACCTTTTCGGGGTAAAACATGAACATAATTAAAGGTATATGTCCAATGTTTCAACAACGCCATCTTGGATGCCCTAGATAATCACCAAGAGGTCCTGATCAGCGTTCTCACACAGGGATTTCGACTCACACATCTATTTGAATCTTTGGCTAAGAAGTATTTTGCCAACTTCAATGTCCTGCTAGTAAGGGTAGAGAAATACATGAAGCTAGAAGATGTCGGACTGGTGAAGAAGAGCGACAACCACAATAACAGAAGGGATTATGAAACTACCTCTTCTCATAGAAACCGGGGTAAGGGGGGATTGCAGGCCGGTTCATTCCACCTAACTCATCACTAGCCTAGCATGGATGTTGATGACCATAGACAGGCACCAAACTCTGCAGTGGCCTGAAAGTGTTGAGGGATGACCATAACTTTCTAAATCTAAATATTTCTGTAGGAATCATAAGGAGTAGAAGCAAGATACCAACAAGTATCGCCAGTTGAGATAAGATATAGAGAGTCTCATTCATATCGGCTATCGAAAGAACAACTTCGACAAGGATCAATGTCGTGAATGGTGTGTATGACGCTCCTAACATCAGGATTCCTGAATAAGTTAGGCCCGTTCTACTGACCCCTCTATAAGGGTGCAATGAAAAGAGAAGGCTATTGCTAAGGAGTAAAGCCCAAAAATAATACCTAGCAAAAGGGTAATTCACATGATAGTTAGAGAATCCACAGATCTACTTGGACCTGCCGATAGACAGGGAGTTCACTTACCCTATATTGATGCTCTTGTCATTTCTACCTCTTTAGCTAATCATATTGTTCAACATAATTTTTTGGACTTTGTCAGCTCCATCAATACTTTATTAAGTTTACCGGCAGATGGAGCTCAACGATACTCTACTGGACTAGACATATCATTGTATAGCTTTGTAGGGGAGGTAGTATATCCCCTGGAAAGTATCTTGTTCCCCTATCCTTGGGAATGGAGCCCAACAGGATGACCACGATGATATGCTTCCTCATAGTAGATATGCTTCAGCATATTATGTCATTTTAGGGCGACCTGTCCTGAATGCCTTCCAAGTTGTAGTCTCTACCTATAACATGAAGCTGAAATTCTCCATTGTAGCAGGAGGAGAGAGGTTATGGTGACCAGTACACAACACGAAAATGCTATATAGAGTCTGTAAAGGAGAGCAGCAGGAAGAACATGGAGATAGATCCCCATCAACGCAACAGAGTGAAAATATGAAACTTACGCTATATAATGAGAAAGAAAACGAGGTTCCCACTTGAGTACAACCCACTGAGGAGCTATTAAGCATCCATCTAGTCACAAAAGAGCTTAATAAGACCCCCAAAGTTGATTCCAAGTTGAGCCCTCAATTAGCAGGGCAACTAACTATTTTCTTGCAGCAAAATGTAGATAATTTTGCATGGTCAGTTTGCGACTTGGTGTAAATTAATCCCAATGTCGTGATGAACAGCTTGAACTTACATCCCCTGTTCCTTACGCTACATGGTTATTTAGAAAGACATTAAAGTCAAACCCAGATAAGATACATGCCATCAAGAAGATGAAGGTTCCCACCAACGTTAATGAAGTACAAAGACTAACTGGTGGCATAACTACCCTCAGCAGGTTCATATCTCGCTCTGTAGAGCTAGTCTGTCTTTCTTCTAGGTACTGAGGAAGGTCAATGATTTCATCTGGGATGAGACCTGTCAGCAAGCCTTCCAAGACTTGAAGGCTTACTTGGCTAAATTACCTTTGCTCGGAACCTTTCCAAAAGAACCATGTATCTTTATCTAGCTGTAAGTTAGCACGTTGTAAGCTCCATGCTCATCAAAGAGGAGGGCAAAACACCAAAACCAATCTACTATGTTAGCAAAGTATTGCATGGTGCTGAACAATGCTACTTAGAGGAAGAAAAGTTAGCTAGTGCTCTTGTAATAACATTAAGAAAATTGCGTTCTTATTTTTTATTACATTATATTATTTTAGGACTTCAAATAGAATGATCAACTAGGCTATAGAACTCAGCAAGTATGCTTTTTCAAATCAATCCAAGTTGGCTATCAAGGTCCAAGTGCTAGCAGAATTCATTCTCAAGCAATGTTTGCTGAAAAAGATGAAAGAAAATGGTTTCTCCAAGTAGATGTCTCCGCCACACATGAGGGCAATGCGATGGTATCATACTTTCTAGCCTAAAAGGAGATAAGTTAGAGTTTGCCTTAGCATTTGACTTCAAGGCCTCAAATAACGAGACTGAATACAAGACACTCATGACAGGTATCAAGATGGCCCTTGATGCAAGAGCAAGAAATTTGACAGCTTACCCCAATTCCCAACTAGTAACCAACTAGATGGAAGACACATACAACGTAAAGGAGAAATAACGGAGCTCAAAAGCAAGCCTA
This sequence comes from Sesamum indicum, assembly GCF_000512975.1. Classification (NCBI taxonomy): domain Eukaryota; kingdom Viridiplantae; phylum Streptophyta; class Magnoliopsida; order Lamiales; family Pedaliaceae; genus Sesamum; species Sesamum indicum. Next base: position 5,167,346 of record NC_026149.1, on the reverse strand, counting down.
AGAGTTTCCAACTCCACCAAATCCCCCACACGAAAAATACCATGGTGGATTACCTAGCTTGGCTACCAGCTCCCTAGCCGATTGCAACACTCACAATATCATTGTAAGGATACTTACTTAGGTTTCTGATGATAATGATATAAACTTTTTGTAGATCCAAACTGAAAGACGTTCCTCCTTGACTACCTCCAAGAAGAAATCCTTCCTGCTAATAAGAGTGAAGCAGCTCACTTGAGAAACAAGGCACCTAAGTTTACCCTACTAGGAAAAATACTTTATAAACGTAGCTTCACTCAGCCTTACCTCCGATGCTTGTCAACAAAGGAGGAAAATGTTCTAATGCAGGAGATACATGAAGGCTCTTGTGGATCTCATACATGAGGGATGTCCCTTGCAAGTAAAACTTTATGAGCCAAATATTTCTGGCCTAGTCTCAAGAATTATGTTGTGGATTTGATAAGCAAAAGCCCATCGCTAGATGTTTCTTCTATGGACTTTTGTAATTTTATACTTACTAATTACTTTAGCTTTAAGTTTTCAATTATTTATTGTTTATTTATTTTTATATTTCAAATTTGAAATTATTAATACTTTTTATTAAAATATGATTCTCCCGCTCCTTGGCATGGGATAGTAACTAGATTATATTATATTATTCTAATATATATACATCACTAGAAAAAATGCGGCATTTTACTATAATTAATTATGATGGTTAAAAGTAAAAATTTTGATAAATATTAACTAATCACGATTGCATAACAACTATTAATCGTTCTTTTCGCAAGCGAGGTTAGAGCATTAGCTGGAGCTAAACTATGATTTAAAATTACACGCCCCTCCCTTGAGATTTAGTATAATTACATATAGACCCCGTATGATTTAAAAAATTATATTTAGCACCCCTGAGGTTTGCTTTCATCTAATAAATAAGTCCCTCTACCCTCACACATCTTCACGCGTTAATGTATATGAGAAGGTATATTTTCATCGTTATAAGGGTAGTTTAGATGGGTTTTTCTTTTTTACCTACAATAAGACAATAATAAGCCAATCGAGGATAAATATCAATTTTCATCCAAATTTTTCATTAATATCAGCAAATTTTGTGAATTTTGAATAATGGGGGACTTGTTTGATGGATAGAAGCAAATGTCAGGAATGCTTTATATAATTTTTTAAACCAAAGGAGGTCTATGTATAATTACACCACATTTTAGGGGAGGAGAGTATAATTATCCCGTTAAAAACTATTACAAATATTTTTGTTATAGGTAAAACCATAGAAAATATTGATTCACCATCGATCAAGTTAAATTCTTGAATCGATTTTATTTAATTGTTGTACATAGTATACTTTGCTATGATTTATAAGATGTAGTGATTATTGGCAATATCCATATTCTTGTAGTGCATCAAATCCAACAAAACTAAATTATACATTTTGCTGACATCTACCTCATCAAAATATCACTAAACTGAAAAATGACAGATATTTGCACGCAAAAGTTTGTGGAAACAATCACCATCCAAATCATTTACTAAACTGAACAAGAAAGACTCAGATATTAAACTAATGAAGGAAGATGTAGCAACTTGGGTTGTGGCTCAACTATATAAAGACTTGTTGGCACAGGTTTATTTCATCAACTATCTGCCTTAGGAATTTTCAAATAATTTTTACATATATATCAACAAGCAATGGCTGGATTGCCCTGTAAACTAATTGCCCAGGTAGCTTTCAAGGCTGGGGGCGATGTGTTTCATCAACTCTTAGGTAAGAAGCCTGGACACTTGGCCATTGTCACCCCTGGAAAAATCCAGGCTTGTGATCTGCATCACGGCACCTATGGGACTGATGGCGCAGTCATTCAGTGGAAGTACACTCTTGGTAAGCTCATAGTTATTGAATGATTGTCCCCATTTATATGGTATTATTTTTGGTCAACTGGATAGAACGATACCAACAATGCAAAGAACCCTTTATCATGGTAACTAAAATGCAATTAACTGCTTCAAATTTAACGGCCATGCACGTGCGCCATTCCATTAAAAAAATAATGGTGATATATATGTATTGTGCTAACAATCCCATTTATATAGTATCAAACTTGATCATTAGAAAAATATGGTACTGTAAAGTGCACTATAGTATAGTATCAAAAGCACAATTTTTTTAATTATTCACCATAATTTTTTTTTTTTTTGATCATATAATAAACTGTAACATTAAAAATATATTTCCGGTTAGTGTTAGAATTCAATGACTCCTTGTGTGCATGAGATGAGTACATGCTAGAATATTTGGAATTTTGTCTAAAAAGATCTAAGACTAAATTGAGACTATTTAAGAGCGTTGAGCACAAGCAAGATGCACGAACGCTTTTGAAAAATGGATATTTGACATGAATTTAAGAGGGCTGTTTGGCTAATAGTCCGTACATTTTACAAGATGTTAAATTTTATTTTATTTTTTGAAATATTTGAAAGAGATATAGGATGAGGGAGTTATAAGATATTAATAATATAAATTTTTGTAATTAATTTGAAAAGAATTGTTGAATTTTAATTTTATAAAATAAATTAATAAACTCTATGTTTCTAAAAAAAGAATTTAAAAAAAACTACTGATATTTTTTAATTTTATAAACTCCTTTTTAAAAAAAGAATTATCATACATGCACTTTGGAATATTGTAAAATATTTGAAAAAACTTATAAGTTCATCTAAATACCTCATCTATGTTCAAGAAGTACATGCATAAGCTTTACTTTTTCTACTACGTATACTCTTGATTTTTTTCGCTGATTATATGTACGTAGATGGGAAAGAACAAACTGCAAAACAACTACTTCATGACATAGACGAGACCAAAAAGCAAATCTCATTTAAGATGCTTGAAGGTGATCTGCTAGAGTTGTACAAGAACATGGTCATAACCTTCCACGTCGAGACCAAAGGTGGAGTCGATTTCATCACTTGGACCATAAGCTACGAGCTTATCAATCTCGATAATCCACACCCGCTTTCTCTATTGAACTTCTTCATCGAGTTCACTAAAGAAATCGAGGCTCATATCTTCGGATAAGGCCGATAAATATTTGGGGTCCAAATTCACCAAGCAATCGATATATATTTAGTATTGTTGTTCTGTATATCTATCTAAACGTAATAAAGAAGAAAATGAGACATAATAAAATCAGCATCCATAGGCTTGCTGGTGCCACAAATAAGGAATGTGTACTTGTTTGTGATTGAATGTTAGTACCTATTCTTCTACTCTAGTTAAGTGTGAATCAATATATGTAATGTGGATTTGAGCTACTTTTTCAGTAGATTATATTGTTCAAAGGTTTTAACTTCTAATTTGTTCCTCACGTCGTTAAGATATTAAATATTAAATAATTTTCGGTTCGAACAGTTTATGAAAGATGAGGTAGTTGTTTAATATTATATTATAGCCAAATCAAACAACATCATGTATTGGTTTGAATATCATTGTCGCTCATTTATAAAAGAGAGGTTCCATGTATATGCATGATATGCACATAAGAGAGTGTGTCATGATATTAAATATTAAATAATTTTTTCTCTAATTATTTAAATTTTTAAATAAAATGATGGTTTAATATTCATTAATTCCAAATGAATAAGGTATTGTAAAGATGTGGATCTCAACTTAAAAGGCTAAACAAAAAGCCCCTATTGCGACGGTTTTACCAACTATATTTGGGACGGCATTTTTTCAAATGATGACCTTTTTTAGATTGATTTTCTGATAAATTTTTGGCAGATTATCATTTATTTGAACGATGTTTTTTCTTTTTATGGTGGAAGCGGTTAGAAATGCCATTGGAATTTTTTGTAGGTTTTCTTCCACCGAAAGTGCCGTAAGAAAGTTCATTGAAAGAGTTTACAATTTTTCGATGACTGAATTCGTCCCAAAATATTCCAACGACTTCAGTCACTAACGCTGTCGAAAAATTTAATTATATTTTTAAAATATATATTTGTTGCATAAAATTTAAAAAAAAAAAAAAAACTTAAATTCATACTTAACACAACCTCCTCCACACGCAGGCCATTCCAGGAGCCATATGCCTACTTGTAGCAATCAGTAACACCTCCATCCACTGAGACAGTTGATAGAGCCGAGACTCCTGCAAAGACACTTTAAAAAAAAAAAGTGTCAAAAATTTATAAATAATTATTATTAAAATATAATTAAACTTGTAAATTAGTTACCAACTTTATTTTGTACATATCCATCGAATATTTTTGTTTACCTTTTTTGTAATGAATTTCTGATTTTCTTCTCCAAAAAAATAAAAAGGAAATCCGTTATCACCGTTTCTCCTTTTGTTGTGTGTAGAAGCCCTTAGTGCCCTTTTAAGCAAAGCCGAAGCCATAAAGTTGATAAACAGAGTTGCTATTTGATAAAGGGCGCTACAAATATAGCATCTAGATTTTGTTGATGAAACATTCATTTGTTGCCAACCGTCCTTCACATCGAGTTACCCTCGAGACTTATGCTGCAATGTCCGAGCAAACGATCAATTTGCGAAAAAGAATTGCATATTCATCAGCCCTCACAAAACCCGTTGCGAAGACATTGCAGATATATAAGAACTTCGGGACAGGCAATCTATCTCAAACGAATGATGAAACTGTGTCTCAAATCCATCGCAAAGGTGTTACGAAGACGTATTTGTCGCTAAATCAAGACAAAATTATTTTGAGTTTGCAATGAATGTCAATTGAACAAACCGTCTCAAATTTTGGTTGTGTCATAATACGCATGTGGCAATGTGCCGTTGCAAAATGTGTCCTTCGAAATTTTTCGAAGAAAACAAACATTGCAGTGGATTTGATTGTCAGTAGCGATATCCTTATGACCAATGACGTTTTTCGTTACAAAAAAATTACAACGAGATTTCTTGCAATTTCTTTCAAGTCTTGCATCCATCACGAAATATAATTTGCGGTGAGATTTTCTATCCTCAATAATGGTCGCAATAAACTGTTTAGTTTCTATTGTCTATTTTCTTTAACCCTTGCAACGGAAGTTGGCTTCTCATTACCATCAACCTCCACCCTAGAAGAAAACTGGAAAATTATTAAATTTGTATTATTTCCAACTCTCATCCAAAATTTTGTAACGTAAGTAATTACAAGTACATATACCCCATAACGTTTGGCCTAGTTATAAATAACCATAAATTATATATACATTTGTTAGAGTTTAAATAAATGATTTGTTTGGAGTGTCTATTTTCTTTAATTCTTACAACGGAAATTAGCTTGTCATTACTATCCTCTTAATTAAATGTATGGATAATTATTCTCCCATTCTCTGATATTTGGTGTAATTATACATAGATTTTTTGTGGTTTGAAAAATTATAATTAGGACCCTTGAGATTTACTTCTGTCTAACAAACAAGTCCCTTCGTGAGTGAAAATTCAACAAATTTGATGATGTTAACAAAAAAATTAAAAAAAATATATATTTACCCCGAATTGACTTATTATTGACTTATAGCAAGTCAAGTAAATCTTTTTATAACTAAATTATCCTCATACGTCTTCATTCGTTAATGCATGTGAGGATATATATATATATATATATTTACCGTTATAAGGGTAGTTTAGTTTAAAAAAAAAATATTCAACCTGCAATAAGTCATTTTTAAGTCAATAAGCGTCAATATCAATTTTCATTTATTTTTTTATTAATATCAATAAATTCAGTAAATTTTGTCTAACAGAAGGCTTATTTGTTAAACGGAAGCAAATCTCATGGGTGTTAGATGTAATTTTCCAAACCACATGAGGTTTTTAGGTATAATTACACTAAATTAGGGGAAGGGAGGGTAATTATCCCTTAAATGTATAATATAAACTACAAACTTTTAACCTCTAGTCTAAAAGAAAAGTGGAAAATTATTTAATTTATATTTTTTCCACTCTCATCCCAAATTTTGTAAGTAAATTATAAGTACATGTAATACCTCATAATGTTTGGCCTAGCTCTAAATAACCATAAATTGTATGTACTTTTTCTTGAAGTTATAAATAAACTGATCTGTTTGAAGGGTCTATTTTCTTTAATGATTGCAATGGAAATTAATTTGCTTGTCATTACTATCCTCTTGATTTAACGTATAATATAAACTACTAACTCCCAAACCTCTATCCTAAAACAAAAGTGGAAAATTTTAATTTATATTTTTTCAATACTCATTCAAAATTTTGTAAGGTATGCTCAGTTGGATGATCACGAGTGTAAAATGTTACGCTAATTATCAAATTATATTTTCTATTTATCTCGGAGTTCATCAAAGTTAATTTCAAATGTAAATACTTAAATTTAATTGATTATCTAATTAATATATATTTTGTCATTAAATTAAAGACCGACAAGTGTTAAAATTAAAGTATTGGTCTATCAAATCACGCTCTGCGGTTGAGGACTCAAGCCAATCAAATAGCGCAATATGGAAATATTACATTTACGTGTCAATCAAATCAGGATAAATTAATTATTATTTATTTTTTTTCGAGAATACAAATATTACAGCGATAATATCAAATTCGTGAATCATATAATGACGAAGATCAAATCGTTTGTCAAAGATGCACACAAATTATAGTATTTAATTTGGGATTATAGAAGGTAAACCCTCAAGTTAACATTATAAATTCAACTTTCAAGGAAATTCAAATGGCTATTCCACCTTCAAATCATCAAATCAAAAGCCAAGATTATAGAATTTAATTCGAAATTACATACATGAGCCCTCAAATAAACGTTATAGAAAGTCAAAAATAAATCTAATATTGGAGATTTACATTGAGATTTTACCTTCAAATTGTCAAATACCATATTTTTCATTCTTGGTGAGAAGAATACTACTAAATAGCACACACTCAGATACGAAAACCAGAGATGGAAAAATATCTATCAATAATTTTAATCTTCTGAGATGGATTCAGAGACGGTTTCCATCTTTAATTATAAAATAATTTATAGTATTTTTTACTAATTGGAATTTAAAAAAATTAAAAAAATAAAATTATAAAAAAAAAACGTTCTGCCTCTAATTCCATCTCTGATATGAAATTAATTACAAAAATTTAAGACGGAAATGTTCCATCTTTGTATCCATAATTTTGAGACGGAAATGGATTTTGAAAATAATTCTTTTTAAGTATCCCTCTTTGTTCCGTCTCAGAATTTAGGATTACAAGATGGAACTAGAGATGGATCTGAAAGTAAGTGTTTTTATTCTTCCTTTTGTTTCCGTCAAAATCCTAGATGGAGTTAACAAGAATTCTTTTATTAATTCCGTCTCTAAATTTTCAATATGAGATACACACAAAGACGAAAAATAATAAAAAATTATTTTCTACTAAAATTCTTTTTATTTATTTTTTTTTTTTTGAAATGTTGTTGTATTCTCCATGAGCTTTAATTTTCTCATGTGAAGTGGAGAAAGGTGAAAATTCTTCCTCGATCGCGTTCATCTCCTACGAATTGGACTCAATTAGTTTGCTGAAGGCCAGAAGTCATCTTGTTTGGCGGTTGCATTTCAACTGGTATATTTCAACTTTTTTGGGTATGTTTATGTAACTTGTGGTTCCATACTTGTGGGTATGTAGTTTCTAATTACATTCTGTCTGTTTGTGGTTATGTTCACTGAGAAAGATATATCGTCTATGGTCCTATTCCCATTTTCTGTGAAGTGAGGACGCAACCTTCAGGTAATCATGCCTGTTTTTTTGGGGTAAGCTACAAAGAAATAGAGAAAGCAAGAACAGAGAAAACGAGAAGGGAGAGAAGAAAAGGAGAAAGAAAACTAAAAGAAATAAAAGAAATGCAAATAAAAGTAATTCCAAATAAATATTACTTTCTATCGAGCGCTTGAATTAAGAATATTGTGTTATAGTAATTCTTAAGAGTAGACACCGATGAATATCACTGATTTTAGCTTTTGGAGTAAGAAGAGCAAAAGCACTTTTGGACCAAATTAACATGATTAGACTATGCATAAACTGGCTTAATCTGTCCATTGAGGAGCAAAATAGTTGATGGAAAACTGATGGAACGTTGTGAAATGAAAAACTATGGGGGAAATGGCATGATTATAGGGTAGATTAATAGTCATTGTCACTGCAATTTGTCTTTACATTTCTGGAACTGTAATCACACCCTTTAATTAGCTTGTTATATTCATATTATGCCTGAGATTGCATAATTGTTACTGTTTTACCTAAAAAGGAAAAGGGGTGAGGGGTTGAAGGTGTGGGTAAAGCATGTGTTTTTTCATCTATGCAGCAGCTGCTTTTGGGTGCTGTTTTGTCTCCAGGCTAATAGAAGAACGAATGGGACAAAGATTTCTCTTATGTTACTCATTGTCTTTTTACTACTAAAACATGAGTGTTGGATGTGGGTAGTTGACTAATGTTGTTAGAGTATTCAAGAAAACAAGTATTCATGTGGCTGTTGATTGATCACTGATGTGTGTGGATGGCATTTCATTCTTTAATTTTTGGTTCTTTGTGGGAATATTGCAGGAATGGCAGAGTTTAAGGATACTATTCGAGGGCTTTCATGTTTTGACTAAGGGGGAAAATGGGCATCAAGCTTTTCTTCTCAGTGATCTTAGTGTGTGCTACTCTAGTTGAACCTGTTGAAGATAAACGGGCTTTGTTCGATTCATCGACAACATTTTCCACTCAAGAAAGCTGAATGCTCACAATATTGGACTTGGATAACCTGCAATCATGATAATTCAAGAGTTATTGCTTGTCGTTGTATTTAGAGGCAGCACTCCTGCAAACACTCTTAGCCGCTTATCTGCGCTGCAGATCTTCAGTCTGAGATCCAATGGTCTTGGTGGTGTTTTTCCATCTGATGCTCTGAGGCTTGGGGACTTAATGGCCCTTTATCTTCAGAGCAACAATTTTCAGGGGCCATTACCATTGGAGTTGTCGGTTTGGAAGAATCTTTGTGTTGAATTTGCTGAACAATGGCTTCAACGAGAGCATACCTTCTTCAGTTTCAAATTTGACTTATTTGACAGTTCTGAACCTTGCTAATAACTCACTTTCTGGTGACATTCCTGATAGTGATATTCCTAGCCTGCAATGGTTGGATTTGTCCGACCACAACCTTAGTGGATTCTTGCCTCAGCCTCTTCTTAGGATTCCTAGTTGGGTGCAAATTGGAGCATGTGAATGAATCTGAGTTGTTTTCTAATTGGAAGACAATGTTTTTGGAGGGACATGCCACTGTATATCAAATTTGAGCAGGTGGGCAAAAATTATTGATTTCATCTATCAAATTAGAGATATATTGAGCCACTGAAATAGCCACAGGATCAGCGACCTCATTAGAGATGATTATCTATGGCTCATTTTCAAATTTAGAGACAGATTACCTTCAGAAATTCAAAGATGGCTGTTTATTAAACTTTTCTGCACTAGAAAAAGGATTTAGAGACGGAAAACAGCTACAGAATCGGCCATTGAACCTTTAGCTACAGATTTATTAATGAAAATTTTCCTATGTGATTTTCTTCGAAAACATTTGTAGGCTCCAGAGACGGAAAACCCGTCTCCAAAACCCTGAATTAACTCTCAACCTCTACACTTAAAGAAAAGTAAAAAAGTTATTTAATTTATATGTTTTCAACTCCAGTCAAAAATTTTATAAAGTAAATTACAAGAAATTACACCCCCATAATATTTGGACCAGCTATAAGTAACTATAAATGCATGTAGATTTTCTTGAAGTTATAGATAAATTGTGAAGGAAGTTTGCTTGTCATTACTATCCTCTTTATTAATCGTAAATAATAACTACAAACTCTCAACCTTACGGTAAAGAAAAGTTGAAAATTATTTAATTTATATATTTTCAACTCTGGTCCAAAATCTTGTAAGGTAGGTAGCATGACAAGTACGTTGACCCCATAATGTTGACATAATTATAAAGAAATACGGATAAATTATAATGAGTTTTTCTCAGTTTTGACTTAATTACAAATTATAATGGGTTTTTCTGAACTTTGCCTTAATTACAAATACTTCTTATTGTTCTAAAAGTTACAAATAGTCTAACAAATATTTTCCTACAATGAGCCATTATAAGGGGGTATTTGTCAAGGATTTGCAATTTTAGAAGGAAAATTTGTAATTTCTGATGTTTTTGAATTGCATCGTTCCCATTACTCAATTTTTGGGTAAAATTCATATTACCCCCTGTGATACTCAAAATATTCAAATAGACACCTGTGATAAACAAAATACAATATAATCTCTGTATAATTTTAAAAGGTACACACTATCCCCTAGTGCATTTAAACATGAATTTGATGTTGAAATGACAAAGTACCCTTTTCAAATCAATGGCCGATATTTAATGTGATCTAAAGTTGTGGCTCGAATTTAATCACACATATAAAAAATTAAAATATATTATTCTAATATATAGATAATTATATATTTTTATATATATAGATATGTATATATATTTGTATGTATACTCTAAATCTAGTTTTTATCTCCTCCCATATCTCTATCGTCCAACCACCTCTTGACGTGAGCTTACTACCGTTAGAAAGCCCATCCAACGGCGAGGATTTTGATACCCTAAATCTTCATCTGTTGGCGAGTTATCTCCATTTTTTTGGTCAAAAAACCCAAACCTGCGCCCCCATCTTCTATTATTTTTTTCTCCACCATCCGACCACCTCTCAACGCAATCTTAACACCGTTGGAAAGCTCTTATAGTGGCAAATATTTTGATACCTCACCCACTGAAAATCTCCAATCCATTGGCAAATATTATTTTTTTTTTCCTCAAAAAATCCTAACCCACGTCCCCATCTTCTATCGTTTTTTCCTCCGCCATCGACCACCTCTGTGACGCCCCAAAGATTATAATATATAATTGGGGGATTAATTGGTAAATTTTTATGAAACTTAGTTAATTAGTACATAAATTATGGGCCATAATTAGAATACAATAAATTTTGAACGGGTTAAATTGGAGCTCGTTATAATATTTGATAGCAAATTATATTAATTAAGAAATTAGGAAGGACGTAATTGGTATTTTGAGAAAAGTATAATTAAATAAATAAAGTAATAATAATATCATATATATAATGTATATATTACAAAATAATATATATATACTATATTACTAAATAATATATATATGTAAATGATATATATATATATATACATTAGTAAATAATATATATATACATACATATATGTGCAAGAAAGAGAAAAGCAAAGAAAAAAAAAGAAAGGAAGAAAAGGATTTTGGGGGTGGCCATCACCCACCGCCCCACTTCTACACATATATATAGATATGTGAGTTCAATCACATACACAAACCTTTCAATTGCAATTTCCTTTTTCTGCTTCACTAACCGCGCGGAAAAGGTAAGATTTTTACTTTAATTTTTATTAATTTATATAATTATATTATTTAATTAGTCTGTTTATTAAATGTCATTTATACTAAGCGGTGTACTATTTAACCGAAATATTTTATGAGTTTGACTATTTAAAATAGTGTCGAATTAAATATCAAATTGGATAGAAAAATGATATCGTTGGTTAATTAGATTATTAAATTTATTATATTTGAATATTATTATAGCTAATTTATACAATCCCATTGGAATTATTAACCAAATACGCAATCCTATGTATTATTGTTCAATTAAATTATATAATAGCGATAAATTGATAGAAAATTCATAGAAATATTCTGAAAATTATATTTAATAAATGGTATGTTAATAAAGAGGAAAAATGAAGATTTGTATTTTGAAAGAAATGAAATATTAAAGAATTATTAGAAATTGTACAAATGATATTCAATATTATATTTAAAAGAAATTACGATATTCTCAATATATTAATTGTGTGTGGTATAACTCATTATAGGATACGGGGGTAAAGTGAAAAGACTGAACTACTACCTATGGATAGATAAAAGCGTTCTAAGGTCAAGATAAGTAAATAATTAGTATTATCTATATATATCCCCTTTATTTGTGGTTTTACTGTTATATGAATTTGTGGTTCATGCTGACATTGATTTATCTGAAAGTATATGAGTGATGAAATAATTTAATTGATTGACGATATTGTGTACGTAGAATGAGGAAATGCGTTGAAATATTATGTTTGTTGTTTGATGCGTTGTAGATGTCTGGAATGAGAATAAGTTGATATATTGCTTTACGTTACTAGTTGCTTACAAGAATGGTGATATGTGAAAAGGAGGGAGTGGTGGAAATTGAATATAATTATAGTGTGAATACCCCTTGATGTGTTGAAAAGCCTATAAGGCGAAAACATGATATGAAAAAAGCTATGTGCGAAACATGATATGAAAAAAGCTATGTGCGAAATGAAAGAGCTATGTGCGAAATGAAAGAGCTATGTACGATATGAAAGAGCTATATGCGCAACGAGATTGATAAGCCGGCTGTCAAGGGGATTCACTTGAATTTATATAACAATGAGATTGAGTTGATGGGAAAAATATAATATCACTTTCTGGTAAGCAAACTAGGAAAAATGGAGTTTGGTTGATTGTCTTATTATGAGATAGTCATGTGGTGTAATAAAGCTGATTATTTTGGAATTAAATTGATTGTATTCCATGCGTGTTGCCTGTTTATCTTGTTTGGGTTGTGTTTCATATGCATATATAGATAGAGTTGGTTATTTACTTACTGAGTGGCAGACTCATCCCCCTGCTGACGTTTTATTTCAGGAGTAGACTTTGAGCTGTCTGACTGTTGAAGAATAGGTCTACGCACTATACTCAAGCAGGTCGGACCAGTATGCAGTTTTCTCCTTTTAGTCAGTTAGAGTACAAATCATATTTTGTTTGTACAGAGAGAATATAAGCGTACGATTTACTTGTGATGAATCACCTTGTGATGTTTGATATGTATATATATATAATGTTGTGGGTTGATAATACCTGCTATGACGTGTTGGGATTACGGATGCTAATTGATTAGATGATTATGTGCAAATTTATATATATGAACACAGGAATTACTTTAAGTAAGACGTTTGGGGAAGATATAGCCCTAGTAGCGTTAGGGGATGCTACAACCTCTCCACTCAACTCTAACATCGTTAGAAAGCCCGTCTGACGATGAGCATTTTGACACCCACCCACCATCAATCTCCTGTCTGTCAGCGAGTTATCTCCATTTTTCTATTTCATATTTTTTTAAGTTTCTTTACATATATATACATATAACTTAAATTAGTATTTTTTATATTATATTTTTTAAATATATATAATTTAAAAATAGCGATTTAGTCATTTAGGGGCAAAAAATATATACTCATTCTCATTTTACGCGTGTGAAACACAATTTTAGAGTGTAGGTGGTAAATTTTTTTAATTGTATAAAGGGTTATGTAGTAGGTTTTTTATCACAAGAACTTATTTAAATATTTTAAGTATAATGTGGGAATATAAATTTTACCCCTCAATTTCTGTCTAAAAATCAAAATTCCTACCAATATCAGTATCACATTCCATAAGTTCCACGGCTCCTGCAACACACCACCCCATCTTTTGGGTACGGATCCTATTAATTATGTAGATCCTCTTTGATTGGGGAAAAAAAAAACTATATTCATAATGTTGTTATATATATCGATTGAATTAATATAATTTTTCTGTAATAATTATTATCATATTTAAAAATAAAAAATTATGCCAAAGACATTAATTACTATTGCGAAATAACTAGCAACCACTTTTTACAAACAAAGTCAAAATATTAGTAACTACAAACTACGGTAAATATTTTGATCTTAGGTAGTAAAACTCATTTAAAATACTGGTTAATTGAATTATTATTGTTTTTTAAACCGTAGTGATGTATACTGCATCAAATTTGATTAAATTAAAATGGTATTTGGCTAAATTTATTTAAAACATCTTATTAGATATTTTAAGAGTATTATATTATAAGAATGTTGGATTTTATTTTTTTAAAAAAAAAAGCATTTAAAATGTTTAGATAAAATAAAATATTAAAATTTATAAGATTTTTCACATCTTGTAGTATGTTATGATGTTTGGTATAATAAAATCTTTATATTGGTAGGATGACCAAAAGTAATATGATATGATAGAAAAATAGATAGTGATTATCCCAATATTTTTCATCCCACATAATACGGGGGTTATACTTTTGGTTCGAAAATTGAATTTTTGAAATATTTAATCTCAAGAGCCAATTTTAATCAAAAAATAATGTCCACGTGCAAGATACGTGATTGTTCTGTCTATTTTTTTGGCAACATTTGATATAGACAAAGAGGCAAACATATATTGTAAGCATTTGGATAGATGAAAGTTAAAGATCTAACATATTTTAACTTTGTAATCTGATGGTGGAATTTCAAACAGTCATGACTTTTTATTCGAAAAGAGCTACGGCATAATCTACATATTGTTTGGTTGTTTTTAAGAGGAGAATCCAACCCCTCATCACTATTATTGGGAGGGGCTACCTTTCACGCGGTCATTTTCGACCATCTTATGGGCATAATTTCTTTATGTTCTTTTATTTTCCACTCGACTTTTTAGTTAATTTTCTGATTTTCTATATAGTTATTGTTTGGGCCTAATATTTTCTCTAGATTATTAGAAAAAATGCTTTTTCGGTCTCATGTGTTAGGGCTTTTTTCAATTTAATCTCATTTGTTACGATTTTCTCATATTACATCATAAGTTAAAAAATTTCTCAATTTTAGTCTTGAAATGCATTTTTCGTCCAATGACTAACAGATTCGTTAGCATTTTCCGTACACTTTTCATTAATTATTAGATGAAAAATGTAAGTAAAGACTAATGTTAAGAAAATTTTCAACTTATGGGATGTAATGTGAGTAACCCATAACAAATGGGATTAAATTGAAAAAAGATATAATATATGGGATTAAAAATATAATTTTTTTTCAAATTATTGATCGGGTGTCAAGATATTCTTCAGCCGATTTTATGGGCTTTTAAACCAGTTTAGTCCCTTCCAGTTCTGTTTTGCCTCGATTAAAACTCTTCATTTTAAATAGTTGCTAACTCTGTTAAGAGAGTCATGTAGTAATAAAATTCATTTACTTAAAATTCAAGTTTCCGGAGACGGCCTGTTCCTTTATTTTTTAATTTCTATTGCTTCCACTCTATCAGAATGTGTCGGAAAAATTCAATTATGGGACCATATTTACACATGCATAGAGCAAGGACCAAAAATATAGTATCCTTATCCTATGGACCCAAACTGCAATTTTTTCAATCACGATCATTTAGTAAACTGGACAGCAAGACTAAAATTAATGAAGGAAGATATTGAAACTTGTTGTGAGGCTCAACTATATAAACTAGTGCACACAGGTTCATCTCATCAACTATCTGCTTTTGAGTTTCAAATAAGAATATTAACATATATATCAGAAATCGATGGCTGAATTTCCCTGTAAGCTTATTGCCCAGGTAGCGTTCAAGGCTGGGGGCGACGTGTTTCATCAGCTCTTAGCTAAGAAGCCTCAACACTTGGCCAATGTCACCCCTGGAAAAATCC
This sequence comes from Sesamum indicum, assembly GCF_000512975.1. Taxonomy (NCBI): domain Eukaryota; kingdom Viridiplantae; phylum Streptophyta; class Magnoliopsida; order Lamiales; family Pedaliaceae; genus Sesamum; species Sesamum indicum. The sequence continues at coordinate 5,151,700 of NC_026149.1, read as the reverse complement.
AGGCTTGTAATCTGCATCAGGGCAACTATGGAACTAATGGATCAGTCATTCAGTGGAACTACACTCTTGGTAAGCTTATAGCTTTTTAAAACTTTGACATGGAGTGGGAAATTGATTGTTATTGATTGCTTGTGGTTTAAGCTTTTTAAGAAAGAAATGACGTAAAAGTTTATGGAAAAATGTAATCAATCCCCTTGTGAGATTACAAATAAGTAAATTACTCTCTTATAAAAAAAATAATAACTTACCTCTCTGTATTTTTTAAAATACAGCAATTTACCACACTGTGTTTTTCATTTACCTCCTTAGATAGGGCGGTAAATTGTTTCATTTTAAAAAAAATTGTGTGCTTCAATTGTTTTTTATCATTTTTTTTAAATTTTAAATCGTATATCAAAAAACTATTCGATTTTATGTTAATCTAAGGTCCAAATTTGACTAACAGATAAATAGTTTAGATTTTACTTAATTCAAGTTAACAGTATATATTTAAATTGTATATATTTATCATATATTCTTATATTAAATTTAATTATAAATATATGTGTCTAATATTAATTATATTTATGTACTATTATAAAAAAAATCTTTTGCTGTAGCAATTTTTTAATAACCAAATTTATCCTTCATTTCATTTCTTCTCTTTAGAAAAATTTGATCAGATTAGTAATTTCAATATTTTTTAATAATTTCACAATTATATTTTTTTTTCTTAACTACCCACTATTCCACATTTCTGTCTCACCTTACTTCTCCATATTTATTATAATTTATTCTTTTCAAATTGTTTCTACCTGTATACGTAATAAATAATTTTGTATACTTTGAAATATATTATAAATTAAAGTAAAATATATTAATTGGACAGTTAAATTAATATAAAACTTGAAAAATTGAATAAGTTAATTATTTTATATATTGAAGAGCAATTTTAAAATTACAACCTCCGTAGTATAGATATTAAAACGGTATCAAAACCGCTATAATATATCTATATTTTATAAAAAAAAACACAACCTTAATTAGAGGCCGTTTGGCTAATAGTTTCATACATTTTTGTAAGATGAAACAAGCTGAAAGAGTTTATTAAGATATTATTAATAATGACAATATAATAATTTTTTTAAAAATAAATTCAAAAAAACACCTTACTTTTTTTCAAAAAAAAGACTTAACAAATTCCTTCCATTTTATTTTCCAATCTTATAAACTTTTTTTTTTAAAATAAAAATTACCATATATTCTATAATATTTTACAGTGTTTTAAAAGGTTTATAAACTAAGCCAAACACCATCCAACTTTCGAGAAGCACATGGGTGTTAGTTTTCATACTACATATATGTACTCTCGCATTTTTCTATTGACGATATATATATATAGATGGGAAAGCTTTAATTGCAAAACAATTGCTTCATGATATCGACGAAACCAAAAAGCAAATTAAATTTAAGATGCTTGAAGGCGATCTCCTAGAGTTGTACAAGAACATGGTCTTCACTGTCCACGTCGAGACCAAAGGTGGAGTCGACTTCATCACTTGGACCATAGACTACGAGCTGATCAATCCCGATAATCTACACCCGCTTTCCACCTTAAATTGGACCATCGAGTTCACTAAAGAGATCGAGGCTCATATCTTAGGATAAGGGATGATTGTTGCGCATATGATGGGGTTTCAAATTCACTAATATATATATTTCTATTGTTCCGCCTATTAAAATGAAATAAAGAAAAAGAGGAAATGGAATAATATCAGCATGCATATAGGTCTGCTGGTGCTAGAAATAAGGAATATGTACTTGTTGGTCATTGTGATTTGAGTGATCTGACAGTACCTATTCCTCTATTTTATTTAGGTATGATATTTGTAATGTGAATTTAAATCACTCTTTAGTTGATTATATTGTTCAAAGGTTTTGTTATTTCTCCGATTCTATTGCTACGATATTAAAAATTAAATGATTTTCAGTCACTACAAAAAAATATAATATAAGTGACAATTTAAAAATTTGTCATTAAAAATATTAAGTCACAATAATTTGAAACTTTGTCACTAAAAAAAAAATAGTGACAAAAGACTTAAAACCTTAAATTGTTCTTGAATTTTTTTTTTTTTAGTACGAGAGTCCTTCCTTTTAATAAGTAGCTTTACCTTTTGCACGAGAGTTATCCTAGGGTTTAGCTACCCGTCGCCAACTTTGGGCCTCCAGGAACGGTTTTAATGCATGTGATATCGAGGTGTTTATTTAGTTTTTTTTTTATTTTTAACTTAAGATTCTACATAATATCTTGTTTAGTTGTATTTCTTAATGTGATTTTTTTGTTTTGTTTTGATAGAGACAGAAAAAAAAAATAAAGATATTGCTTTTTAGTATTTTTAAAATATTTGATTTTGTATCTTATACTTATAATGTTAAGAAAAATAAAGATAAGTTAAATATTCATGAAGCGTCTAATTGTCTTTCAGGTCCAAATTTAGCCCACAGTGGTATAATTAATTATGAGAAAATTAATTTTGAAATAATTAATTTTTAAAAAAATGACTATAACGTCTGAACACACAATTTCATAATTTAATATAAAACTAAAAATTATATTCAAATCCCAAAACTAACATCATTCTTACGTCAAGAATCCAACCAAGTAATAAATTAAAACTGTAAGTTATAAAAAACAGTAAAATTCAATCAAGTATGCTTTCATGAAAGCAAACTATAGTCACTGATATGGCCCAAGAAGAATTGAGGTCTCATGGACCCTAGCCCAAGATTTTATGGCTCCTAAATTGATAGGCCCAATCCACAAACAACTAATCCCAACAGCAACACCCAATCGAGCTATAAAAAGGAAATGGGTGAATAGCAATTTTCCTCATGTGATATTGAAATTAGCAAATTATTCTCCTATAAAATAAATAACAGTTTATCCCCCTGTGTTTTGAAAATTAAAGCAATTTACCTCCCTACCTAAGTAGGTAAATTGCTTCATTTTTTAAAATATAAGGGGGTAAGTTGCTAAATTTTGAAAAATACAGAGGAATAAATTATTATTTTATTTTTTATGAGGACATTGTTTGCCTATTTTCTTAACACATATTGATAGACTGCAATTTACCCAAAAAAAAAAAAATGTTTTTATCCATAGACGTGCTGTGATATTATGAGGGAAGACAACGAGGGCTCTTATCTTTCTTTCTTATCCATAGACGTGTAGAGTTAAACAAAGTGGCCATAGAGTGGGATGATGGTAGTGCACCTTTATTGTCTCCAAAGACAATGTGGTCAAAAAATATTTTTTTAAAAAAATAAAAATGGTAGGATTATATTAATATTTTAATAAATAAAATATAATTCATCAATATATTGATTCGATCAATATCTATATTTATACTATATATACAGTGAGAGTACCTTTTTAATGTCTCACTTAATTTCAGTATGATTAATTAATTATTTCTTAACTTCTCCATTTATCATGGTTTTTCATAAGTACCTTTGAGTGGTTATTTTTTCTATACAAGTTTTTCATAACTTCTCCATTTACTATTTATCAATATTAGTTTTCGCACTACGTATATGCTTGCATTTTTCTCATTGACTATATATATGTAGATGGAAAAGCGCAAACTGCAAAACAAATACTTCATGACATTGACGACACCAAAAAGCAAATAAAATTTAAGATGCTTGAAGGCGATCCAGTAGAATTGTACAAGAATATGGTGATAACTGCCCACGTTGAGACCAAAGGTGGAGTCGACTTCATCACTTGGACCATGGACTACGAGCAAATCAATCCCGATAATCCACACCCACTCTCACTCTTAAACTTCTTGATCGAATTGATTAAAGATATCGAGGCTCATATCTTCGGATAAGGATGATTGTTGCATATATGATGGGGTTTCAAATTCACCAATATATATATATATGTATGTATTTGTGTTCGTCTATGTATTGAAATGAAATAGTGAAAGAGAGGAAACAGAATAAAATCAGCATGCATGTAGGTTTCATGGGTGCTAGAAATAAGGAATATGTACTTGTTCGTCATTGTGATTTGAGTGATATGATAGTACCTATTCTTCTATTTTATTTAGGGGTTAAATGCATTTTATCCCTATGTGATGTTTAATGTTCAAAGTGTAATCAACTGGTTTATAAAATAATACTTTATAAGTACTCTTCCAGCATAATACTAATGTAGGGAGTCTGTTGACTATGTATGCGTATAGCATCTGTCCAAAAATGAGAAGGAAGGCGAGATTGAAATATCAAAGCTCGTGCTATTTGTAAGAGATGATTGTGTTTCCTCACAACCACTCCATTTTGTTGAGGAGAATAAACACACATTTTATGATGCAATATTCCATGTTTCTGGAAGAAGCATTGACATTTATCACTCCAAAGTTCCGGCCCGTTATCAATCCTGTCTTAATCTTCTTATCAAATTGTGTGAGTACCATCTGTTAGAAATTTTCCAAGAAAGGCACAGTTTGGGACTTATGTTTCATGAGAAACGTCCATGTAGCTCTACTATAATCGTCTACCATAGTTAACATATATGTACAACCTGTGATAGAAAACTGATTGTAAGGACCCCAAATGTCCACATGTATCAAATCAAAAATATTACTTGAATTTGTTTCACTGGACAAAAACGGCAGCCTCATCAGCTGTTTAGTTAAAGGACACAGACTACAAACACTCAACTCATATCTATTGTCAGTGATTACATTTGCATGTTACCCAACCTCTTGTGCCACAAACCAGCATCACTCATTCAAGTATATAAGCAACACGTTCATAGAACATTGCTTTATTGTTTATGAACTAAAAGAGGAATCATCTAACACATATAGCTTCCCAAGTAACTTCCCCACAGCTAGAATTCTTCTAGTCCTCTGGTCCTACAGGGTACAATGATCATGTGAAAACACAAAACAAAGTTGAGATGACGCACTCAATCTGTTCACAGAAAGCAAATTGCATTGGAGACTGGGAACATATAAAACCGGAGTGAGTGTAATTCTTGATGATAGAATAACAGAACCACTGTGTGTGACGTGTTTCTTGGTTCCATTAGGAAGAAATATTGAAGAATCAGCATTGTATAGTCTGAAATTGTGGAATAGATTCTGTGTTTGAACACATATGAGCCGTAGCCCCACTGTCCACTATTCAGGAGTTTGGACCCAAAATTTCAGATGCAGAGTTCAAATATGTACCTGCAAACTCACCCATCTTGGCAAAATGTGCATGCGCCTGCTCTGCTTGTGTCTTCCCTTTCGTTATCTGCAACAACACACTCATCATAATAGAAATGGATTGAGTATTCGTTACCTCTTGTTGTGGTATTGAAGTAGTAACAAACACAGCAGTCAGAGCTTTTGCATCATTTCCAGATTTCTTCTTTTTTTTCAGTCATATCCTTGAACCAATCTGGATAGACATGCAATTCAAAACAAGTTTCTTTAGAGTGACCTGTTTTTGCACAACGTACACAGTATAGATTTCATTTCCCAGCACATTGTTTCCTTTGCTGAAATGCCTTGTTTCTAGTCTCTCTCTAAAAATCAGTAACCTTCACCATCATAGCAACATTATTATTAATCATTTTTAAGGTAGCACTACCCTATCTTTGGCTTTCAATTCTGAAAACCAATGAATACGCCTTGTCCATTGAAGGAAGTAGATCCATCACCCATCAAAGGAATCATTTAATCCCATTAAGAATTGCATTAATTGCGTAGACGCAAGTTTCGCTGCTACAGATTGCTGAGAAGAGCATAAACAATCTGGAGTGGAATCTATACATTCTAACTCATCCCATAGCATTGTAATTTTGTGAAATAAGACATAACATTCATATTTCCTTAAGAAATCGAAGCTATCTCTCTTGTCAATTGTAAATCATTAGTCCATTAGCTTGATCAACCTTGATTCTAACTGTAGCCACAAACTTCGAGCTGATTTTGCATAAGAAAAAAACCTTTGCAATATATTTGGAGATTGAGTTCTGAATCCAAGACATAACCGTACTATCGGTTCTAATCCACTGTTTACACTCCTCAGAATTTTCAGTAGGTTTCGGATATGTTCCATTAATAAACGATAGTTTCATCTTTGCAGTCAGTGCTACTCCTCACTTATCTACTCCACAATAGGTAATTATTTCTCACTAATGGAGTGGAAGCCAAAATCATACTTGGAAAATCCGAGGTATGAACCTTCAAGTCCTCTGATTCTCGAGTCGCATTCGATCCTGAAGTTGAACCCAAACAATAGAGAATAGTGGATATATGTTGGTAAACTTATTAAAGTGGAGTGTCCTTTCCTAGAAAAAATTCTTTGCAAACGTTTGGTTTTCATGAGTGGTTAAAATTAAGTTAGATATGTTGAGTGTATCTACAGTTACATATTCCTTCATCTTAAATGGATGCAATTTTGGCTTTTTCTTTTTAATCTCCAAGTGGAGGCCTTGTCAAGGAGATCCTTTATCATCCTTTCTCTTCTTCTTGTGTACAGGAGTCCTTAGTACCCTTCTAAACAATGTGAAGCGACAAAGCCGATAAATAGCGTTGCAAATTTTCAAAGGGCCTCTCAAATAACTCATCTATTTTTTTCCGATAATACATTCATCTATTGCTAGGCCATGATCCAAGCAGCCATCAAATTTTAGGTATCCTCAAAACCTATATGATGCAGCATCCAGGCAAATGATTAACCGTTGTCTTACTAAGCTGAAACACAACACATGACATACTTGAGGAAATATTTGATGTTCTAGCCAACATGCGAAATTCCTAGGATTACCCTCTATTATTGGTCCGTTAGAAAAGACGATGTTCACATTGCTACAAGATTGTGTATGAAGCAAGTTTCATGGATATAGTGAAAAATTCTTTCACAAGGCAGGCAAGGTGGCACAATTCTTGAATTTCAATAAATGATGGCGGACTTTTGGTTGCACATTAGTGGAGAAAAGATGAAAATTCTCTTGGTCGTTGTTGTGCAAATGGAGAGAGTAGGGAGGTATCGGATTTAGAGACGGAAACACCCTGTTGTCAGAGACGGAAAACAACTACAGAATCAATTATTGGACCTTTAGCTACAGATTTACTGATGCAAAGTTCCGTTCTAATTGTCTTTAGAAATTGATTTAAAGGCTTTCTGAAATCCTGTTTTCTTGTATATAGGATTACATAGGGATTATATCGATTTTTACAATATAAACTACTAATTAATTAACCCTCAACCTCTACTCTAATAGAAAAGTAAAAAATTATTTAATTTATATGTTTTCCACTCGGGTCAAAAATTTTGTAAAGTAAATTACAAGCAATTACACCTCCATAATGTTAATTTGGCCCAGTTATAAATAACCATAAATGCATGTAGATTTTCTTGAAATTACCATAAATCATGATGGAAATTTGCTTGTCATTACTATCCTCTTTATTAATCGTTAATATAAACTACTAACTCTCAACCTCTCTATACTGTAAAAGAAAAGTCGAAAATTATTTAATTTATATATTTTCAACTCTCGTCCAAAATTTTGTGAGGTAGGTACATAACTAGTATGTAAATCCCATAACGTTCGATATTGTTACAAATAATAAAAGGTAATTATAATGTGTTTTTCTGAACTTTGTTTTAATTAAAAATATTTTTTATTTTTTAAAAAATTACAAATACTCATCTGAAATTATAAATACTCTGATAAATATCTCCTGCAATAAGTTGTGATCATAAGGGAGTATCTGCTAATGAATTCAATTTTATGTGGTACTTATAATTTTTCAAATAACGATTGAATATTGGTTATTATGTCAAAATTTAGGGGAATTCGTTGCAATTTATTCAAACAATAATAATATTAATAGACCTTGTGTTCAAATTTAAGTTGTATCAGCCACCATCATATCAAATTTTATTTCAGAAAAAAAATAATAATAACGTTGATGTTTTTGAACTGCATAATTCTCATTATGATTTTTTTATAATTAATTATCATATTTAGAAATAAAAATTACGGCAAATGCTAATTAATCGTTGACGCACGACTGTTAGTATCCATTGTTTTTGTAAACAAAGTCAAAATATTAATAACAACTAAAAATTATGGTAAATATTTTGACCATAAATAATAAAACCCATTTAAAGTTTTGGTTAACTGTATCATAGTTTTTAAGCCATAATGATTTATAGTGTCTCAAATTTGACTAAACTAAGATGGTGCTTGGCTAAACTTATTTAAAACATTTTGTAAACTCTTACATCTTATTAGATATTTTAGGAGTATTATATCATAAAATATTGGATTTTATTTTAAAAATAAGTGTTCAAAATGTTTGGATAAAAAAAACATTGAAGTTTATAAAAATTTTCACATCTTGTAAGATATAATGGTGTTTGACATAATAAGATCTTTATATTGGTATGATATGATAAAAAAATAACGTGATTGTAGAAAAATAGATACTAATTACCCCAATATTCTTCATCCCACATAATATGGGGATCTATACTTTTGGTTCGAAAATTGAATTTGTGACATATTTAGTCTCAAGTGCCAATTTTCATAAAAAAAAATAACGTCCATGTGCAAGATACATGAATGTCCCATCTATTCCTTTTTATAAAATTTGAGGTGTAGGACTAAAAGTAATGTAGAGTAAGAGGCAAATATATTTTGGGAGCATTTGGATAGACGGGAAGTTAAAGATCTAGCATGTCTTAATTTTGTAGTTTGACGGTGGAGTTTCAAACAGCCATCGGCTTTTGATTCAAAAAGAGTTACAACGTAATCTATATATCGTTTCAGTTGTCTTTGGGAGGAGAGTCCAACCTCTCATCTCTATTATTGGGAGGGGCCACCTATCATCGCGATCATTTCAACCATCATATGGGCGTTAATTTCTTTAGATTCTTCATTTTTCCATTGGACTTTAGTTGATCTTTTGATTTTCTATATAGTTATTGTTTGGGCTTGATATTTTTTCTAAATTATTGGAAAAAATGTATTTTTTGTCTCATATGTTAGGCTTTTTTTCAATTTAATTCCATTTGTTACGATTTTCTCACATTGCATCATAAGTTAAAAAATTTATCAATTTTATTCTTGAAATGCATTTTTCGTCCAATAAAGAGCTCGGATAAAAATGTACTTACTAACGATACAAAAATTTTCAACTTATGAGATACAATGTGAGAAAACAGTAACAAACGTGACTAAATTGTGAAAGACTATAACATAGGGGACAAAAAATTCAATTTTCAGCAAATTATTGATATGGTCATTAGGATATTTTCTGACAACGGCCAAGGGCTCAAAATTTAGCCCGTTTCAGTTCTATTTTACTTAGATTAAGACTCTTTGTTTTAAATAGTTTGTAACTCTGTTAAGAGATTCATAAAGTAATAAAATATTTTTACTTAAAATTCAAGTTTCTCGGGAGACGTGTTCCATTACTTTTCAATTTCTATTTCTTCCACTCTATCAAAATGTGTCGGAAAAATTCAATTTTGGGACCATTTTTTTTCATATTTATAAAGCAAGGACAAAAAATAGACTCCTTATCCGGTGGGACGACAAATGCAATTTTTTCAATCACAATCATTTAGTAAACTGGACAGCAAGACTAAAATTAATGAAGGAAGATATTGAAACTTGCTGTGTGGCTCAACTATATAAACTAGTGCACACAGGTTCATCTCATCAACTATCTGCTTTTGAGTTTCAAATAAGAATATTAACATATATATTAGAAATCAATGGCTGAATTTCCCTGTAAGCTTATTGCCCAGGTAGCGTTCAAGGCTGGGGGCGACGTGTTTCATCAGCTCTTAGCTAAGAAGCCTCAACACTTGGCCAATGTCACCCCTGGAAAAATCCAGGCTTGTAATCTGCATCAGGGCAACTATGGAACTAATGGATCAGTCATTCAGTGGAACTACACTCTTGGTAAGCTTATAGCTTTTTTAAACTTTGACATGGAGTGGGAAATTGATTGTTATTGAATTGCTTGTGGTTTAAGCTTTTTAAGAAAGAAATGACGTAAAAGTTTATGAAAAAATGTAATCAATCCCCTTGTGAGATTACAAATAAACAAATTACTCTCTTATAAAAATAACTAATAATTTAACTCTCTGTATTTTTTAAAATACAGCAATTTACCACACTGTGTTTTCCATTTACCTCCTTAGACAGGACGGTAAATTGTTTCATTTTAAAAATTTTGTGTGTTTCAATTATTTTTTATCATTTTTTTTAAATTTTAAATCGTATATCAAAAAACTATTCAATTTTATGTTAATCTAAGGTCCAAATTTGACTAACAGATAAATAGTTTAGATTTTACTTAATTCAAGTTAACAGTATAGATTTAAATGGTATATTTTTTTCATATATTCTTATATTAAATTTAATTATAAATATATGTGTAATATTAATTATATATATATACTATTATAAAAAAAATATTTTATTGTACCAATTTTTGAATAATCAAATTTATCCTTCATTTCGTTTCTTCTCTTTAGAAAAATTTGATCAGATTAGTAATTTCAATATTTTTTAATAATCTCACAATTATACTTTTTTTCTTAACTACCCACTATTCCACATTTTTGTCTCACCTTACTTCTCCATACTTATTATAATTTATAATTATAATTTATTCTTTTCAAATTGTTTCTACGTGTGTACGTAATAAATAATTTTTACACTTTGAAATATATTATAAATAAAAATAAAATACATAAAATATATTAATTGGATAGTTAAGTTAATTTAAAACTTAAAAAATTAAATAAGTTAATTATCTTATAGGTTGAAGGGTAATTTTAAAATTACAACCGCCATAGTATAGATATTAAAACGGTATCAAAACCGCCACAGTATATCTATATTTTATATATATAAAAAAAAAGAAAAAACAACCTTAATTAGAGGCGGTTTGGCTAATAGTTTCATACATTTTTGTAAGATGAAACAAGCTGAAAAAGTTTATTAAGATATTATTAATAATGACAATTTATTAATTTATTTAAAAAATTATTCAAAATTTAAAAATAAATTCAAAAAAACACCTTAATTTTTTTCAAAAAAAGGCTTTACAAACACCTTCCATTTTATTTTCCAATCTTATAAAAAAAAATTTAAAAAAACCATTTACCGTACACTCTGTAATATTTTATGATTTTTTAAAAAGTTTATAAACTCAACCAAACACTATTTAACTTTCAAGAAGTACATGGGTGTTAGTTTTCGTACTACATATATGTACTCTCGCATTTTTCTAATGACGATATATATATAGATGGGAAAGCGCAAACTGCAAAACAATTACTTCATGACATCGACGAAACCAAAAAGCAAATCAAATTTAAGATGCTTGAAGGCGATCTCCTAGAGTTGTACAAGAACATGGTCTTAACTGTCCACGTTGAGACCAAAGGTGGAGTCGACTTCATCACTTGGACCATAGACTACGAGCTGATCAATCCCGATAATCCACACCCGCTTTCCATCTTAAATTGGACCATCGAGTTCACTAAAGACGTTGAGGCTCATATCTTCGGATAAGGGATGATTGTTGAGCATATGATGGGGTTTCAAATTCGCTAATATATATATTTCTATTGTTCCGCCTATTAAAATGAAATAAAGAAAAAGAGGAAATGGAATAATATCAGCATGCATATAGGTCTGCTGGTGCTAGAAATAAGGAATATGTACTTGTTCGTCATTGTGATTTGAGTGATCTGACAGTACCTATTCTTCTATTTTATTTATGTGTGATATTTGTAATGCGAATTTAAACCACTCTTTAGTTGATTATATTGTTCAAAGGTTTTATTATTTATCTGATTCTATTGTTACGATATTAAAAATTAAATGATTTTCAGTCACTACAAAAAAATATAATATAGGTGACAATTTAAAAATTTGTTATTAAAAATATTAAGTCACAATAATTTGAAACTTTGTCACTTAAAAAAAAAAGTGACAAAAGACTTAAAACCTTAAATTGTTCTTGAATATTTTTTTTTTTTTAGTACGAGAGTCCTTCCTTTTAATAAGTAGCTTTACCTTTTGCACGAGAGTTATCCTAGGGTTTAGCTACCCGTCGCCAACTTTGGTCCTCCAGGAACGGTTTTAATGCATGTAATATCGAGGTATTTATTTAGTTTTTTTTTTTTTTCGTTTTGAACTTAAGACATAATATCTTGTTTAGTTGTATTTCTTAATGTGATTTTTTTTATTTTGTTTTGATAGAGAAAGAGAAAAATAAAGATATTGCTTTTTAGTATTTTTAAAATATTTAAATTTTATATCTTATACTTATAATGTTAAGAAAAATAAAGATAAGTTAAATATTCATGATGTGTCTAATTGTCTTTTAGGTCCAAATTTAGCGCACAGTGGTATAATTGATTATAAAAAAATTAATTTTGAAATAATTAATTTTAGAAAAAGTGATTATAACGTATGAACACACAATTTCATAATTAAATATTAAACTAAAAATTATATTCAAATCCCAAAACTAACATCATTCTTACGTCAAGAATCCAACCAAGTAATAAATTAAAAACTGTAAGTTATAAAAAACAGTAAAATTCAATCAAGTAAATTGCTTTCATGAAAGTAAAACTATAGTCACTGACATGGCCCAAGAAGAATCTGAGGTCTCATAGACCCTAGCCCAAGATTTTATGTCTCCTAAATTGATAGGCCCAGTCCACAAACAACTAATCCCAACAGCAACGCCCAACCGAGCTATAAAAAGAAAATAGGTGAATAGCAATTTCGTTATAATATTGAAAATGAGCAAATTATTCTCTTATAAAAAATAAATAGCAGTTTACTCTCTGTGTTTTGAAAATTAAAGCAATTTACCTCCCTACCTAAGTAGGTAAATTGCTTCATTTTTTAAAATATAAGGGGGTAAGTTGCTAAATTTTGAAAATATAGAGAAATAAATTATTATTTATTTTTTATGAGGACATTGTTTGCCTATTTTTTTAACACATATTGATAGATTGCAATTTACCCAAAAAAAAAAAAAAATGTTTTTATCCATAGACGTGCTGGGATATTATGAGGGAAGACAAAGAAGAGGGCTCTTATCTTCCTTTCTTATCCATAGACGTGTAGAGTTAAACAAAGTGGCCATAGAGTGGGATGATGGTAGTGCACCTTTAATTATTGTCTCCAAAGACAATGTGGCCAAAAAATATTTTTTTAAAAAAATAAAAATGGTAGGATTATATTAATATATTAATAAATGAAATACAATTGATCAATATATCGATTCGATCAAAATCTATATTTATACTATATATAAAGTGAGAGTACTTTTTTAATGTCTCACTTAATTTCGGTATGATTAATTAATTATTTCTTAATTTCTCCATTTATCATGGTTTTTCATAAGTACCTTTGAGTGGTTATTTTTTTTATACAAGTTTTTTTTTTTTGTTTTTTTATATTATTTATAATAAATGTATGTGCCTGAGGTGGCCCAACACAAAATGACATGGATGCTTGGGGTAGCTTAGCCCACAGTCTAAGTAGACCAGCCCTAAAAGCCCATGAAGAAGGAAGAAGACCCAAGACACCCTATGGCTTGGATCATGATTAAATCCCAACAAGACGTTCAGCCCAAAAAGCTTACATACATGGCAGCACACTGGCAGCCCACACTCCATCGTGGCATCCAGTCGGCTTAAGTGTCTACAGTCACCTCGTATCAAATCAACTCAAGGAGTACTACGTTAGAAAAAAGGGACTCCACGCAGGCGTGGGGTCTCCCAAGTCGAAGAAGGTATCTATTAAGACATATCCTGTCACGAATAAGGATGATTTATCCCTTATCAATCATCCCAACCAACTTTCGTGAGATTACCGAAAATAGGATAGACCCCCCTGCAGATGGGGGCTCTCCCCCTATAAATACAAGTTTGGTCCTTCCATGCGGAGGACGACTTCTTCACTCTCTAAGTTATCTTTTAAGCACTTTACAAAAATATTATCACATGTTCTTGCATTTTGCATCAATTTTATTCATCATACCTCCATTTTCAATCAAATCTATTAACTCTTTGACTTTATTCTATCTTAAATCTAATACTAACTTGGGGGTTGGAGTGCTAATGTTCTTTTTGCAGGTCCTCTCCCCAGAGCCGCAAACACTTTGGTCCAAACTTTGTATGATAATCCATACCGGCCCGTTGCACATGTGCTATTTTCGCACGCATCAATTATCTTTATTTGTCAATTTTTATAGTAAATCAAAATATTTATATTAATTTATTATCTTAATATATATTTTTACATACCTTTTTAAACCACACCCCATTATCTTTTTATAGTTATTTCTTTTGTTTTAAATATTCCTTTCATCTTTTTTTGTCACTATTTTTTTTTACAAATTTAAAGTTAACTTATTATTTTGTATATAGTTTATCAAATAATAAATATTTTATAAATATTTCATTTAAATAATATTTGTAAAAGTTGCACACACATAGGGTGTGCCACACATTACTAATTATATATAATTGAAAATGGATCAATAGATGTCTCAATTATTTTGGTATGTCATATTAATTTATTTGTTAACTTCCCACCCACCCATCTAACTTCTCACTCCCCCTTTTTTTTATAAATTTTAATATTAACTTATTCAAATTTGAGCTGCTCAATCGAAGAATCAAACGAACAATTATAAATAAAGAATGCCTTAAGAATTTAAGGTGTGGGATAAATGGAAAATGAATGAATGATAAATATTGAAAAAGGTTTTCTGTTAATACCAAAAAATGGCGATTTTTCGGTGGAAAAAAATTGTGCAACAGATGACGGAGTCTTAGACTGTTACTTCACTGACTCTCAGCCACAGTCTCCTCCACCTAAAAAGCGAGCACCGAAACAGTAGAAAAATAGAAACACGTGCAAAATTAAGGCCACTGAAAATATATATATAAATTGAAACAAAATTTCAGGGTCTTTCTTATTCGCCTTGTGCTTGCTCGCGGCTCAATTCTTTCTTCCCACGCTACAGAATACCCCTAATTCGCTCGTGCTTTTATCTTTAATCAGCTCCACCATCAGGTGATGCGAAATTTATCTGGGTTCTGTAATTTCAGTGTTTTCCCCCTAAATTTGAGGTTCTTTTCGTTGTTTCTGCGTGTTTAAGCTTGTGGGTTGCAATTTGTTTCAGGTATGATTGGAATTGGAGGGGGCTGTGTTTCTTTCGTTATCGTTTCTTTTGTGGGTTTCTTTTTCGTTGTTTTGCTTAGTTCGTGAGAAGTATAGAGCTCTGTCTGATCTTAAATATGAAAGTATTACTTGGTTGTGTTAATTAATTCTTAGATGCTGCTAATCTGGGGACTATTTGAATTGGTTTTGTTTGGGGTGTAGATTTAGCTAACAATGAATTTTTTGGAGTAGTAATTTAGCAAGATATTTGTTCTATAATATGTCATAACGAGGTGGGAGTGTTTTTCTTCGAGTTAAATAAGGTTAGTCTTGATGAGTTCTATTGCTCAATCAATATCATGAGATTGTGTTGTTGAGACTGATTAAGATTCGTTTTTATTTCATCATGGATTTGGTTGTGAAATGCTATTCATTTTTCAACTTTTATTAAATGTTTCAGCCACTTGTGTGAATAAGGAGAATAGTAATAAATTTAGTTGCTATTTTTAGTGAGTCACTGACTATGATTTCATGAAATTTGTAAACTAGGAGGGAATCTAATATGCTGTTTATTGAATGGTGCTTTTCCTTATAAGCTTATTTACTTTCTTATAAGTGATAATTATGCTTTTTCCTTTTTCTCTGGGATTTAGATGTTGCGGCATGGTTTTTGCTCTATGTTCCGATGTAAGGTGGATTGTATTATTCAGATGGTTGCTCAATGAACCTTCTGATTGTTTTTTGCTAGGCATCAGTACACTGCTGAAGGAGAGGTTGAAGGTTGGAATGCGTGAGCATTTGTTAGAACTTTTGGTTCCATAAAAATGGAGGATGAGAAAGGTCTTGATCTGAGTCTGGGTTTACCTTGTGGTGGAAATAGTTCCTCACAGAAAGGTAAATATGGCAGCACATCTGATGTTAGATCGGATGAAGATGATAGAGGTAGCAAATTGATCAACGAGTTCAAAAACTTTCTAGAAGGTGGAACCCAACAGCATCCCTTGAAAGTAGAAGATAACTTTTATAACAACTTTCCTAAAGCTGCTGTGGATTTGGAAACTTCTAAGAACTCAAACACTGGAGGAATATGGTTGACAAATGATAGCAGGTCCACTGAAGTTGAAGAAGAAAGGAGATCTGGTGTTGGTGAAAAGCGCAAGAACTTGTTTGTTGAGACTAACCAGCAAAAGAAGCATGAGAGAGAAACCAATCATCCCGATTTGACTGATAAGGCCAAGGTATCCCACATTTCCATAACCACAGATGAGGGATCAACTGCAGAAAATGAGGACGTAGCAGATTCCGAAGTGGATGGTTCAACTTCAAGGCACATTTCTCAGCATGATGATGTTTCAAAACGATTTGTATCAAGTGGTAGCCTATCCAGGTCTCAAAAGGAGTCTCATGCATTTGGCGATTCAAGTGGTGCAGAAATTTTAGGACAGAAGAGATTTACCATTTCATCAGAAAAGGATCTTAATGTGATGAGTATGCCGATGCACTATGGTGTTTCATTCCCAGCTCAAGCAGTGAATATGAACATGTCTTACTCACAACCTGTTAAGGATTCTAACCCTAGTGGTACACCTTGTCTTCCTAGCTATCCACTACCCGGCATGATGCATTCAATTAATGCCCAAAATGGTGATAGACCAGGTATCCAGCCAGTGATGCCGGCTAATATCCCATTAATGTTTGGTTACACTGCTGTCCAGCTTCCACAGCTAGACAGGGATAATCCTCAGGGCATTGTTTCTCATCATCAGCAAATTCACCCATACTCTGGAAGGAATTCAGTAAACCCAGACACTCACAATGACAGCCGGAAGCTGAATCAAGGTTTTTCTTTAATTCTTTCTACATTTTCTCTCTTCCTCTAGTTTATTCCTTGCAGTAAATTATGGAACATGCTAAAAGGGCTTTGCTCAAGAGCATGAGGGGCATAAATGTTCAACCAGCATTTGTTAGTGCATGGTCAGCAATGAGTAGTAGACTGGTAGTTGGTATGAGGACATAACTTGCATATGTCAGCAATTCAGTATTTGCTCCCCGCTTGTTGTATTGCACTGCTATTCTGCACCATGAATCTTTAGAGACTAATTTGCTGCCTTACCAGTGAATACATTTTCCTTTTCATCACTTGGCTGGCTTATGGATTAATAAACTACATCTGAATGAAAAACTACCTTGTTGACATTATGTATTTTCTTCGACCTGATCTTTTTTAATTTGAGAGGCACATCCACTATATGGGAAGACTTTTGTGAAACACAGATCTTCTCGGTATCAATAGAGAATCACATTATGTAGTCAGAACTAAGAATTTAATGTTATGAAATTAAATGAGCACATCAGCTGGTGCCAAAAGTCAGAAGCTATATGCTTATCAACATCTTCATTCTCACACTATCTACACTTTATTCCATTTTTTATGACAATGTGCAAGTTTCTTTGTCATTATGAGTTAGCCTTCATTTTAGAAATCAAGGGACGTGCAAAACTGCCTAAAGAGACTAGCAGAGTGCATTGACACTTCCCGTCTCATTCTAGTCTTTCCAGTTACAATCTTTATTGTTGAGACTTCTCATTTCCTCTTATCGTTGTGTGAATATTGGTTTATTTTCTCTTTATGTTAGTGAACATTTAGACTTCAGCCTTATGTGAAGTATTTGAGAAAGTAATTTCTTTAGTTTCTTCAATAAGAGTCTTTATAATAAAGTGTCTCTTCCTTGTCATGACGAATACAAAAGCAGATTCATGATTTCTACAGAAAAATGCCTCTTGATGCATTTAATGTTGACTCAAGGATCTACCTTCCCGGTCCCTGTCTCTACCTCTTCCTCTCCCTGTCCCTCTTCTCTCTCCCCATCTCTTTCTGAGTTCTCAAGCATTAAAGTTTGTAAAAACTTTTACACTCTATTGCGTGTCATCTGGAGCAGGTTAAAATCCAAATCTACAATGTCCTGACACCCCCTGAAATATGGCGAAATTATGCCAACTGCCCCTCAATTTTGAAAAGTTATACATATACCCACCAAAACCGTCATACACCTTACACTGTCTCCTCTGCCCGTAATTTGCAGCCCGAAAAATACATAAGCCAGCCAAAAATTGCATCGAACATGTTGCGTTGTTGATCTGTTCTTTACTATTTCATATTTTTTTATGGACTACACTGCTCTTATGGGGTTTATCTATAATTACGAAATATGAGAAAGGGTGCTTGTGAGTTTCATGTTTAAGAAACTTTGAAGAAATTTTTATTAAATTTACTTTTATCTAGAACATATATATTTTTATTTATTAAACCATTTATAATTTAACTTGAAATATGATAATAACATACTTTTTAATTTAAAAAAAGTCATATTAAAAGAGATTAGTTGCTAATTTATGATTTAATAGTTGAAGTTCTAATAATATTATTTAGTAATTCAAACATATATATTCTTATCTATTTTAATTTTTTATTTAAAGAGAATTTTAAGTTACTAATTTTTATTTAAGAAAATTTTAAAATAGAATTATACTTTATATTAATTAAAATTTTTGATTAAAAGTTTCTCATACACTAAGATGAAGTTATTATTTTAATTTTCTATACACCAAAATGAGATTAATATTTTAAAAGGATTTCTTATTGTTATATTTAATATTTATTTGTTATTTATTGTCCTCTGATTCTTTGCTTTTGCTCATAATTTACTAAAATTTGTATAGTTAATTTAAATGATCTCTGTTTGAAAGACTAATTTTTTGATTGACATCATGTTCTTTTCTTGTGTAATAACATTTTATTAAAATAATAAATTTTAATTTAAATACAAAATTTAATTTTTGACTTAATCTATTAAAAAATACTTTTCGGTTTATTTCTTTAGTTGTTCCTTGAATAAGAATCTCTGTGAGTAGGTGATTCTTGCTTGTTGTAACAGCACAACATCATGCTATATCAATAGAATAATGCACCCTGGTGCATTTGAATGTTGATTAAGTATCCAGCTATCATGTATGTTTTTGGATTATGGAGTTACCCATGCTGCAGGCTGGTTTTCTTAGTTGAAAGAATATACTAATGCATGGCCTAATTTTTTGTTTTCGCACATCAAGATTCCTTTAGATGACCATATTGAAAACCTGATGTAGTAATGTGCATCTTTTCCTGTTTCTAAGAGTGGTTTGTTTTATATTATATACATATAGGTATATATATGTATCATGAATGTATAGAACATGCATGTGCAACAGCCTCACCGAAAAATATTCTGTTTTTCATGGTTATTCAGTAACAAACTGCACTACTACTTTTGACCTGATCGAGTTCTATATATTTCCTCTGGGTTTAACTAATTATGAATCATCAGTATCTTTCACTCGTCAGTATAGATGGCAACTGAGGTTCCTGATGCTTACTCTGTTTATTTGGAAAACATGGCAGTGATTCCACATAAGTCACCTGAATCTACACAATATGATGGGAGGGCTGCAGAACATGGAAAAAGTTGCGGAAAGCAGCAAGTTGCTGAAGAAGGCTCCTCTTCTCACACAGAGGGTGATTTGAAAGGAAGCAATGCAATTCATCAGGGAAAAGATGCATCTGATCAGCCTAGAGCCGAATCAACTCCTTCTGAATTTCCAGCTATAAGACCTGGTATTGCGGCCGACCTCAAATTTGGAGGTTGTGGTTCCTATCCGAATCTACCATGGGTTTCTACAACAGGCCCAGGTCCCAATGGCAGGACGATATCTGGTGTAACGTACAGGTATAGCCCAACTCAGATAAGGATCGTTTGTGCTTGCCATGGTTCTCACATGTCTCCTGAGGAATTTGTACGTCATGCTGGTGAAGAAAACAGCACTCCAGATGCTGCTGGTGCTGGTTTAGCTTCAATCCCAAGTAGCAATCCTGCAGCCTCAGCTCAAAGCTGATCTTGGGAATCAAGAAGTTCAGGTTTTACAATTTTGCTTTGGTCAATAAACTTTGGCATCTCATGCAATTGAGAAGCCTTCATATATGTATGCTTTGCATCTATTGTATATTTATGTCATGCATTCTTAATTATGTTGTTGTAACTTTTCAAGAAGTGTCTTAATAATTTATCAGCGTGTTCTTTTGTCCATCATTTCTGCTTTAGTAGGTATACCCCTCTATGTGTATTTTACATGATTGGTTTGGTTGCTTAACTAGATGAGAATTGCTATGAAGATTAATCTGGCTTCAGACATGGGCTGGTATTTTGGAATTTGTACTTTATTGGGTATACAATGGAACATCCTCGCTTGTTGCGTGCGACAATTGCTGTTTATACAAGTCTGTGTTTATGAGAGGTCTGGAGTTTTTACTCTGTGCAGAACACAGGTGTCCTGTTAGTCATAGGAGAAAATAAAACATACAGTGACACTGGTGCTGTTTTTTTGCTGTAGATTTGGTGCTTTAATATCTTCTATTTGGTTTATTTGGGAATTGGAGCTCAACATTCAAATTTTAATGAGAAAAAGCAAAGGGCACTTAGTGTGTACAAACATTCACATTACCACTGAAATAGTGTCAGGCTCTGCCATGGACGCATGTTGCTTTCATGTCTATGATGTTAAAATAACCTCATTGCCTCTACTTGCTTCATGTTGCCTTAGAGGTTGAATGTAATCGTTGCTTTTTCATGTCTTTGATGTCGAATGTAACATAAGTACTAGCTTTCATGTCTTTGATGTTGAATATAACATAAATAGTACCCGTCTGTGTCTTCTAGAACTGGAAATGAAACGGGCTTGTTTGGGTTTTGATTCATTGAGTGTATGAAATTTGATGTTTCCCGTTCAGTAGTATATATAAAGTTTAATACCACCTAGCTCGATTACAACCCAATCAGATCCTATAAAACTAGCTCATGAGCCAACATTTGCTGGCTTAGTTTGTCCATAGTTGGTGAGGACGGACAACTTCAGTCTTATGGCTATGAGATCTTTTCAGTCTGCTAATGTTGATGGTTATGGCGGTGGTCAATTTCATGATTTCATATATGATATATATATATATGAAATCGTTATAATCCAACACTCCTAGAGTACGAGGGGAGCACAATTCCATGTGCTACCATTTCCCCTAAATACATTTTGCACTAATAAAGCGTGCATTGTCCCTGCACGCTTCTGGCATTCAATTTCTTTGTTTGGGATGGGTCAGAGAGAATCCCTTTCCTGTCACTTCTTCCATATGCATCTTGAGGAAATTAGCATTGCATATTGTGTGTGGTGGTGCTTTGATCTAAGGCCAAACTGGTTTCCGTATGGAGTGTTAAAGCATTAATGCTTTAAAAGCATCTGACCATGTACAATGAGTGTTTATAAAAATTCCTATTTTTAAAGAAGTGATTCGTAAATAAATTGAAAGTTGTAGCAGAATTAAAAGTAGAAAGTTGTAGTAGAATTAAAAGTAGATAATGCTTGTAAAATTAAGTATTTTCTAGCAAGATATGTACTAAATGAGGTTTTTTTTTTCTAAAAAAAATGATAATCTTCAATTGTAAAGTCAAAATCAAGAGGACCAAATGCGCCACTTTCCTATAGTTACATGACAAAATTTATAGTTTTCCCAACTTTTGGAAGATATATATAAGCAATTTAGACAAAGAATCAATGATGAGGACAACCCACTTGAATAAATAGATAGAGATGTGAAATAAAATTAACATTAACAATTATATCAATTAATATATCAATAATCAACATCAAGTATGTATAACCAATCATTAACTACTAAAAGTAGAAACAACATCCACACATATGTGGGAGTCAAACGCATAATCTTAATATCATGGGGCATTAATTTCTCCAATTAAAGTAGACCTTATTGGGTAACAAGGGCACAAGGTTTAAATATCCAAAAGATGTAGAAAATAACCACAAAACATTATGGATAGTTTTCAATTCCATTTACCCAAAAGTGCAATCACAAATACCTAGGATATACAAACTAAGAATTTCCATAAACAGCAGCATGCCCTATTTAACTATTTATCAAGAAATCCAACTCATTTTAAGAGGTGCAGAAAGCAAATATAAACAGAGTGCTCATTCATCTAGATATTAACTATTTACATAGTCAAAATGTAGTAGGGGAGCATTTACCAAGTGTAGCAAACGACAGATAAATTTTCTCCATGGCTATCATTGAGCTGTAATCCGGAAGCTTGCCTCTTTATCCCAAACTTTCCAGCAAACCAACAAGCAAAAATGCTGAGCTGAAAAAACTCCACAAAAGAGAGAAAAACACAAAATTATGAAGTGCTTTTCTACCAATCCTCAAGCCATTCTGGGGTGTTAAGTTCTTCAATATCCCGAACTGGGGAATGTGTTGAAGTTACTATATCCGCCGAATGGCTATCCATGTGTACTTTTATGCGCGAGATAATATCATGAGGGACAGGAACCGCACGTTCTGCTAATCCTTTCCAATCAATACCATCAAACCACGGATGGGCTTTAACGGAGTCTATGCCTTGGCTTCCAAGTCTAGCACTTTCATCTACTTCAAGCAACTGAATAACATGACATGTTAGGTTCCATATCATTGTGGTTTTACTTCAAAAAATAAGAAAATAAGTTGATGCTTTGAACCTTGGTAATGAGATCAACAGCTTCAATGCTAAAATGTTGTGGGAGAGTTAGCTGACCTTTCACTATTCTAGCGAAAGTGAGCTCACTTTCTCTCCAAGATCCGAAAGGCATTTCAGCTTGTAGCATGAAATAGATCAAAGCTCCCAAAGCCCACCTGCACAACTAGAGCAACTGAGGCAAAAAATATGGGGTTGCGAATATCTTAAATGAGACATTGCATGAGAAACAAAAATCAGCCATTAGCCAAGTGAAAGAATGTCATTGCATCCATCCAAGTTCATGAATACCAAAGTGGTCTTGAAGTATAGATAAAGAATACCAAAATCAGGAAAGTAAAATACTATAAACATCCATAAGGAGGCAATAGTAGGGGGCACAATGTTTTGAGAAAAACTCTCTTTAAGAGATAGAAAACCTAAAATTCATGTAGTTGAACATATGATAATGCCTCTCATAGAAAAAGAAAAGGCCAACATTCTAATATGTTTGTACAATTCTAATATTATAATGTTTATATTATTCATTCTAATATTTAAATATGTTGGAAGTAGCAAATATAACTCCAAGTATAGTTAATCTAATTGATCTTCTAATACGTATTTTATAATAAATCAAATGCAGACAAGCGTCAAATGCAATAGTCAATTGAATTATGTTTTTTTGCAGACTGGCAATCAGGCCAATCAAGTTGTGCCACATGGAACACTCATATGTGTGCCAATCACACCAAGACTAATAATGGAAATTTATCTCTCTAAATAATACAAATTTAAGGGATAATATCAAACGAGCCACTCATATCATGACAAATATTTGATGTATTTCTCTTTTTAGATCAAACCAAAAAGAGACGATACCAAATGTGTTTAAGTAAAGTAAGACCATCCTCTTTAAAACACTTATATAGAATGGTCCTTGAAATTCATTTTGACACGCCAAAGATAAAAGCTCGAGAAGGTCTCAAGAAGAGCTCTTGAAGTTTATCAAACTCACGAATATTCAAAAGGCGTTAAGGCAGAGATCAAGAATTCATCGAAAAACTGTGTACCGAGTTATAGCCTTTAATTCGAAATTACAACAGTATGCCTCAAATCAACATTATAAGTATTCACAGTTAACCTTCAAGGAGATTTAAGCAGCGACTCACCTTCAGCTCCCCAACTCTAAGTCAAGACTATAATGTTTTATTTAGGATTCGGGCGTTAAGTCATCAAATTAAGTTTATAAAAAGTCAAATTCAAGTTCAAATGAGATCAAGTGGAGATTTCACTTTCAAATTGTCAAAATCGAAGTTTGTTATTTTTTAATAGAAGAATCGTAGATTCAATAGGGATTGTACACAACTTATTTATCAAATTATGTATATTTTATTTTGGAGAAAAATGCAATTTACCCCCCTATGATATGAGAAATGAGCAAAAGACCCTGTGAAAAATAAACCATTAATAGAGGGGTAATTTGTTTTAATTTTTGGAACACAGAAGGTAATTTGCTAATTCTTTTTTCACAGTGGTTTATTTGCTCATTTCACATATCAGAGGGGGGTAAGTTGCATTTAATCCTTTTGTTTTGTTATACTTTTGATGTGTTTTGATTTTCAAACGCAAAAATATTGTGTGCAACATAAAAAGAAATCACATGGTTCGAAAAGCCTTCAGCAATTTTGGTTGTTAGAGGTTAATTAGGAGCAGTGATAATACATGTCAAAAGGGGTTTTTGGTTGCTCAAGATAACAAAGAACAATGAAATAGAAAAAGACTTGGACGAGGAAAAAGACAAACCAACATTATCATATCACTAACGAAATCACTTAGCTATGTTTACTAAAATGTGTAGTTGACCATCTGAATCTAATGGACATACCAGTCAGCAGGGAAGCCATGGCCTTTTCCTTGGATGATTTCAGGAGCCAATGAATCAGTTGTACCGCATATAGTGTATGTTCTCTCAGAACAATCACCGGATAATTTCTTCCCAAATCTGAAGTCGACTAGCTACAATGAATTAAGGAACTCATTTATAACTTCCATGTATATCCAAGCTACCATTTCTAACCAAAGAAACAAATATTACTGGATCTAGGAACAGAAAATATCATCTAACCTGTATATATCCTGTCCGATCAAACACTAGAACATCAGGGGACACACCTCGATAAAGAATGCCACTCTAAATTGTTGATTCCAAAAACAGCAAAAACTTTATGAAATAATTATTAGCATATAGAAAATGAATTTGATCATGGATTTAAGCTACCTTGTGCAAACCTTCTAAGGCAATAACAATGCAGGCAGCACAAAATTGTGCAGATGCTTCATCCAGTGCACTATGAATTACTGATGTCATAGAGCAAGCAATACGTGTGTCCAGAAGTAAGCCAGCATATGATTGATCAGCACAAGTACATATAACTCGTGGCACAAAAGCAGAGTGGCTTATGGACTTAAACAGGTTCTTCTCCTTCAGTACTAATGATTCTTTCCCAAGTCTTTTAACCTTCTGCTTTGAAAATCTCTTTAGACTAAGCAAAGTTTCTGCAGATAGAGAAAAAAGAAAAACGAAATGAATGACTTAAGTGCATTCGTATAAAAGTTCTTCCTCTGAATCTTAGCATTCTGTATAGGGTAAATCAGACATAAGTAAACTAGTAGAGAAAGAGGAATAGTGGGAACTCTTCACTGATACACTGAACACACACACAAAAAAAAAAAAAAAACTAGTAAATTTATGTAGATGTTATGCATAAAATAGTTGAAAGAACAAACCTGAATCTATAAGACGTACAAGGATAATCTCACTGCAGTCAGTGGAATACAAACAAGTTCTCCACTCCTTGGAAAAAATACTGTACAATTATTTTCTCTCTTAAAGGTCATTAGAGATTAAGTTTGAAATAAGAATATCTGTCTCTTACCAAATCAGTAAGCTGAATCTTCTTAATAGTTGAAGCATCAAAATCTTCTATAGATTCTGTGGGTAAGCTGGTAGGACAGTTCTTTGACCTAAGAAAATAAACAGGAAAACACACTTTAGTCAAGGATTATTGAGATACATACATAAATATACATGGAGATCAAAAGCTGAAGGGGCCCGTGTATCTATTGAGATTTAGATGTTATCTACAGAAACATATTAGACATAAGCTGACTAGGTTTTGGCAAGCAGAAACCTGGACATACTTATGGTCATCTTGTGCAAGCTTTGCCAGAGGGCCTACAACTGAATCAAGCTTCTCCTTTGTTAGGACGGAGCAGATCACATCGCCCACAGCAATGGCACTAAAGGAAGAGATACGCTCACCAAGAAGTGTCCATTCTCCAAAATAGCCACCCTTAGTCTTTTCCACTGAAAAGCTCTTGCTAGACATATTATCATCCTGCTTCTCAACTTCAGACATGAGACTTGATGCATTAACATTTTTAATAGAATCTAAGTCACAGGTAATTTTTACGACTCCCTTCTGTATGACGTACAAACCCTGGAGGTTCTCATTCTGCAAAGGTGGATAACAGAGAATAAGACAAAATCAACTAAAAAGCACATTCATTCAAATATATAAACCAAGTATACCTTATCAATTATTTTCTGTCCATCAATGAAAGACACTTCTGATAGCGAATCTGCAATATGACTCAGTTGTAAGATTGTCAACCTTGAAAGAAGATCAACTGATCGAAGTAACTTCAATGAGGATAAATTAGAAAACTCAGACATGAGAATTCCTCTAAAATCTTCTCTTTTAAGTTCCCAGAGAGTTCCATTGGTCACAGCTCGAACAGAAGCTTGGAGTGGCTTGTTATACCTATAGTTTAACAAGTTGAGAATTTGAAAAGATAGTTGATGAAATTAAGTCAAGTATATGCATAAAACAAATGAATGTTGGACATCAATAGCCATAAAACATGAGTTAATAACAACTGTCGTAACTCAAAAACTAATCTGCCGAGAAAAAGTAAAGGGAAAATTCCCAACTAAATGACTACTTTCATCCTTACCTTATCAAGTCCTTACTATCCTAATATTTACAGAAATTTGAGTGTCATGTTCCATATAGAAGTAGCTTTGTTATTTCAATTGATTTTATGATATCAAGTTCAGACATGTATCAATATATAAATCCAGTCATTACAATTCAACATTTGAGCTAAGCAAATTATTAAAAAATAAAAAGAAATTAAAAATGTATATTCTGAAACAGGAAAAGGTAGGATATCTCACATCAGTGCTAACTCGCCAAAGGAAGATAACTTTTCAGCAGTATATCGTTGTAGTACCCTGGGCACTTCTCCATCTTTTTCTTCCTGGCACATAAGCTCATAGTGAGAGACTTTACAAAACATATTGAAGAAATATAATTAGAATAAAACTTCAATTTTTTCAACTTAAAACTAGTTTCTTTAGAAGTGGGGAAAAGTCTAATAAAATAAACATTTAAGTGCTTCAGTGTTTCAACTAAAAACAAGTTTCTCTTGAGATAGGGAAGTCTAATATACTGTAAAAATCAAAACCACCTGAGTTGCCAAGACCTCGAACTCCCCGTTCCCAACAACATAAAAACAGTCACCTTCTCCACCCTGAAAAATCCATAAAAATAAATTATACCAGTAGAAATATTTATATATGCCAGGCATCCTCTAAGACCTAGAAACATAGTACCAAAACCGAATATATAACTGCCAAATTATGAAAGATAAGCATACGGAAAATGGAAGCAAATGTCACCATTGAGCAGAGATTCCTTGAGCCCAATTTATTGAAGATCTAAGTTCAAAGGAGTGACTTGCAAGGCTAGATGTCCACAAAAATAATTTCTTAGTGACGTTAAAGTTAAATGTTTCCACATGCAAATAAGGGCCTGTCCTGGAAAGTACCCATGGACCATCTTTTAGTGTTTATCTTTAAACATATGCTAGTTGCTACATTCATAGACGTGAAATATAGCTCCAATCCTGAGTTCAGTTCAATAACAATTTTGCATTAAGTTCATCTATCATCCTTTTAGAGGGCCATTACTTGTTGGCAGGTAGGCTTGCGTACCAGGGCACATGGAGTGTCAGCACAGGATTATCTCTCACATTTTCGTAGTGTTCAACATGATTAAGGCAGATAATTCGTCAGTTATAGTGATGATTGGCCATGCAAGGGTTCAGCCAGATGTTATGGACCCGTTGAGATGTGGTGCATGACTCTTGGTTACCCAAGCTTGTTGCGCACGTAGTGTGGGCTTTGTATGTAACATTGCAGGTAGTGCCAAATGCACAAATCCAGGGAGCACAAGCAGGCAACATTCATGTGCGGAAGGCAGGATACCCACGTACAAGCAGCACCAAATGTGAAAACAATAGGATATGTGTGAATAGTAGGATTCCACATATGCACTAAGCATCCTGCTTGCAGTAGTTGGCTGGAAGATGGACCAGCTCAACAGGGAACTTGCTGATCCCCAGCTTGCACGATCATATTGGTAGGTGGAAGGCAAATTGATGATGAGCAAGGTGTTGTAGTTGTGTGGAAACCCTTGTGGCCTATGCAGTGCATGTGATACCGATTGTGCCTATCTCCCTCAAGGCAACCGCAGGCACTCGGGAAATGCTGGTGTCCTTTGCTAGACAAATGTTGCCAAGTCATTGGCTAATAATTCCCAGCAATTGGAGATGTCCTCTACAATTCTATATTGCTCGAAACACGTTCATGGCCAAGTTGCATGTATGAGTGTTGTGTGCAACCCTTAGACAGATTTCATTGTACTGTGTTTGGCGACTAATGTAAGATTGAGTTGTCCTTTAAACTGTAATGATCTCTTATGCTTATGCAATTTTGCATGTTCTGTGTGTGCATTATTGGCTTGAAAACTAAGTTTCATACTATATCAAATATGAGGGCTTGAGTGTGCGTGAAAGTTTTGGCTAACTGGTTGTGTCGAAACCAAGACACACATCAGGCAAAAGTTTAATTCATTGTCTTACCCATGTGATACCAGCACAACATCCTTCGACCAAGTTCAAAATTTTACTGAAGTTATAACTGTGTCACATCTATTAAGTAGTACTTTTTCAAGTGGTGCACTATGTATATTATATCTTATTTATGATGATGTAAGCTTATGTAACCATCATAATGCGAGCTACTGATGATGCATTATTCAAATTACATTTTCATCTTTCAGAAAGTGTATGTGAAACAATCTGGAAAAGATTATCTTTCCCAATGACAAGCAGTCTATACGCCGAACCTCATTGTTTGCTACAGCCAGTCAACACATTCTAAAGCATTTGAGACATAACTGAAAAAGATTGTATTCTAGCAGCCGATGATCAGAAATTAGATAATTTTTTACCTGTTTTACTACTATGTCTCCTGCTTGGACCTCAACTCTTTGCATGCAGTCCAACAAAACATGACACTGAGAATCAGTAAGCTTTCTGAAAAGAAAATGATCGCGCAAGGCCCGTTCAATTTGAGCCTGCCAGGTATTGATTATATATCAACAGGGATCAATTGGTGTGTAGTTTAGGAAGATGACTATTTAGAAAACGAAAAAGATGAGAATTAATGAGAGGTGTTTACTTCTTCTTCCCATGTCTTTCTATTGGCTGGAGATGAAGGAACCCAAGCTTGCCCATTCTCAAGAGAACTTTCAATTGCACGGAGTCGTGCACGAGATAAATCATTCCTTGCACGATTATGTCTAGATCTCCAGTTTGGAATAGATGGAGACTCTGATCCTGATACTTCAATCACTTGGGGTAAAGGGGGTCTTAAAACTGCATCAAAATTTTCTGACTGACCAAATGCAGCCTATCATTGTAGATGAAACCACTAATTTAAGTATTTGAAGGAATAAGGTAAAAAAAATAAAATCAAACACATAAAAATTACATGTGAAAATGAGCATATAAAATCACTTACATCATTTAACCCATTTAGATGCACAACTATCACAGTAATGTCATCAGTACGAGTTTCATATTGTAGCCAGAGACGGTATGATTCAGCAACAATTGCAGCACAAGCATCACGTGGGTCCTTATATCTTGCAACCTGAAAAATGAATGGCACAAAAGGAGCGTCAATGGTCGATTGAGAGGATGCAAGATCGGTGACAGTGCTAATAAGAGAAAATTCAAATAATTGATAATAAATTACTTCTTAAGATGATCTTACCCTTATAATCAACAATAAGCCATTTCTTATCTTGGCTATTCTCGTCAAAACCATATGAGCATAGAATAGGGGCAACAGGAAATATTTGGCAACATAGTTTTGGCTCCCCTCTAATTTGACAACTGATTGAAATGGATTGGAATGCTATTCCAATTGACCTTTCAGAGAGAGGGAAAACGAATCTTCCTCCCCATGATACTTATATTAAAAATATTATTGTCTATATTTTCCTTGCAATTTTACTAGTTTCACCATTTCGATTATTCTTTCTTTGCTATTGCGGCTTTTCCCCAGTCAAAAGTAGAGAAGAAAATGGGCAAAATATTAGTAGAAGAGGAAACTGATGTAGACTTGATATCTATACAGATTTGTAAAGAAACTCATATCATAATAAACCCT
Organism: Sesamum indicum; assembly: GCF_000512975.1. NCBI lineage: Eukaryota > Viridiplantae > Streptophyta > Magnoliopsida > Lamiales > Pedaliaceae > Sesamum > Sesamum indicum. The sequence goes on along the minus strand of NC_026149.1, from coordinate 5,121,306 downwards.
TCAAATAAGAAAAAATTAGAACGTCTTTTGGATATTGAATTCTTCCTGTTTTGGTAGAACAGGATGATGCACTATCCATACCTAAACCCCACCCTGTTCCACTGCTAATTCCATGAGATAGATTGAAGAAATATATAAATACTTTTGATTAAGAAGTTTATTCTCTTCTCTCTCTATTGTATTTCCATGATTACATTAAGTTCTTTTAGTTTATGCTTTTATGGTTAAAAGATGGCTTCGGACCAAGGAAATTCAACATAAAATTGCCGCACAATTTTGAGGGCATAACTATCTGAAGTAACTCAAACTTTACTTTTATGTGCTACATGCTCCAGCAAAATTCTAATCTTGCCCTAATTACTAACAAGAAGTCTATACTGACTATAGAACTAGTGTTGCTGGCATCTAAAACAAGTGAAACGTACATTAAAAGTGGTAAATTGTCAGTTAACCCAAGAATATGTACACTATTGAAACTCAAAACCCAAAGGGTATTTGGCGCCTTTGGTTTACTTCACAGAATATAAAGCATGATTATTACTTCATACCTTTACTTCAAACAACAACAGCAAGCCTGTCAAAGCACTTGGACAAGGCACTGGAGAGCCCATCATTCAGCCTAGTCAAGATACATTATTACTTTATTTTGATGTTAATGTCTTACCACTCATCAGGTTCTCCATAAAATTAGTCATATAGCGCCTAACTTCAAAGGATTGGAATTCCAAAATTCGTGGTGAAACACAAAGTTTTTTGAAGTTTAAAAAGATGCCTCACTACAGTAGATATCTTTAGTTGTTAGGCTGTTTCATTAGTTTAACCTGTATTCATATGAATTATTTCATGGGTCATATTGTTTTCTTTTATGTTCCTCTTTCTAATTTGATTTTCAATTATTTCACTTTTCCTGACTGCAACTTACTCAAAAAATAAAAAATCCATTATCAACTTTTAGATAAAGAGTCATGGCCTTCTAGCATTTGACCGTGCTTGTCGAGGAGCAAAAGTGATGATTTAGGTTGCAACTTCAAAACACTATTTCCGACCGCGTCTGATGGAGGAAGTGGAAGCAAATATATTAACTGACTAGCTCTCATTTTACCCATGTAGATTGAATAATATCATGATATATTGTTTGAAGTGAATCACAGTAGCAATATGTGGAAAGACGAATTACCATGTCCACCACAGTTTGGCTGGAAAGAAACTCAAAGACACCATCACTTGCAATCACAAAGAAAGGATGATTCTGCGTCAGCTCCAGAACAACAATTTCCGGGTTTGCAACAACCCCTATAGACTCAGCAATAGAATCGCCAATGCTTCTTGTGAAAGCTGTACCAGGATACATACCATTTTGCACCCACAGTCTCGGCGGATCACCATCATCGCTTTCTTCAGTGCCCCAGCATTGCACATCTGGATTCTTTAGCCCTTCAATTTGATCCAATGTGAGAACTCTTGCTCCACAGAGCTTCACCCGTTCAAGTTCATCAGGCCGAAAAGGTGTTTGATCAATTGACAGGTCAACAGCTACAATATCCTGCCCTCTTTTCTCAGCTAAAACAGCCCTAGAATCTCCTGAATTGGCAACATAAAGTGTCCTACCCCGAACCAGCACTGTAATTGCAGTTGTTCCGCTCATGCTATCATCTAGCTCATCAGCATGCAATTGCGCATTTGTTGTCAAGAAAGCAACATGACATGCTTCAACTGCATCTATGTGAAACCGATTATGTCGCAACAAATTCTCACATAACTTCTGTTTCACAAACTGCGAGCATTGAGCTCCAAATTCACCATGGCCATCAAAAACCCCAAAGAAATGATCGTCCAGACTTGTTCCAAATGGAGTGTGAATGCAGAAACTATCTTGGTTGGCCTTATCAAGGGCATCAGGGTAGTAACCTCTCTGAGATAGAAAAGAGTACCGTAATTCATAACTCTCTGATGGAACTTTCACAACCTTCGAGCCATCAGGAGGTAAAAACTGAGCTGACACCCTAGACAATCTATTAATACCCACTTCAGGATCAGTAATAGAACTCAATTGATACAATTGATCTCCATTTTCCCCTTCCTCGCTGTCAGACTTGGCAGGTGAGAAGACTGCAATCTCACTTGTAGCTGTTTTGGCATCTCCACTTTCGTTCACTTTAACATTTCGGGGAGCACATAACTCACCAATACATGTCTTGGAATAAACACAACCCATCACTTGAACGCCAGAACAAGACCAACCCAGATCTCCAAATTGCCAAAGAGTGGTGCATTAGGTTTCCCAATAACTATGCTCTGTCACAGAAACACTACAAATCCTCAATCCAAGAATTGCAACGAATGCATTAAACCAGCTTTTTCTTTAGTCCAGTTGAAATTCAAACTTGATTACAACCTAAATCAGGGAAAAAAGTAAGTGGAGCAACCAATTAAATTTCCACTATCTATAAACGTATCTTGCACAGAGATCTAAATAAAATTCCCATCATACAAACCACAAAAAATAAAAGATCCACACCACAAAATTCTAAAAGATCAACATTCATGACTGATAGCTGATACTAATAGAATGAACAGCATTCAAACTTCCACCAAATTTTTTCGATCCAATATTCCACACAAGAAGTTAGGTACCAACTCAAACCATTTACACCATAAACAACAACAAACAATCTTCACACACCAACAGAAATCACACAAACAACAGCGGAAACACACGTCTCAAAAGCATAATCAAACAAACTCTAATATGCGAAAGCCAAATGTTCAGTTCAAATAGCAATCGGACACATACATTCCAAACTTAAGTGGGATTTTACTGAGCAATGGACGTAGAGCACAGACGAAGAGAACGGGAGTATGTAATGGTAGCTATTAGGATGAAGAGAGTGTTAGATGTAGAGTGGAAACGTAGCAGTGCATGTGTGTGGAACGGAAAGTTGGGGGGTTGGGCCCATTCTCTTTATCTATTGCTGGCTTTTCGGATGCGCTTATTCCGCACGAGCCGCCATTAATTTGGTTACTGACTGTGCTAGCGCTAGATGATATCGCTGGACCCGCCGCCAGCCCGTCTCAGCACACCGCACACAACTTGCGTCATTTTGAGTGTGCTAAACAAAATTCTAATTGAGATCAATTTGATCAAATGAATATAATATTTATTTGTGAGGACAAAACACCAAATAATTATTTAATAAAAATATAACATTTCTAGTTACGTTTGATTAAATTTGAATTTCATATTAATTTCGACACATATTTCACATTTATTGCACATGACCAGTTTGTGACAAATCTCAAGACCTTTTTGTAATAAATTTTTTTTTTAAAGACAAACATATGAAACTCCAACTAAGAAGGTGTTTGGCTAAGCTTATTTCAAATATCTTATAAGCTTTAATATCTTATAAAATAATTTAAAATTTTAAATATATTGAATTTTATTCTAAAAATAAAACTTTATAAAATATTTAAATAAATAAAAGGTCAAATCTTATAAAATGTTACAGTGTTTCGCGTAATAAGTTAAAGTGCTTCGATTGGAATGCTACAAATCAAACTTTGGACACTATATCACTTGTTATAGCACTCCATATAAACCAGACAATAGTTTATATTATAGATACCAGTCAAGTTGTACACTGCATCACATGTTATTATTTGTTAGTTTAGTTTTAGAGGAATATTTATTTTTTTATGCATAAAATTACTTATATCTAATTAATTTTTATACTTTCATATATTGAATAATGGAATAAATATTAAAAATTAAAAAAAATAAATTGAGACAAATCTCAAAAGAGTTCATTATAATTTATTTTTATTATAATAAATGCAGTTGAATTAATGTCAGTATATTAATTATTATATATGATGAACAGTGACTATATTAATTATTAATATCAAATATTTTATAATTAACAAGCAATTATTATTATAAAAAATTATGATTAAAGTAGACACGTGAACTCCAATTTTACCAATTAAGGGTGTCAAATAATTATCTGGTAAATTTTTAAATGTCTACCGAATAGGGTTATCTTTAAATGTCTATCTGGTAAATTTTTTAAATAAAGAGATCGTAAGATCAAGAGCTAAGATGTCAAGAGCCTATTATTAATTAAACTCCTTTTAGAGAAAAGTGAGGAGATCGCGACTTATTTTCAAAATTTTAACAAAATTCTTTAAATTTGACTTTATGAATACGAAATTATCATTATTAACATCTGATAAGTTCTATAGTTTTTTTTTATCCAATCGAGCACTTCAAAACTTTATTTTTAAAAATAAAATCTAATAGCTTATAAATTTCAAAACCATCGCTTAAAATGTATAGCTTATAAAATATTTTAAATAAACTTAGTCAAACACCCTCTGAATCTCGATAGCACAAAAATTATGTAGCTTACCAATTTTTTTAAAGAAAATGAAGAAAAAAAGTGTTCATAACACCCGTTCGTAATTACATTTTATCTCATAAAAAATTCATATTTAACCAAATAAAATGAATCTTAATTTACTTGATTTATTATGTAGACATCAGAGAATGACATACGTCATCAAAATTTTGTACATAATCCTCAACATTAGCATAGCAGTTTCTAGTTATTGTAAAATTTAAAATACAAATCCACTAAAAGTTTAACATATATGCAATTATTACTACAAGAAAAATGATCAATAGCTATGAAAAAATTGATGCTAAAATCATTTCGAGCTAAGTAGCATTAAAATTTTCGTTGCTAATCTATATTATTTAGTATATCTTTTAAAATAGTTCGTTGGTAAATTTGTAGCAAGTTCATTTCTCTTGCTAAATTTATTAGCAACTAAATTTCTTGTATTAGATAATATAGATTAGCAACGAGAGTTTTACTAACTAATTATCTCGACACTAATTTTTTTTTGTTGCTATTTGACAATTTTCTTATAGTGTATGTAGCTAGGGATGCCAACTCAAGATATCACTGCTGACCCACCTATTAATATTGATGATCGACTTATAATTTAATTCGTCGAGTCACTCTGACCTCCACAAAAGACGTGGCAAGAAATGAGTTGTTAACTCAGTAAGTATAGCTAATTAGCCTATAGATGAACACATACAGAGAAGACCAAGTTCATGCAATGGCACTAATCAACCAATATTGGTTATGCAATTTCCACAAAATCACCGAAGTAACCATATCATGCAAAAACCAACACCGGAGTCACGGATCAACCACAATATCATAGACACAAAACTATTGTTTTATTTCTTAGGCCCCGACTTAATTAGTCTAGCTGCAACATATCATTTTGTCGGCTATCATCATACAATCACTATCATATAATATATAGCACATGATACCCGTCAAATGTGACATCCCCACACCACCTCAGTGTGCAGCAATATGAGTACAAGACGTCATAACAAACATGGTCTAACACCACCCCAATGTTCACCTACCAATACAGGATATTCCCACTACACGGAGTATCTCGGTACCCTATACTCCATGTAGAAACAGGACAACAGAAGTTACCCACTGAAATGAATGATTTAGCTTATACTAAAAATTATAAAGTTTTAAAATTTTTATAAACGTAAGAATCACTAAATTTGGACTGACATAAAGCAAGCAAATTGGACAATACAATCTCAAATAAAACTTTTATTATTTCTCTAATATAATGTTATAATATATTTGTAAATTTTCCATAAATCTCTCACTACTACAACAATTAGTTAAACACCTGCACATATAATTAAGTATTTAATTAACAGATCCGATTAAATTGAATAAATCAATATAATAATGACTAAACTTATTGAAGTAATTAAATAACTTAACTAACTGACTATAATAACCCGAATTCAAATTAAATATTTACACAATTAAAAATCTATAAATAATCAAACTCGTAAAAATTTTCAATTAAACGTTAAATCAAGTAACATAACACAATCACAAAAATTAATAATAAATCAAATCAAAATTTCTCTTACCTGTTTCTCGTCTTCCCCGAGTGTGTCTGTGTGATGAATTGTTGGTGTGTGGGTGTGAATAATTGTGGGTATGTGGATGCATGATTGCTTTGATATGTACCTATATATATAAGTGGAGATAGGGTGATAGCTCACTGGAGCCTCATCCACTCTCATTTCATTTTTTCAAAAAAAAATATATTAAAATTTCAATTATCTTTCATAATTTTTTTAGTTTATATAATTTACTCTAAAATTTTATAAATTTCAATTTAATCCTTTTGAATATTAATATATTCGAATTTCAATCTATAATTTATTTATCAATTAATTTAAAATTTCTTCAGCATTTAAAAAAAAAAAAAAAGTGTTTGCCAGTGAGTTGGCTTTCTCCTATCAAATTACATTTTTGATGAGACAAATCAAGCGGCTGAGAATGGCTGTGTCCCTATTAATTCCGTACTTTGGTTCTTCCACAATTTTTTTTTCTTTTTTTTTTAAAAAATGACAAATATTAAAGAAAAGAAAAGGTCTATTTCTACGCATTTAAATGCAATAATTATTCCATATAATTTCTAGTAAGTAGAAGTGGAGCCATAAATGTACAACCCACACGAAAACAACCTCCACGAGTAGAAGTTAGGATACAGTGACGAAAATGGTCCCTTCTGACCCAAGTTCATCTACACTTCCAACTCATCATAATTCAGTTTGATTCGGTGTATTTTAGGTTTAGATTGTGCACCTCTTTCTAAAAGTTATAGTAATAATTATTAAAAAAAAAAAAAAAAACAGTGTGAGTGATAGCAAAGTGAATGAGATGCATATGGACTGATGTTTGTACCAACACCCCAAGAAATATGATCCTTTGTTAACGTTTATATTATAGTCGATAGTGAAAAATTATGGCGAATACTAATTAATCATGACTGCGCAATGGTTATTAGATGTTATTTCTGCATGCCGCGGATGATGATTAACCATAAATGGTGAAAAGTATTCATTTGTTCTTAAGTTGTTGTCATTTATAATGAAGAAAATAATTCATATTTTTTTTTTGTAGGTAATAAAAATATGAACGTAAAATAGTTATTTGGAGTCAAATTTAACTTATTTTTATATTATTTTAATGAGCATTGTACTTGTATTTTTTTTTAAAATTATGTGGATTTTATTTTATATTATATTTATTATTAAGATACAACTTTGAAATATTTATTTTTAACAATTAAGTATCATAAAGTATTAAGATTATTATTTCTTTTTTGTAGATATCAAGCTAATATTTAAAAATAATTTTGACATAATAATTAATATAAATAAATAAATTTGATTTTGTTATTAAAATGGTGTTATTTGTCTAATATTTGACACGACTTGCGATTCAATCGGTCCCCTATTCTGCAATGTATTATCTGCTTATATGAGTTTAACATTTTTGTCCTGAAAAAGTGGATAAGACATTCAAATTTATAAACTCCTCGTACTCTTCACTTGTAATTAATATGAAATACTTTCTCGTATCAATATAAAACAAAATAGTGTATAATATATGTGTTAAACCTTTTCACCTACAAATGCAGACAATATTATTTTAGTTCAGAATGAAACCAAGAAATTAAATATTTTTAAATTATTCATATGTTTGTGTGTGTGTGTGTAAAGATGCAAGTATGGAGTTTAAAGTATTATTTTGATGAGGTTTGTGGGCTTCCATTTGATACCTATTATTGTAGCTGAATGCCGAAAACATGAATTATTGGTGTGTGTTGCTTTATAGGAATTGTGCACATCTTAGTCCCATACTTTGTACTCATCTCTGTACCATTCAATTATGCAGTGTTTGGTCGGCACCTAATCCTATCCCTTTCCATTCAACAAAAGTAGTAATCCACTACCACTCCTTTCATTCACAAAGATTTATTTTCAGGAATTAAATCAAAATTTTTTTATCATATCCGCAGGTCAATATTCGTATCTTAGTAAGAAATATGATTTTTTATTATAATTAATTATTTTGATTAATAGTAAAATAGTAAATAATGATAAATCATAATTATACAATAGTTATTAGTATTATTTCTACGTGTGAGAGCAAAATACTAGCTACATTTAAAACTTGAGAATAATATTTTGGTTTTAGGTAAAATCGTGTCGAAACCACGTGAACAAACCCCACCGTAGAGGGTGACCTACCTCCCCCTGAGTAACACAGCCTCCACTCCGAAGAGAATAGCCCACCTTAGGTGTTCCACCTAAAGAAAAAATGATACAATTAACGCAAGAAGCCTGACTAGCACTGATCCATAATGTGTCCACCGAACGGTTACCTACGCGATAGCTCAATTTGCAACTCATCACCCATGAATTGGGCCCCTACTTCTACTCGTTGAAGTCGAGAATTGTCCTCAACTCTCAAGGGGAATGAGCAGGGACATGAGGAGATGAATAACAGAGTCTCTCAACCCAAAGTCAGCAAAACCCAAGAGCAAAACCCCAACCAATCTCAACAACCCTCAGCGGCCCTACCCTCTAGTGGAGTTGAGGATCCTTAACTTCCCTTAGCCGTAGATCTACCAAGACGTAGCCCTCTATCTTAGTCAGGGCACTTCCAACGAGCAGTAAAGTATCAAAATTTTCAGATAGGGAGATAAATTGTTTCATTTTAAAAAAACACAAGACAGTAAATTAATATTATTTTTTATAATGGAATAATTTATTTATTGTAATATCATAAAAAGGTAAATTACATTAAACTAGAAATTAATATAAAAATAGGATTATCATTTGTAACAATATAGGTAATAGGAAAAAAAGTATTAAGTAGAAAAGGATGGAAAGCAATTCATACATCATACAATTCATACAGATTATTCCACCACTGCCTGTCTGCTTTCATCAGATTTACCCACTGCTCATCCGTCAATGTTTAATTTGCTGGTGATGTTGTCGGAAATTGCTCATATCCCACATCGGGAAATGATAAAGGATTTAGCCCCTATATTATGCTATTAAGACTTTGTTCACTCATACCAAAATAGCGTAGATTGCCATCTTTCTTTGGCATTTTGGCGTTTGTCTTTTCTTTTCTAATGTTTTATTTGTTGTTTGTCAGTGAAGTACAGATTTGGTGGTGTTGTAGGAGGTAGGTTTAATTGATTGAATCTGGTTCCATTTTTTTACTTTTTTTTTTGTACTTTTCAATTATGTGATTTTCGTATTTTATATTTTGCTACTTAATTATTTCATAGTTATTGAAAAAGTGGTATTAATTTTGGTACGACAACAATTGGCGTTGATGTTTACGGTTTTTCTTAGAATTTGATCTTTTATATTAAAAGAGTTTTTTGGATTATTTGGCATCTGTTGTGAGTTATCGAAAAATACTTAAAATTGTAAACAATAAAAATTGTTGTCCACAATAAAATACTTGAAATCTACTTTGTCTATAATAGCTACATCATCCTTTAGGGCGAGAACTGTGGTGGAAAAATCGAGATTTGAAGTGGAAACTTTTGATGGTACGGGTCATTTCGGTATGTGGCAAGGTGAAGTTCTAAACCTTTTATTTCAACGAGTTTTAGACATTGCCATAGAAGAAATAGAACCAGATGACATTGAGTAAAAAGATTGGAAGTCTATTAATCGATTGGCATGTGATACAATTCGCTCATGTCTTTCTTGGGAGAAGCCGCATGCATTCTCTGAGAAACTTGTGCTCATAAATTGTGGACGACATTAGAAGAAAAGATTCTGAAGAAAATGAGACAAAATAAGCTCCACATGAAGATGAGGTTGCTTCGCTTCACTTATGTCTCAAGTACCATAATGAATGAACGTATTACCAATTTTAATACGTTAGTAACAGATTTGATGAATATAGATGAGACTTTCAAAGATGAAAATTTGGCTATATTTCACTTCCTGAGGAGTTTAAGGTTTTTGAGACCACTTTTTTCTGCCGAGGGATGCTTTATCTCTTAATGAAGTATATGCTACTCTGTATGTTTATGAGCTAAGAAAGAAAGACAAACAGAAAAACACAAATGGAGAGGTAGAAGCTTTTGCTATCAGAGTTGTTCTCAAAGTCTTGCTAAAGGAAAAAAAGGGAGATCCAAGTCAAAGCATAAGCCAACAAAAAATGAGTATACCTCTTGTCATGGAATAGGCCATTGCAAGAAAGATTGCTCAAAATTAAAAAAAAATAAGGGAAGACGATAGCAGAATTACATGTGGTTGAGTGTTGTGAGTACTAAAATTTCTCACTAGCTACTTCGTCAATTGGTACTTTTGACATTTAAATATTGAATTCAGTATATAGTCATTAAATTTTTTGAATTTAAAAGAGTTAAAATGTGGAATTGTCTATACAGTAAAATAATATCCCTCTTACTACATATGAAACTGGTTCAGTATGCTCGAAAAATCAAGATGGAGTAACTTAACCTTAACAAGGTATAAAATGAGAGCAAAAGATTGTGTAATGATGATCATTTTTGGTGCACATATGGTGATAAAGGGAATTCAAATAACAAAAATCTATACCACTATTTGAATTATATAATTACTGAAACTGCTGCAACAATAACCAATGTGATTGGGATTCAAAAGGGATCAAGCTATGCCATATACACTTGGGAAATTCAAGTAAAAGATTCTTAAACTCACTCATGTATCAAAGATTATTGAAAGGAGTACAACCCTGCAAATTGAGAACACTTAAGGAATTTTTAATTATGTTCACTCTGGTGTATAGGGATTAACACTATTATCACCTGTGTTGATGATTATTCATGGAAGAGTATGGGTGTTCATGATGAAAACGAATGAAGTGTTCGGAGCATTACCCAGATGAAAAAAGATGATGGAAACTCAAACAAACAAATGATCAGATGTGTCTACACAGACACTAGTGGAGGGTAAAAAAGTTAACCATCTGAGAAGGTTTGGTAAGATAAAGGCATTATCAAACACTTTACTATTAAGCCTATACCACAACAAAATGGAATTACAGAATATACTGATCAGATTTTGTCGGAGAAAATTTAATGTGTTCTATCCGATGATAGGTAGGGTAAAAAATTTTGGGTTAAGGCAACATGTGCACGTCATTTCCTTAATCGTCTATTATCTACTGCTATTAATAAAAAAAAAAAAAAAACACCATTGGAAAATGATTTGAAAAATCTAGTGTAGATTATGATTTCTTACATATTGGCAAAAAGTCCAAACCCATATTCTTTCAAGAAATTGCCACACTCCAATCTCTCTATATTCATCCTATATCTAATATAAATAACCATTTAGGCCTCCCCGTTAAAATAGGAAAAGTCGCGCTGCTAACATTTTACAAACTGATAATAAAATACACTTTTTTATTTTTTTTTATCTGTTTTTTCTTTTTTATTTACTAACTTTCACATTTCTCCCACTATCTATAAATGGTAAAAACTGTCTTTTTGAATATTTATTTAATGTTAATTAATATTTTTTTCCTCTTTCTCCTACTTCAATTATTCTCTTTTAAAATTATTTATTTTTTATCATAATTATTTTCATACTATTATTTTTCTATAATTTTTATTAAATGATATTTAATTATTATAATTTTTTTGTGCATATACATCGAGTATATATGCCACATCCAACTAGCTAGTATTTAATTGTTACTAATTATTTTGTTACTATAGGACAATATATATATACACATATATAATTATTTTGTTACTAATTATTGCTGGTCACAACTTTTAAGTAAATAATATTTTCAATATTAAAATTATGACAATGATTATATTGGCAAAACAAAATCTTTTGTCGCTTAATGTATAATTAGTAGTAATTTTAATATTATCACTTAATTATTTATTGTTAATATTTTCTTTTTTTTATTGTTACCATATACATAATTATTTTCCCTTAATGCATGATATAAAACCAAAAAAAAAACTCGTATACGTCGTATGCCTGAAAGAGTATTCGTGCGTAGAGATGTTAGTATACGTCGTAAACTTGATTTCTGTTCCTATAAATTCACAAATAAATACACCGTTAGTCAACTACAATAATCGTAATAAATATTAAACAATTAATTGAATAAAAGTGTATAAATATATAGTATACATGATAGAGGAAAACATAACTAAAATTTTGTCAAAAAATTGACCAAATATAAGATTTTCAAAACTAAATGGAATAAAATTATAAGACCAAAAATACTAACAACGTAAAGGTAATTTTGCCGATCATAAAATTAGAGGGGAGAATGCAATTTACCCCGTAATATGATAAATGCGCAAAAAAATTCCTATAAAAAATAAAATAGTAAATTATCCCCTATATTTTAAAAAAAGAAGCAAATTACCCCCTATTTGAATTATTAATAAGGAATTTTTTTTACAGAGAATATTTACTCATTTTACATATGGAAGATGACGAGAGTGAAACAGAGCATGTGTAGGAAAAAAGCATGGTCTTCCATATGTTGTGGTGGTGAGGATGCAATGTCCTGATCATCAAAAAGCCCAGTGGTGATGGAGATGAAGGAAATCACATGGGGATGATGGGATGAGGCGCAGCACCTCTGTCTGTCCTGCTACGCTCACTGTCTCTGGAACATTGTAAACAACCACTTAGCAGTTAGCGCCAACTCATGTGGGTCGCTTTGATTTGACTCTCCTTTGGATATTTTTTCGATAAGACCCGATTCGTTATCGAATTATATATTTATATTTAAATTTAAATATTTATGTAATATAATAATATTTTTTAAATTAATTAATATATTCAAATAATATAAAAAAATAAATAAAACATTTACTAAAAATATATTATATATACTTATATTCGTAAGACCCGAATCTACAGACTCGAATCCTGACTTTTGATCTTAATGTTAAAGAAATCAAAAGATACATGAGGGAAAAAACATAACTACCGAAAGGCGGTTTATGAAAAACCATGGTAAGTGGAGTTAAGTATACTTGATTAATTTAAATTTCAAAACTAAATGGCAAATTAATTTTTATTGAAATATCGAAAATGGTGCTCTTACTTAATAATTTAGTATAGATAAATTGACTATGATTGAGCAAATAGTTTGTTTACTTATGTCAATTAGATTTGTCATTTAAAAAAAATCATATTAATTTAAATGGATAAAATATTATTCTAGTGTTTGAATTTGTATTTTGAGTGTTTTGTTTTGGTGTTCTGGAGACAGGGGGAGAAAAATAGAGATAAGTAAGTGTGTGTTAGAGATAAACGGTGTGCTTGGATTTGTATTTTGAGGTAATTTAAAATATTTTAAAAATAAGTTGTGTAGGTTTGACGTTGGGATTTGGATGACAAAAATCACTATTTATTGTCAAATCATATCTCTTTTATATATATTTTTATATATAAATATGTATACATATACATATAAATATTGTATGTTTAATATTGTATTTTTTAGAGATAAAAAAAAGCATTGTTCATTATCAAATCATATATCTTTTATATTATATATATATATATATTATATAAGTGTCAAACAATTTAATTTATTATTCAACCCTCAATAGTAAGACAAATTAGGAGAATATGATCATGAAACTGACAATTGAAGTTATATATATATTTGTAAATTTGCATTTTATGGCTCTTTAGTGGGCCGGGCCGAATTAATAATCCCACCTAGGATAATAGTCATGGACTTATACAGCCAAAGTTCGGGCTTGTGGGATCAGTTCCGGGCCTTGAAGTTTGAGAATAAAAGACCTACTATTACCATTGAAAAAGCAGTAAATTAAAAACTATAAGTTGGAAAAATGTTAAGTAGAAGACTTGCATTTGTTCCTTGGGTGTGGATCTCAAGTCATGGATCGAGCTCAATTTAATTAAATTAAATCAAGCCCAAAACAAAGTTCATAGGCATTAAATTAATATAATTAATTTCACCCCAATTAAGTCCAATAATTTATTTTACCCAATTAAATAAATTTTAATTAAATTATCAAACTCAATAAATTAATCAAATAAATTTAAAGTTGCTAAACTTAAATTTAATTAATTCAATTAATTAATTTTTGGGTCATCCATCAAATAAATTTTTCAAAAAATGATCCAATCATTTATATACTCGAATTAATTTAATCCAATTAAATCAATTCATTTGCTCCAAAATTAATCTCATACTAATTCTATCACTTCCATAGTGATGTGTATGTGGTTCTTTAAGCTCACTCACAGCTAGACTTAGGCTTGTGTCTGACACAATTTATTAATTAAATCTAATTTAATTAATTATTTTTTATTAACCATTCATCATAAATGCCTGTCACCATGGGTGCTACCGTCTTGCAACAGTCCATGATAGAGACTAGGTGAATGTTGACATGAACACCCACAAGCCTTGATTCATGTAAGACGCTCCGTTTAGAGTGTTTTATTTGCCCCACGGGTATGGGAAACTTCCTCATTGCATTGCTTGTTAGTGTTTGAGTAGGTTTATCTTTCTATCTAACTATGTTCAACCCTCGTGCTTGTCCATTTTCAGTGTGCATAAATGACCTACGTCTGTTTTTGATAAAACATAATACTCATGCAATAAGTGCAATACTTAGTGCAAGTCTCTATAAAACTCTTGATGCTCACTCACGAGGTTCTTAACTTGGAACGTTTCAGACCAGCACTTAGAAGTTGGTCTCATAGTTTTCATCTAATGCGCAGCCTAACTACACGGGTTATCCAGTTGTCTGTGTACATTTATTTTGATATTAAATCGTCGTTTAACATAACCAATAAACATAACAAATACATATACCAAGAATGATAATTACTCTATTCATCAAGATAATATTACATTAATAAATATTGCTAAATATTTTTTAAACCGCCAATCCAATTAGCTTTTTGGTTATGTATTCTAACAATCTCCTATTTGACCTAGAGTCCATCACCCATGTCCCTCATACCTCTCTGAGCATGAGTAATCTACAATACATGCTCGTTGTCATGGATGTACCATACTTCTGCCAAAGTAATGCAATCTAACAGCATGTTACCTCTTTTTACCATTGTGCCAAGCAGAGGGTGGTGTCTAAGAATTTTTCTTGAATTTGTGATGAGATTACGGCGTTTTAAACTTGTACCACAACCTAATTGTTATGTTGCAAGATCGCTATTGGCTCAGCCATGCTAAACACCAACCCCAACTATTGGTGTGTTTATTCATCTAAAACCACTTCTTGAGAAACTTTTAAAGTCGCCATACATTCGACTTCCATTGTATATCCTGCTTAGGACCTATTCAAGCCACCACATCACCATTAAGTCTGAATGTACGACTAAGAATCATTCACATATAACTGAAAGCTAGTATAATCGTAGCTTTCCAAAATCAACTCTCTATTGTCGGTCATCAAGAACATTTCTTTAATCCTTATTCTGGTACTAAACAATAATCTTGATAGCTAATATAGTGCGCTTTCACAATATACTCCAAATATCCATTGTTATACTAAAACATACACAATATGGAATTTTTTAAAATGCCTGTTCCAAATCATTTTCTTAAATCAGAATGTTTCAAAAATGTAGTAAAAGATATTATTGAAATTAACTCCTGGAATATATCTATATTTGCGTTTGAGGTAAGGATGTAATTAGGGAAAAATACAAGCAACTTCATTATAATATTGTAAATGAGTAATTATCCTGTATGAAAAAGAAATAGTAATTTATCTCCCTATATTTTTTAAAATACAATAATTTATCTCCCTATATTTTTTAAAATAAAACAATTTACATCCTTAGATAGGAAGGTAAATTGCTTCATTTTAAAAAACATAGGGAGATGAATTGCTATTTTATTTTCATAGGGGAGTAATTTGCTTGTAATTTGCTCATTTGCAAAATCACATGAGGATAAATTATTATTTACCTGATGTAATTATAATATTTAGTTAAATAAATTTACTCTTATAGTATTAGAAAAAGTTTAAAAAACTTCCTATATATTAAGACCCCTTTGACATTTAATAAAGGGTTAATAACACAGAGTCCCTATGAAATATGAAATTATATTTTTTTTTAAAAAAGTTTTGATTTTACACTTACATCCCTTTTGAAAAATCTTTTTTTATACCTAATATCCTTCCATTAGGTTTGTACGAAAATGCTATCGCTAACCCAAAAAAAAAATACATAAATTTTTAATTTTATCCATAAATTGATATTTTTATGTATATTTTTGTACTTATAAAGTGATAAATACAATATATATGTGGAGTGATGTTAAAGCTAGTGTCTTCAGTCTGTCGGTTTGTCCCCTCACTGTTGATGCTTAGTTGCTTGCTTGCTTGGCAGTGAGAAACGTAGTTAACTCATCTCTTCTGCCCGCGCTCATGGAGATTAGGTAAGCTTAATTTTCTTCTCCATTTTTAATGTTCTCATCAATTCTTGTCTTGGAAGTACAATGCTATAGGATTGCATAGAATTGTGAAGGTTAATTGGGAAGAAGTTCGATTGTTCTTGTAATATGTTCATTAGATTGCTTGGTAGAAAATCTTGGATATGCTATTGTTTTTTTGGTGAAGTGATAATTTGATTTGTACCTTTTCTGAATGCCCTTTACATTAAGGAAAATGAAATTTTTAAAAGATTTTCTCTTGGAATTTGGTGAGTTTGCTACAAATCAGTGATAGTTTGCGTCTTCAATAAAATTGATGTTGGATATGAAGGACTTTAGAAAGTGGAGAGAAATTTTGAGTTAATCAAAAGTTGATCTAATTAGTTCTTTTCAGCATCCTGAAGTGTTATTTAGATGCTCTGTTTACCAATTACCATAGATGCACAATTCTGGGGCCATTTGTGGGAGTCCGTCTATTTGTTGCTCCCACCATTTATAAGAGGGATTGTCTGTTTGGTGCTTTGTCTCTTATGATTGAGCTTTAGGGGAAGTCAAAGCAAAGTAGTTTATTGCCTCTTCTTTTTTTTTTAATTTTTTTTATTTGTATGTGTTTATTTTCATCTCAATGTTTGTGGAAATCTTGTTTGCGCATCTATCTTGGAGTCAGGGGAGTATAAAATTTGTGATTCTAATTGTAAACCCGATTAAGTAAACAAAGGTTAGCTGAAAATTCTCTTGACATGCCAAAAAGATGTAATTTTATCAGAAGAAGGTAAAAAGAAAAGGAGGTTGTGGCCTATGGTATTCTGAGATACATGTCCAAAGAAATTCATTGCACATGGTTTCTTGTCTGAGTGCTGCGTGTCAATATGAGGGTCACTGTGAACTGGAATTCATTTTGCATTAACTAAATGCAGTATGCCAAGTATGAGAGATGAAGACCAATGATTTTGTTAACTTTGTCCGGAAAATTTAAATAAAAAGATGATAAACAACTGAATTGTGCGCATTAATAAGTCCTATCCCTCAAGTTTTGTTTTATTATCTTGACTAAGGTACTCTTTCTTTTGCTTGTTGAGTTATATGCCTCGACAGTGGGGCATAAGGAAAAAGATGTTGTGGAAAGCATATCATGCACAGGATGTTTCTACTTTCTAAACTACTTTGCCTTGAATAGGCAAAAAGTGTCTTTTGAACAGTATCTCAAAGTGAAACCATGTGTCGTTTTAGAGTGTGAAATAAACTCAGCATTTGTAATTTCCAATGTAATTCTTAAGTCATGACGCGTCTACATGTGTGCATCTGTTTGTTTCTTATGATGTTGATTAAACTGGGAAACAGAGATTTTCATCTTTTGCCTTTTTGCAGAAGTTCCCTTCTTAAGCACTGGATGAGAATCCATGATTGGCATGTACTTGGTTAATGGAGTTCCAGCAGCCGCTCAAATACGGCAAGATAAATCATCTGATACTTTCTTATATGTAGCATGGATAATGGAGTTATTTTTCTAAGGCTACGTGATGTCAATGTCAAGCGCTTAGTATCTTTTGTTGCCATCTTAACTGCTTTTCTGTCGCTCCTGCACTTACTAACAAACCCATATGGGAACTATTCGTTAATTCTCTCACATGCAAATGATGGATTAGTTTCTTTGGTCACTGGTAGCAAAGCCTTCTCCAACAACTCTAAATTGGCTGATTCCGATACTACTCATGATGGTAAGGGTGATAGAGATGATGCTTTTTCATCAGATGATATGAGACAGAAACATGCTGAACTTGAAACGGAGGAGAAAATTTTGTACCAAGGATCCATATTTCAGAGAGAAGGGCATGTGAACTTGAACAGAAGCACAACAAAAGGACCATTTAGAGGTATGATCAATATCTCTGCTGGAAAACATTGCCTTGAGTTGGGATATGATGAGCGGAGAGAGAGATCACGAACAGATTTCACTGGTGGCTGCAGCCCAGAAGGAAGTGCTTGTAATCAACAACTGACTATTAGCAAGCAAACTAGTGTTCTTACCTTGGACCACAAGTTAGGCTCAGGAAAATCAGTTCTTCCTGTGCCAACCAACTTGTCTTTGGCATGTAATAATCCACCAAAGTTCAAAAACACTGACCAAGTGCAAAATGGCTCACTTTTCTCAACCGATACCTCTTTGAGGTCTGGTAATCCTTCATCGAGAAAGAGGGTGGAACAAGCTATGTCAATCACCCATATGAATTCGTTATTACTAAGTAATTACGTTGTGATTAAATCAAAGGTATATGTTCACAGTTGCGGTAACAACTTTCCTGAAGGACTTACATGTGCATTAGATCTTTAACTTCTTCATCTAATGTGTTTAGAGGCCACGGTGGTCTTCTCTAAGGGATCAGGAGCTAGAAGATGCCAAATTTCAAATTGAAAATGCTCCCCTACAAAGGAATATCTCAGAAGTTCATTCTTCGCTTTTCCGGAATTATTCTATGTTCAAAAGGTAAGCCAATGCAACTCAAATTTGTATTCTTAGTATTTGCTCCTTGTGTTGTACTGTTAGGCTTTCTTGGAAGCTCCATCGTGGGCAGATTGTGAATATTAATGGGAAGAATGGGCTTCAAATGCAAATGACAACCTTATCAAGATTACTTGTTGAGAAGTATGTTTAGTAAGGAACTGCCTATCGGTGTAGGCTTTCCAAGCCATCTTTCCATGAGAATATTCACTATAGTCCATATTGAACATTAGTTATACTAACTTGATTTCATTAGTTTCATGGACTAACTTTTCGTGCAATGGCATGTTACATGTGCTAATAGTTCTACATTTGCATTTAGCAGGTCCAGTTTGAGTTAATGAGTAAGCTCGTCTTTGAGATTATACTTTACATCTTGAATGAAAAATTCAATCTAAATAACCATGTATAAAATTGTAATATTTGTAACACTAATTTCACTGGAATGGGATATTCCAGCCACCATCTTCCATCTTGTTTATAGTAGCTAAAAACTTGAAACTGACCTTCCTTTTAAATTTGAATTTATGGCACTTTCGATTCCGTGTGCCAATGAATCAAGTTCCTACGCAATGGTTGATGACGAACCATTCTACCAGCTTGGCATTTTTGTGACTATCACAAACTTAACTGGTTACCTTTATCTAAATGAGGAAATATAGCTCCTCTTGTTGGACTACCAAACATTTACTAGCTAGCAACTAAAAAGCTAAGGAGGGATACTAATCAAATAGTATCAACAATTTTTCACCTGAAACCAGGTGACTTCACCTGTCATTTTCACTGAGATTTGTGAAAAACCTCTTCCAAGTATTAAACCCTGACCTCATGCTAGAACCCTGTACTCCCTTTACTCAGTCTGGAAGTTAATGTACTCTGAATTTACATAATTATATTTATACTTGTTGACTGGCAACTATAGTCTTTGAGCAAGTAAACTACATAGCAGCTGAGAATACATTTAAAATCATAAATCTTTCTGATTGAGAAGCCAAAATAAAATTTAGGGTTAATTACACTTAGACTCCCTATGAAAATGCTACAATTTCCCCCAAACAACTTTCAAAATTACACTTACACCACCTCCAAAGATTCTCCGTTTACCCTTTTCTCCCTTCGTATGGTTTGGACGGAAGATGTCGACGTCAGTTAAAAAAAATATACATGAAATCCAGTTTTACCCCTCATATTGTGCATTCCTCTGGTATTGTTTTATTACTTTTTACAGGTTCAATGTAATATATATATAGTAAAAAAGGTGTAATTGTAACAAAATATTATTTCCGAATTATAATTATGGGACAAAAAAGTAGTCGTTGGTGAATGGAAAAACTAATAATTTTTGTTTTTTTTATTTCCTTTTACTTTCCTTATATGGGGTGAAGTTAACATTGTTTTTTGTTCCTTCATGGACATTTTGTGTCTTCATTGCACATTGACCTTAAATTTAGTAATATTAGCAATTTTTTTTTATGTCTAATTGTTAACGTGTTGACAAAGTAATATATGGTACTTTCTATGGAATAATGAAAAAAAGCACAAAAAATGACTAATTTTTCCATTCATCAACCACTACTTTTTATCACATGGCTATAATTTGGAAACAATATTGTATTACAATTACACCTTTTTGATTTTGTATATATTACATTTAACACTCTTACAATTATAGAAATATTACTAGGGAAATGCTGAATGAGGGGTAAAATTCGAAGTTTATGTAATTTTGTTTATTAATTTATTTGTTTTTGTAGAGAACACCGCCTGTGCCTGCGCGGGGATTTGGCATGGAACCCTAAAATTAACTGAAAACTGTACTTGCTGTAGTTACATTCTTTTTATTTTAGTTTAAAAAATGATATAAGACACTGAAGTTGCCTTTACCTATAATCCATATGTTGCACGGCTTCTCCTCCTTACCGACCCCCTTCTCCTTCAACCAATCTTTTTTTGTGGTCAACTCAATCTTCAACAAACCTTATTTGTACTTTTGGCACTGCAATCCCGAAAATCAAGCTAGGAGCTGCACAGAAAGAGAATAAGCTTCAGGGAAGCAGTCCCCATTTATAACTTCCAAGTAGATTCAGCAGGGTAATGATAAAAAGAATTCCTCAATGACTACCGAAAGAGACAGTATCAGCTAGGAAGCTATACAAACAAACAAAAATTCTCCCATCAAGGCTGTTTTGTTTATGTTGTCTCTAGTTCTCCTCTCTGTTTCTAGCTCCTGAGCAAATTTTGTGGAGACTTGATTTGACTATCACGTCTATAAAGATTTTCAAGCTATCACTTCCATGATTCTCTGAAGGCATTATGTGACAACTCTCTCCCCTCCATCCTCCAGTCTTTTTGTTGAACTAAGCCATTATCACCGGAAATTTTCAGGATTGGACTTGATAATAGACATTTAGGAGGGTGAGTTTTTTTTGTTCCAAAAAACAACATGAGGTACTTTTCAGTGATGGGTTTAAATATGTGCTACTCCAAACACAAGGGTAAACTCCTGAGCACAGCCTACAAAACAGACACATTGTTGGAACCACGTTGGGTTGTTTATGGCAATGGCGCTCCGACGCTCAAGTTAGTTATTGGAGTGGGTTTATAGAGAGTATAGAGCCAAAGGGTAGAAAAAAAAGTGTACTTGACTGGCAAGGGCCGATATCTGTAGGTAAATGACTAATTATATGATTTCACGTGCACCCTTGATGTAAAGTCGATCTAAGGGCTGCAGTGGTTCGTACATAATAGGGTTTTGACCCTCGATACTTGGTCTAGGTTTTTACCGAGAAGGTCTCTAGAGACCTCGATAAGATGCTCCACATCGAGAAAGTTCTTTACTAGGAAGGTCTCTCAATCCCTAGATGAGATATTCCCAGATCAAAAGTTCCCCCACTTATCAAGTTTTGCAAGGGGCAAAAGCTTGTAAGTAGATTTGAGGATGACCTTGTGCGAACGCGACACGGTCTTTCTATCGATTATGTCATCCCAAATTCAAAAATCAAATCCAGTCAGGCTGTTCTCGTAACCGCAGTCTGCACGCTCATTACATTTCAACACTTAACAGTTACCGATAACGGGTGATAATGGGTGCAATAAGCTTCCTTCTAAACATAGACATACTTTAGCAATAAGTAGCAAATAGAGAAGGAGCAATGCTTGACTGTGCTATGTAATGCATGAACTTCTCTCCTTTTTGCTTCAGTGTTGCTTTCCTTGTTTAATAAACCAACAATTTTTCTTCTTCAGGATTTGCTCAATGTGACATCTTCCGTATCCATTGGGTATAAGGTTAAGAGAACTTGACAGGCTGGTTGACTTGTCTTGAATTAAAGCATAGGCAACAACCTTAACTCTCCAATGAGCTAGGCTACTTTTCCCTTGGCAATAGATATGGGACATTTGTTATCTCAACTGCCCGTTCAAACCAGATTAAGAATTCATCTCACCACTTCTTGTCTTTTGATTTCTCTGTATATTAATTTTTTTCCCAGAAATTATCTTTTTACAAATGCTTTGTTTAAGGATACCAAATCTTTCTTGATATGGGTAGTCCTCTTCATTGCTGGAGTGAAACATTCATGTCCTGTTTGCTTCTTCATGACAGGAGTTATGAACTTATGGAAAGCACACTTAAAGTTTACGTTTACCGGGAAGGGGAAAAACCAATTTTCCACCTACCATATATGAGAGGCATTTACGCTTCTGAAGGATGGTTCATGAAATTGATGGAGAGAAATAAACAATTTGTCGTGAAGGATCCCAAAAAGGCTCATTTGTTTTATTTACCGTTTAGTTCGGTAAAACTTAGACATGCACTTAATGCGTCTGGTTTTGTCAGTCAAAAGAATATGGAAAATCATTTGAAGAATTATGTTGATATAATTGCATCTAAGTATCATTTCTGGAAGAAAAGAGGGGGAGCAGATCACTTTCTTGTTGCTTGTCATGACTGGGTAAGACTTTTATCTTCCTTGTTAATATTCAGGTTTAACTAAATTCTGGGTCCTATTTTTATTGGTCTTACATGATATCAGGATTTTTCTAGGATTCTATTAAGATTTGTTCGTCTTTGAACCTC
Organism: Sesamum indicum; assembly: GCF_000512975.1. Taxonomy (NCBI): domain Eukaryota; kingdom Viridiplantae; phylum Streptophyta; class Magnoliopsida; order Lamiales; family Pedaliaceae; genus Sesamum; species Sesamum indicum. The sequence goes on along the minus strand of NC_026149.1, from coordinate 5,098,367 downwards.
AACATATATGGGCAGTAGATAATTAAACCCCTATAATTGCATGTTTTTCATTTTCTGTTATTTGCAGGCAGGAAAACAGGGGTTTCTGGGGGTATTTGTTTCTTTGGTTCTCTTAGTTTAGTGATACGGACCAAAAAAACTGCAATTTTTTGTCATTTTATTCTGTTGCTGTTTTTGTTTCTAAGTGGAGAACAGTAGGTGATGTACATAACACAGCATGAGCCTGAATCTTAATCAATATGCCATTTCACTTGTTTAATGAGTCTTTTCATCTTATTGGGAATCGAATTTAACAGGCCCCTCGGTTTACTAGGAATATTTTTGGAAGTAGCATAAGAGTCCTCTGCAACTCCAACATTGCCAGAGGCTTCAGAATAGGCAAAGATGTTTCTCTGCCAGTGACCTATGTCCGCTCTGCAGAGAACCCTTTGAAGGATATTGGAGGAAATCTTCCTTCAAATAAACCCATTCTAGCTTTCTTTGCTGGAGGGCTGCATGGTTATGTTCGTCCACTACTACTGCGACATTGGCACAACAAAGAACCCGATATGAAAATCATTGGGCCTATGCCTCGTGACATTGAAGGTAAGGCAAGATACAGGGAGTTTATGAAAAGCAGTAAATACTGCATTTGTGCCAAAGGCTATGAAGTCCACACTCCCAGAGTAGTGGAATCAATCTATTATGGATGTGTTCCAGTAGTTATATCTGATAATTATGTGCCACCACTCTTCGAAGTTTTCAATTGGGAATCCTTTGCTTTGTTCATCGTGGAGGATGATATACCAAATCTGAGAAACATACTCCTGTCGGTACCCCAAGACAGATACATGATGATGCAGAGCAGACTAAAAATAGTTCGGCAGTATTTCCTTTGGCACAAAATTCCCGAGAAGTATGACTTGTTCCACATGATCCTTCATTCAGTTTGGTACAACAGAGTGTTCCAAGTCTCCAGCTAAATCTTAGAAGATGAGGCAAGAGAAGTGGAATTCTTTGGCCCTCAGAACTTTTGAACGTAAACAATCTGCCTGCCAAAGAAATCGAATCGTCCTAGAAGATGAAACCACAAAGTTCTTCAGTCCATGATCATCTGTGGACATATATTGCCATGGTCAAGTTGCAGGTAGTTTCACTTGGTGCTGACAGGTCGTCAGGAGTAAGGGCC